>NC_050471.1:0-600000 GCF_013373865.1 Monomorium pharaonis | reverse complement strand
ATTACTTCCTTTTGTAAAAAACAAAAAATATTTCTACAAATTATTCTTTGGGAAAGAATGACTTAAAACTTTTTCCTATTTAAAAATCAATATTAATCTCGTATTTTCACAATAATAGAATTAATTAGAAAATAAATCAAAATCGAGATCTAATATAACAACTTTTAATACGTGCCATCACATGAAAAAAGAAAAGTATGCAATATTTGTGAAACGTTGGCGCAACGCTGTATCAAAACCCAACATGTATCCGGAAGCCCTTTTATTGGAAGACGAGAATGTTTGTCCTTTTACTTACTCATCACGTCAAACTGGGGCAGCCATGTCTTGAACATAACATTATTCAGCTTGCGCGGTAACTCATCAGTTTCCCACTTCCAGAGAACTTTCCGTGAAATCGAGCCAATTACATTTAATATCGCATTCAGTTTTTCTTGTGGCATCGAATTCATCTTGATCATGGATCCTAAATTAAAATATAACACTCCCTCATAGGCGTTGTCAAGAAACTCGGCTACGTCCTTCGGCAACGGGTTGAGTTTAGACGGAATGTGAAGCCCACCTATTTCCACTACATTAAATAACTGAGGTCTATTGCCATGAATACTACTATGGGTATTCACCAGCAACGCCTGCGATTGCTGGGCAATTTCTTTCAGCTTGGGAAGATCTGGCCCAAAGACTTCGTTGGCAATAACTTGATCCATAGGTCGAAACCAACACTCGTAGATCATTTTAGATAATGATACCCACAGAACATTTTGCATCCGATGGAAAAAATCTAAAGGTTTAGTAAAGCCAAGCAGTATCATCGGAACGTAGCTGGGATTATCCGTGTTACCTATGTCATTGTTAGTCCACGGCATGATTTGATGCGATGACAGACCTATGTAAGGTACCTTAAAGCGATGAATAAAACCCAAATAACAGTCAGTGTTGAAATTTTCCGTAAGAATCAAATCGAACGTTTCGTTAGATCGAAGAAACTCTTTGACAGCCGAACTCCGCAGACCAGTACATGCATAATCTGCCATGAACCGCAGCATACGTAATTCCAGCAGAGGACGAAACCATGCGTGATTAATCTGTTCAAGATCCACAACGTTCACAAAGATGCCAACTTTAGGCACCAACAGTTGGACGTCCTTGTAATTAGGCAACAGCTCTTTCATTTTCACATTGTCGGTTCTAGGGAAATACGAGATCACAGTGAGCTCGTGACCTCTTCGAGCTAATTCCTCTAGAAGCGGCTTAAACACATCAAAGTGACTCTTGCCCAAATGACCGAAGACACCAAGTATTTTGAGTTTTGTTTTAGTAGTATTAACGAACAAGGTCTGGTTTATAGCTAAACAGCATGTAGAGAGCACCGAGATCGATAAAAGAACAATCAATAAATATGTTTTCTGCATGTCACAAGTTTGTCGAAATAAGTCTAATTACAAGTAAATAACAAGTTGATAATTTAACTATGCAACGACCGACCTTCGCTAACGAACTTCGCTGACAAACGGTCAATTAATCTGTCCATTTATTCGGTATACAACCGACTGACTACTCGAGTGCTTATTCGATCACTAACATGTACGTTATTAATAGAATGGTGGGGATATTGCGTGTATGTGTCTCTCTGCCTGCTTTACGATAGTAAGATAATGTTTTCTTAGTACGATAGTGATTGACCAATCAAGCCAATATTATATGAACGAATTATTACAGTAATATATGCTGTTTCATTGTTTAAAAAAATGGCGGTGACGAGATATATAATTATATATAATTATCAACATGATTTCCTACATTCTGAGATTATGGAGTAAAAATCTTGCTGATTATATTATATTTTCCTTATTTTTCTTTAGGTTGTCAGATTCTTTTTTTTATTAGTATTTAAATTATTGAGCTAATAAAATTAACAGTTTTATTTTGATAATATTTACAACATAACTGTTTCTTTTACATTAATTAATTATAAATAGATAAACTCCAAGATTTCTAACAAATAATGAAAAATTTATTTTCCATTCTTTGTCTAAATATACATGACACCTATAATAATTTATTTAAATTATTAATTCAATTCAATTAATTCAAATTATTATTTGATAATGATAAAGGGCCCCGCACAAAACCATAGAAAAAAACCTTTCTGTCGAATTGGCTGAAACTCTGGGAATACATGGTTCCTCACGTGCCAAAAGTCTCTATGGACACTCAGAATCTACGGCATGTACGTGACGGATGTTTCAATCAGCTTCAAATAATTAATCCTTTTTGAAATTGTTTCGGATGATATAACCGCAGAGAATAAGGCATTATAAAAAACCACCCACACACACACACACACACACACACACACACACACACACACACACACACACACACACACACACACAAAACATACAATCACAGATTCACACACACACACTCACAAACGGATCCTGGGTAGTGCTAAGAACGGATATATCAAAGTAATCTTTGAACCTCTTTGAATTTTCATATCTCGAAAACTGTTCATTTACAAGTTTCGTGTCCTTTTGATTGGCATGCCTGGAACTACCTATTTCCAGATTCTCAACCAATTCGACGAAAAGGTTTTTTCCTATGATTTTGTACAAGGTCTTTTATCTACTTGCCTGTAATTAATACAAAAATTCTAATGAGCTAAATTATTATTTTATTCATTTTTAACATAAGAAGAAAAATATTAATGTTTTTAACACATTTACGTTCCTAAACTTACAATTTATGTAACCGTGTGTTATGTAAGTACTAATAGAAAACGCAAATTTAAAATTTAAATAAACCTCATTCTTGATTATTGCAACTAGCACAATAAATAATTTATGAGTAAAGCTATCGAGATTATTTGATATCATCAAAACATTTAAATGTGAGAATTTGAATTATTATTAATCAATATCTTAAATCTTTATTTTGAATGATCCAGAATATGCTAATTGTTTTCGTAGACATTTTAAAGTAAAAGTTTGGAAAAGTGATTGATGTTCATTGAATTTGCTCACTCGCTCTTTTATTTGCTCCTTGTTCGTTAGAGAAAAAGAAAGAGAGAGATAGAAATTATTCCAGTACAATAAATTCGTAAAGTATTCTTCAAACCATCTCCTGTTCTGTATTTTAATTTTTCAAAAATTTATAGAAGAATAGCATAAAAATATCTGAAGAAGATGTATATACCGCAGTTGGAAGTCTTAAAAACTTTTTGAATGTATAGTATTTAACAAGTATTATATATATTATAAATACAAATAGAATAGTGTTTAGAATATAGAGAAATAAATAAACATCAAATGTGGTAGTAAATCTGGCTAAGGTAATATTTTTTGCAATAAATTTTCCTTAATATTTTTGAGTGAAAAAAATATATTTTAATTAAAATTAATAATGTAGGAGAAAGCCGAACAAAGTGGCCAAGCTAAGATTTGCTGATTATTTAAACTGACTTGCAATCGCCGTAAAGGCATCAAAATTGGTGATTATATACTTTAACTATCCTAATACATAATAGAATTTTTCAATCGCCTTAAGATTCAGTATTGCATTTTTCAAAAATGGCCACTTAGCTTTAAAATAAAAAATGACTGATAAAAAATGGTTTAAATTTACTGAAAAAACTTATAAAATAATGTATTTTATTTATATAAAAATTACATAAATTTAGAACAATTGCTGAAATTACTTGAAAAAAATGATTTGATATAAGACGCTATAGAAAAAATTAGAAAGTTCAAAATGTTAATTAAGGCCTATTAATAAAAAAATGCCATTTTTTTTATATTAGGCATGGTAATAATACAAAAGGAAAAAAGAGTGCTCGGCAAGTAGTGGCCAACAGCCATCACCAGCTTGGCCACTTTGCCCAGATTGACGAAATTACACAAAATTTGTTCTATTTTAACAACCCGCCGGAACTATGTAATCGTCATAGCGGGATTTTGTATTCAAAATACCACTCTTTTAAAACAATTTTGTTGAAGAACGGTAAGTCAAAGTTAATTTAATAATAACAAATACAAAAACTGAGCACTTATTTGTAAGACTAGCGCGAGAGATAGTAGAGGATTCTCGGAGCCATGAGATTCGCAGTGAGCGCCGCGTGATGCGCGCGTGCTGGCATCAGCTGTGTTTCCGAAAACAAGATTCAAGGCTGGTGATCCCAGATGATCTCAGCAGCCGTTTTCGGGGCAGTCTCACTTGCCGCGCTGTAGCGAACACACCGAACCCCGACTTAGCCCGCGCGCTGGGCATACAATAAAGGAATCTACATAAGTACAACAAGGCTCTTTCGAGTAATTCGTGATCCCGGCCTATCCTGACATAAAGTTCCGTCCGATACCCTTTCGGTTTTCTTGGTTCCATAGTTAATTTTTCGACATATTTTATATCAGAATGATTAAAACCTACAAAAATTTTAATAACTTTGAGAGACGACACATTAACTGGTTTGGGCTTATCAACGTGACTGAGGACATTGAATGGAACGAGTTCAGGTTTTCTTCGCGCGATGGCAAAACCTTACGACCCCTGTAACTCCCTGTGGCCGCTTTGGCCACCATGGTCACTCCAGGCTGTCCCCTATTTAGTATTATGGTATTACTAATCCAGTTTTGTTTAATCTGGTTTTTGAAGTAACTGCATTGAAAGTCCAAAAGTAATGGTAATTTGAATAATCTACGAAATGTATAAAATCACATAAGAAGCAATGTTGATTTTATACGCGCGCGCGTGTGTGTGTGTGTGTGTGTGTGTGTGTGCGCGCGCGCGCGCGCGCGCGCGTGCGTGCATCACTTATTGAAATTGCTAGGACTCGTTTTCGAGATCAAAAAGCGATTTCTAAAGTCAATTTACCTTCTAAACGATTTTGTCATCTGTCTCGCCAAAGTCAAAATAAGATCATAATCCCCTATCAGATCTACAGCTTCTATCTAAACAATTCTATAAAAACATTTTTTGCTATTGTCCATAACCTCTGGGACTAATTTTGGAAAGATTAAATTGTGGCCTAATCTAAATTGGTGCATTACCATCACTTTGACCTTTCATATCTCGACATTAAAGAGTATGCTCAATTTGAGACTTTTAGGAGATTAATGTCTCCATGCTAAACTATCATTTAGCACCAAATTTAAATTTGAATTGAATGGCCACAAAACGAGCAATTTTTGGCCTGTTTTTGCGGTCACTCTTTAAAAAATAAAATTTTTGACGATCAAAATGTAAATTTTAAACGTGTAAATAAAAAGGCTGTTTTTGGTTTCTAAAAATATAAATAAGATATAAATAAAAGAAATATTGTTATGTATGTAGATTTTAATTTTCTAAATACAATAAAACTGTTAAAAAATTTGTAAGGCTTAGGAAACATCTTGAAAATTAAACAAGAACATACAGATTTATTTATAGAAATTTGGATAATGTGTATAAAAATAAATCAACTTGAGCAAAACATAACAAGTTGATTTATTTTTCAATTTTTCAATTAACCAGAATGTAAAAATAAGTAAAAGAAAGATAAAATATAAAATATAATTCCCAAAAATTTTAAAAATACAAAAATCCTATCCTATTTCTATCCTATCCTCTTATAAAATAGCCATGTAACCCTAAAGTTGCCTGCTAATCGCGATTGCATTGTTGCCGCTTTATTCCGATCGCGATTGGCTGTCTCGCGCTTGACTCGCTTCGTGTGCGAGAGTCGTGGTTGACAGTTTAGTCGAGAGTAGCTGTCATTGAATTTGACAGCTATCATGTGAATATACATATTGATGTGCACGTAACAAATCGGTTATGTGCATATTACATATTAAACACGACTCTGAGGATGTACTATCTGCAATAAAATCATTTGTTGTGAAAAATCCTCTTATAAAATAGCCATGTAACCCTAAAGTTGCCTGCTAATCGCGATTGCATTGTTGCCGCTTTATTCCGATCGCGATTGGCTGTCTCGCGCTTGACTCGCTTCGTGTGCGAGAGTCGTGGTTTGACAGTTTAGTCGAGAGTAGCTGTCATTGAATTTGACAGCTATCATGTGAATATACATATTGATGTGCACGTAACAAATCGGTTATGTGCATATTACATATTAAACACGACTCTGAGGATGTACTATCTGCAATAAATCATTTGTTGTGAAAAATAAAAACAATTATTTTTTATAATAACAAAAAGTTAAACAAATTTTGCAAAATTTTAAAATGATAAATTACAATTTAATATTTTACATGAAAAACTTTATGTATATACACATAACACTTAGTGAAAAATAACTCATTGAATTGATATCAAATTAAGAGAGAATTGATATAAATTGCATTGATCAAATCAAATTGATATCAATTTGATAGTTATTTCTCACTGGAAGAGTTAGAAAGATAAACAGTGACAAACACAAACAAGAAAGATATGAAAAAATAATATGGGCAAAATATAATAGAGTGTATAAAGCAATAAAAATACATGAGAAGCCTTTGTATATTTTAATGGGGTATAAAAGTAGAGAGTCAGTCAATGATAGCAAGATTTAAGTGCGAAAACGAGGCATTAGGGAATAGATATTGAAAAAAAGAAAAAGTGTAATTTTAAATTGCTACACAATTTAAAAGTAGAGACTTTAGAACACTTATTAGAAGAATTTACAAAATTGCGAAGACAAAATTTCTTTGTTAGGAAAATGTTATCAGAGGTAGATATAGGTAACTATTGAAAAATGCTATGTACTCGTCTGGAACTTGCTATAAAATAGTAGTTTACTAGCGATTAACTCGACGATCAAAGAAGGCATGTAATTGTTTCGAATCCTATCTAAAGAAAGGCATGTAAAGTCGATTGCTCGCATTTCTCGAAGTTTATTGTTGTCGCTTTTCCGCGATGCCGATTGGTTCTCTCGCTGCGCTTACTTCGTGTTGCAAGAGTAGCTGTCATTGCGACTAAATTTTAACAGCTGTTAAATTTGTATAGATATTATATCTATACAATTATCGTTGTGATTTATTTTTAAAAAGTAAAAAGTAAAGTAGTGCGCGCGAAGCGCGCGTCTGTGGTGTCTAATATAAATAAAAAATACAAAAAAAACAAGCAATAGAACCAACATTATCGCATCCTTTGTTTTGAGTTTCAACAGAAAAGAGATTAAAAAGTTAACCTTAGAACGTCACACGGAGGTAATTTTATATATAGCGAGCCCCAGAAGTGACTTTGAATTTATCTCCTAATTTAACAGATAAAAGGATTGACTCGAGACACTGACCATAATTCAATTTAAAGTTTTAGAAATACAGAAAGAAAGAAACATTAGCTAGATTCAGAATGCCATTAGCTACCGAGCAGTACAGACGTAAAACTCGTTAAAGCTAAAAGTTAAACTATTTGAAATTAACTAAATTAAATTAAAAGTTATTAACTTTTAACTTTTTATCATTAACTTTCAACTTTTTAATTAATTACTACTCAATCTTGAAAATATTTAGAGATAAATATTTCTCTGCTTTATCTTCAATTTACATCTTTTCTCAAAGCATCTTTTAATCCTATCTTAGAATTTTAAAAATGTAACGAAAAGTAACGATATTTTTAGCGTTATTTTTAAGTAACAATAACTCGTTACTTTTCAGTTTACAACGGTAACGACTTTTTACCGAAAGTAACGGTAACGCATCACTTTTAAAAAGTAACTTTTCCAACCCTGGAAACAATAATGGTAGATTAATTAATATACAAGAATATATTTCTAGAATTAGATTACAATTTCGATGCGATATAATACTCGGCTCGCGACTCGCGTGTCGTATGCTTGCTCCGAAGAGCGTCTCGTCACGAACTCCTGAACGCTCCGAAGCAAGACAAAATATGAATGCCCTATCCCCGAAACAAACATGAACGGTTCATGTAAATCAAGACATACAGTCAGAATATATACAATATACGGAGAACATAAGTTTAAATATGAAAATAAATATGAAAATCGCGAATATATATGTTCCTACAAAAGTTATCTAAATATACAATTAAAAATCCATATCAAACTTTATATTTTAAAAAATGAACAGAAAATATCAAAATTAATTTAAAAATTATTTATCATATATTATACGTAGAAGTCTTTTTAAAATGCAACAATAAATGTCTAACAATCTTATTATGTTTTTTATACGTTTTTTACAAGAAATTTTTATACATAAAATTAAGATCTAAAAAAAGCTTATTGTCCTAATTGTGTATGACTTGACGTATGTTTTACGCCGTTGCATACACTGCATTTTCAATATAATTAAAAAATATTTTGTTATTGATTTTCAGAAAAAAACATTTTATTGTTTTTCAATATTTCAGTAATTTGTCTCAGAATATGGATTTCAGTAACATAACTTTTCGAGCAAATTGTGCACTACCAATGTTTTGATAAAATTGTATTTCAAGCAATTGTCTCGATACTCTCGATACTCGAATTTCAGTGTTATGACTTTTTGGACAATTGTCACACTTTTAACGTTTTAATAAATTTTTTTTCGAGGCAATGCATGTCCATCAAAAAAAGATTTCAAATTTTTTTTCATTTAATAAATTATAATTTTGTATTTTTACATTAATAAAGATAATTTGAAATCTAATTAATATTTAATATAAGGACTAAAGAACGCATACATTATTTAAAAAAAAGCAAGTTTTGAAAAAGTAAGATGATGTTCTTTTACTTACTCAATACATCAAACTGAGGTAGCCATTTTCTGAACATAACGTTGTCCAGCTTGCGCGGTAGCTCGGCAGTCTCCCACTTCCAAAGGACTTTCCGCGAAATCGATTCGATCACATTTAATATCGCATCTAACTTTTTCCGTGGCATCGAATGCATCTTGATCATAGAGCCCAGATTGAAATACAGCACTCCTTCATGGGCATTGTCAAGGAACTGAGCTATATCCTTTGGCAGTGGCTTAACCTTAGACGGAATGTGAAGCCCACCTATTTCCACTACATTAAATAACTGAGGTCTATTGCCATGAATACTACTATGGGTATTCACCAGCAACGCCTGCGATTGCTGGGCAATTTCTTTCAGCTTGGGAAGATCCGGACCAAAGACTTCATTGGCAATAACTTGATCGATAGATCGAAACCAATATTCGTAGATTACTTTAGATAATGATAGCCACAAAAAATTTTGCATTCGATTGAAAAAAACTAGAGGTCTAGTAAATCCAAAGAATATCGACGGGATGTAGCTGGGATTATCCGTGTTACCTATGTCATTGTTAGTCCATGGCATGATTTGATGTGATGACAGAGCCATGTAGGGTGCCTTAAAACGATGAATAAAACCCAAATAACAATCAGTGTTAAAATTCTCCGTGAGGATCAGATCGAACGTTTCGTTAGATCGAAGAAACTCTTTGACAACCGAACTCCGTAGACTGATACTGCACGCGTATTCTGCCATGAACTTCAGACGTAGTAGTTCCAACAAAGGACGGAACCACGCGTGATTAATCTCTTTCAAATCCAGAATATTCACGAAAATGCCGACCTTGGAATTCTTCAGATTAATGTCTTTATAATTAGGTAACGGCTCTTTCATGTTGGCATTATCAGTTCTAGGAAAATAAGATACCACAGTAATCTCGTGACCTCTTCGAGCTAGTTCTTCCAAAAGCGGTTTATATACGTCGAAATGACTCTTGCCCAAATGTCCAAAGATACTAAGTATTTTG
Organism: Monomorium pharaonis; assembly: GCF_013373865.1. Classification (NCBI taxonomy): domain Eukaryota; kingdom Metazoa; phylum Arthropoda; class Insecta; order Hymenoptera; family Formicidae; genus Monomorium; species Monomorium pharaonis. The sequence continues at coordinate 590,272 of NC_050471.1, read as the reverse complement.
AGTTTTGTTTTAGTAGTATTCACAAACAAGCTCTGGTTCACAGCCAAGCAGCATGTAAAAAACACCGTGAAAAAAACGGTGAGAAAATATATTTGCTGCATGTTAAAGCAATATCAAATTGATTATTTTACTAAGCAATAATCGATCTTCACCACGAACTTTTACCAACAAACTGGCAGTCAGTGAATCAGTCCGTTTTTCTACGTACACTTTCGCCGTACAGTCGATTGCTCGAATCTATTTGACGATCTGTAACCACACACACACGCACACACACACTTAAACTTGTATATATTAATATAAAAGTTTGTGTGTGTGTGTGTGTGTGTGTGTGTGTGTGTGTGTGTGTGTGTGTGTGTGTGTGTGTGTGTGTGTGTGTGTGTGTGTGTGTGTGTGTGTGTGTGTGTGTGTGTGTGTGTGTGTGTGTGTGTGTGTGTGTGTGTGTGTGTGTGTGTGTGTGTGTGACGTACAGTGGAGGGGATATTTCACGTGCATATCTTTTCGGCTGCTTCTTTATGATAATGAGAAAATATATTCTCTTCTGTGCGATAGTGACTGACCAAAGAGATAGTGTATCATTGGACAATCACGTAATAAATGTTATTTTATAGTTGCAAAAAACTATGAATGAGAATTAATCAACATAATTTTTTATATTTGTAATGCATAAATCTCACATATTATCCTTAAGAGGATGTTAAACTGCTCGTCAAACTTGATCGAGGTCGATAATGTAGAGTCATTGCACGTTATTAACAAAATTTTGTATGTATTTCTTTCATAGATTTAGAAATCCTTTTCCAGAATTAATTGTGGAGAATTTTTAATTCTGTAAATGCAATAAAAAGTTGTACATTGGAACAAATTGTACAATTCTGACGATAAAACAGATAGGATCCTCTTAAACACCGAAAACTTTTTTTCTAAGGTTCCTAGGCTCATTCTAAAAGCACAGTATTGTTCTTTGCTGAAATGCCAAGTGCGCTCCATGCTTATTTTATACGTACAAAGTCTAAAACTTTTATACGCAGCCAATGTTTTCACGAGTCGACTACAGAAGTCGATAACAAAACTATAATTTTCTAACTTTCTTTCGTTTTTCGTATGAAATTGATCGCAGCGCATCCCGTTATTATCTGTATTTTAATTTTGGAGAAGGATTTTCAATTCCATGCAATCAATAAAAAGATTTCGGTGTCCGAAAATTAATGATAAAACAGAGCAGTTTAGCATCCCCTTAAAAGGACTAAGTAACAAAACAATATATAATTTTTTACTTTTAAAGTTAAATGTAAAGTTAAATAAAATATAGATAAAATAGAGGAGCATAAAAAAAGCATATTACATCATATGAGTCATCTATTTATCAGTTCAATATCACGTTACAATTTGAATATCCACAAGAAGAATAAATCAACCTTAGACATCAGCAAGCTTCGTCGTCTACATAAGTTTCTCTTTTTTTCTTCAATAATAAGACGTTTCTTTGAAATATTAAAAAATATTCTCTCAGCCTGATCATACTTATCGTCTACATTTCAATAGATAGACATAATTTGAATACCACGTTATATAGATGTACAATAAAATACAATATACGTATATGTAAATCCTAAAAACATTATGTATACTTTGGCTCAAGGTTCCACGTCTATGAAAATTTGAACGTTCTCCACACGACTTGATTTACAATGTTAAATCTACTTTAAACACTTTGCGAAGTATCAGAATATCTTCGATACAAATAAGTCACTGATAATGTATTTGGTTCATTTACACAAATCAATTTTGTCTTAACTAATTTTTAAAACCTTTTCAGTTTCTTAACAGTATTTGTTCCATACTTGAACAATAAGTAGATGAATTTTACGAAATGATTCTTATGGAATTTTTATTTATTCCGAATTATTTTAATTTTAAATTGTATTTTACCTCATTAAGAAATCTATAGAAAATCGATTTAATTCACATTGAATTTATAAAATTTTACTCTACAAATCTAAAAATCAGTCTACAAACTTTAATTAAAATAATCACACGTTTAATTGGAGTACAATATCAAAAAATATTTAAAAAATTAACAATGAATAAAATTTATTAAGAATTCAAAAAATAAAATAAGTAAAATTATACTATTAATGTAAATATTGCCATTATTATTTTAATAAGCAATTATTTAATTTCAATTTCTCTAAATATTACATTAAATAATTTCAATTTTCTTTTAATTCTAAAAAAATTATGTTTTAAGCAAAGAATATTTATTACAAGATAAATTATAAGATAAAAATTTTATATGTTAAGTAGAAAGACTTATATAAAAATATTCACTATGAAGAAAATACTTTAGATTGATACAAAAAAATTTCCAGGACAATAATAGATTCAAAAAGATTCCATGAATTTTTTCAATTACGGATTGAAAACCGCGTATTTTCGCGCGTTTATCTCAGATTATTTATGGACGGTAAGTATCAAACACAATTTGTATTAGTCCTGTTTGCTCTTTTACTGAATATTGCCGAAGCTTAACTTGAGCCTTTACAAAACATCAAAAGAGTTGTCCCACGATGCTAATCAAATCTTAAAAACCGAATGTGTTTGAGAATATACTCCGCTATCTATTACGCAGAAAATACAAAGTTTATCGTAATAATAATTTGTAATTAGAATTGTCAAAGTGGAAAGTTTTTCTCCAGACTTTAATGTTATTATTTTCACGGAAAATTTTTTGGGAAGATAATTTTTTTTTATTATACAAACTAGTACATTTCTTAAATTTTTTTTAAATAATTTTTTAATAAAAAACAAACAACATATAAAATTTTCGACATGTTTAGGTTTATGACCTTGACAGTATATGTCAAGGAATGAATTCTGCTCTTCAGTATATTTACAATAAAAATATTATACACATCTTTATATCTTTTTCCTACTATAAAAATTCTCTTAAGTTTTTATTCTCCCCCCAAAAAATAGAATTTTTACTCAAAGAATACAATATAACAAGATTAAATTTAAAAAACGTAAAAAATTAACAATAAAATTTATTTTAAAAAATAAAATAAATTTTATTACTAATATAAACATTATCATTATCATTTTGAAAAATAACTATTTAATTCAAATTCTTGAAAATTACATTAAATACCGATTTTTTAATTCCCTTCAACTTTTTATCTTCCCAAAATCTCCCGCAATGACAATAATTAAGAGGGGATCCTCGTTTATAGGGCTCAAAAAATAAAAAAAAATTGTTTAGCTTAATCAATAGTAATACTTTTCAAGAATATACAATTAAAATTTTAGAGCAAAAACTCATAAATTATGGAAGTTACAGTTCAGAGAGCGCGAGGAACAGATAGTCGAAGACTCAACGATAGAGCACGCCGGAACTGGCACCTCCCTTCTTTTTTTTGCCCTTTTAAAAATCTCATTTACATTTTGTGTGTCCTCCTAAGCACTTTTCTAACAAATAATCTCTCGATAAGTTTTGATAAATAGGAGTGATGTGCTTCGAAACATTTGAATTTGGGTGCAAAAATTATTGAAATCCTTGCTTTTATTGCTGCTTTGCATCTTCCATGAAAAAACTTTTCTATATTAAAGATGTTAAATGAATTAAATATAATAATTAGGCAGAATGCCAAATTTTTTGCTGAATGATATGACGAACAGCGTATCGCGAGAGGAGAGCGTCGTAGTCTAAGCAGCACTAGGAAAGCTCGAGCGGCTCGCAAAATGGAATTTTTCAAAATCAATTCCATAAAGAAGCGGAAGGAATATTATATACCCCTGGAATGGCTGATTAGCTTCAGATTGCTGTAAGTTTAAAAAAACTACTACTTTTCTTTAACAAAAACTTTAAACGCGTTTTTCTCGAATTCGTATTTTTCAAATTGGCATACGTGATTTTTAAAAAATTACTTGATGGATCGAGTTAAATCAAATATTTTTCGAAAGATTATTGAATTCTCTCCGAGGTGAGCCTAAAAATTAATAAAAATAAGTGTTTTTCACTAATAAAAGTCAAAATTTTTTTACAAAAAATAATTTTTTTTCAAAGACTTAAAAAATTATTAAATTTTTAATATTTACTTAATTTTTTAGGTTTACCTAGAAGGTATTAGCATAAAGTTTAACATGCTTTTGATTTTTTGTTTTAGACCAAAATTACGGCCGCTATCGTGTACACCAATAGACACCTTCAGCAAAAAGTTGGAAACATCGGTTATAAAACCAATTAATAAAGCCTTTTTTAATTATAAATAAAATTTTTTGTGTAGTTAAAACATCAAGTAAAACACTCTAAAAGTTTCAAAAAATATTCATTAATATTAATTATAAATTATTTTAAAAAATCGAAGAAAAACCTGCTTTTTTGGAGCTTCTAAACGAGGATCCCTTCTTAAATATAATAAAAGCCAAATTTAGAAAATATCTAATGAACACCGAACTTACACCAAATGAAAGTGCATTTGACAAATAGAATTGCTTGCAATTGTGTAATTGTAAAATGAGAACGATACTACCGGAAACATATTTATTTTATGAAAATTGGCATTATTAATACGACGCACAATAAAATCTATTTTTGTGCCACGATACCGAGGACTTGACCAATTAATAACCGTGTATTAAATTAATAATTCTACGATCGCTTATCAGTTATATATCTATATTATACAATATATATAATTGAAAATATCATAAAATCATTAATTAAAGTAATTTTGGCTTGTCAACGTATTGCTTGCCATGATGAATAATAGTGGCAAAAGTACCAGCCACCATGGCGCCCCAAAATAGCATGTACAGCAATATTTCTGTTGTATATCGCGACGGCAAAACTACGTGAGCGACTAACATCGAAGTTGCAACTAACAGAACAAGTGGAAATGTAGTATAACGCCAGTTTCGTTCGGATTCTAAAGGACACTGAATGGAAGTACATTCACCATCCTGGACGATGTAACGGCCTAAAAACAGCTCCAGTGAGTCCTGCATAACATAAAATATCGTTACATTATTGAAAAAGAAAGAAAAAAATTTAAGAATTATTTACCTGTCTGTATCCATCAGCGAAGTTATTCTTATAATATCTCGTCAAAGAATTTAAGCCGTCTTTCATCGCGCCCAATTTAGTGCGCTTTCCAGTTCGCGTAAAATCAGTCTTCAATGCCCCTGTACCCGAGTACTGAATGCTTATCACATCCGCATTATCAGCCCAAACCTAAGAATTAATAAAAATTTTATTTTTATCGGCAATATTATTTATATCATTAAAACAAATCAATATTTGTTTTATAACTTCATTTATTTGTCAATATCCCATTATTAGTTAATATTTTCAATGTAATTATTTATTTATTTATTATATATGTATTAAAGGTTTTCTAGCTTAAAAAAGTGGAGAGAAATCATGTAATTTGTGACTCATATATATCTTTTAATATAAAAGCTTTTGGCATTTCCATTTTTTAACTAATAAGTAATGGACCAAATTTAAACAATAAAATTGTTTTGTTAATTTAAAAACTATTTCTTTAATATTATTAAAATAAAAAAAGAAGTAAATATTTCATACTCTTATACTTAAATTTTAAAGTGTTATTGCTACTTTTTCGAGTGTGATGCCATATTTAAAGAAAATTAAATCATGAATATTTCATACTCTTATACAAAAATAAAAGATAAAATTGTTTTTTACAATAACACAGGCACATAAAAAAATGGTGATACTGGGGTCCCACTAGTTAATCTTTATATATTTTGACATGCTGAACACGAATCCGGTGTCAAAATTGCTCCATCACTCACCTTTTTTTAAATCGAAAAAAATAGCCTAAAAAACCTTAAAAATCGTAATGATTTCCGCTGCACGCAGAAAATGGTAGATGATGAGACAATTCTGACCAGATTTGTATTCAGCGGCGCAAAATACATAATGATATCATAGTCGTGATACAGATCAATTTTTTTGGTGTACAGCCACCCACAAAAAATGGTCTGTATCATGGACCAGACCATGATATCTTTATGTATTTTGAGCCGCTGAACACAAATCTGGTATCAGAATTGCCCTACTTACCATTTTTCGCGTGCAGAGCAATTATTGCAATTTTTAAGCTACCTTGATTTTAAAAAAAGAAATAATGGGTGATGGGAGCTCTGACACCAAATTCGTGTTCAGCATGTCAAAATACATAGAAATTGACTAGTGGGGTCTCAGTATCAGACCAGTTTTTTTGTGTGCCTGTGTAATGAATAAACTTAAGATCAATGCAAATTATAAAATAATGCAATGATTTCGAATAAGAATGAAATGAATCCGCGGTCGTTGCGAGCATTATAATGCTTAATTAAGATTCTTATTTATTTAAGTTCAGTTAACAATAATCTAACAATTTATTTTATACAAATATATAATTTTCTAACAAAATACAGACTTTTTTAAATAAAACCAATTTTTTACATTTATTTTTGTAGTGGCCATATTACCACCCCTTTTCTCTTTAACTTTTCAGGACCGGAAGTATAATATTAGGCTTATAATTAGATTTACCGAAAACATTATTCGTTTAGCTAAAATTACTTCTTTCATTATAATATATACATTTATTTCAAAATAAATTGATGTTACTTTGTATAATGATATTTTACTGTCTCATACCTCACAAAGTGCGACAATTATATTTTTATACATACTTTTCAACACATTACAAATAACGTTAAACAATTATTTTAACAATAAACAATAATATAAAGTTCAAATACAGCAAACAAATAACCACTCATTTCTTTCCAGAAGCTTAATATTAGACACTGAAGCATTGTCATATTTTTTGTAATTCAACTCAATGACAAAGATAAAAATGTTCTAACACTAACAATAAAATTGAAAAAGTCGTCCAAAAAGGATCATTCCTCTAAAGATAAACCTATTACGCAGTGTCACAACATTTTTATAAATATGTAATATAGTAAATATTTCATAACTTTGAATCTAAAATCTAATAAACAACATTTTGATGAATATAATCTTTAAGTTTCAGTTTAAAATATTGATTATTAACAAAGTTATAAGATAAAATATAAGTGGGCTATAATACCATCTTCTCCTCTATTAGAATGTCGGGAAAAAATAAAATTCCTTTATTAAAAAGAATTCAGTACCTGTTTGAAAAGGTTTTCAAACGCAGGATGATCTTCCACTTTTCTAAGTATCTCTAGCCTGTTCAATACTTCATTGAGAACTCGTTTCGCCAGCATACTTTGTACAACATTCGTTCGGTCTAAACAGTCGATACAATTTGTTCGGAAAACGCCGTCCTGAGCTGAGAGCAATGCTCCGTCCCTCATCAACAAGAAATATCCCATCTGTTCCTGATCGTGAGCTAGTCGGTCCATTAAAGTGTTCAATTTATCCCACTTTAGTCTTCTGCATTCCGCGTGAAAGTCAAAAGCCTCATATCGAACATTTTGGTTGTTAATTCTTTGGACTAAATTGCGATATGCATCTTCAAGCAATGCTTCTGGTCCATGTTGATCAATCTGTTCAAAATATTGATATAAGATATTTAATATTGATCTAAGATGTTTGGAATCGAAATGATTCTTGTTGGATAATATAGACCTGTAAGACCGGATCTACAATAGGTGTAGTAAGCCTTATGCCATAAGAAATTGACCAATTATATTTGAATATAAGAAGAATAATCGAATATAATTGGTTAATTCCTTATGGCATAAGGCTTATTACACTATTGTAGATCCGGGCTTAGGCTCTAGTCAGTCAGGGACTAAATCCTTCGGCACACGATATGATTTTTCATGCTAGATCGCATACGAGACATTTTAATACGTGTCCTGATTGGCTCGGATGATTATGTCACCAGTCATAAGCCAATGAGGATACGTAGTAAGACGCCTCGTATGCGATTTAGCATGAAAAATCGTATCGTGTGCCGAAGGATTTATATGAGCTGAAATTATTAAATTAATATATTAATAAAAAAAGATTATAATCAGCACCAAGATCGTTTAGGCCTTCTCAACTTTATCGATATGTTTAAATAATTTATATGGTTTAAGAATTTATTGTTTAAAATAACAAATTTCTAAAATTTCTAATTTTAATTCTTGCCTCTGTAATATTAAAATTTATTTAAAAATTTCTTCATATTTGAAAGGCTTTCTACAAAAAATAAACAAGTCTGTTTTTTTTTATCTAGGTTATAGTGCCAAATCATTCTCTATCAGTCACATCGTCATATTGTGAATAATTTTGTTCTAATAGGAATCAAACAAGAAAGCAATTATAAATAGACAATATAAATAGAATAATAGCCATATAAAATTTTCGCAAGAATCAAAAAAGAATCCAAAGATTTTTCTTACTGAGTCCTCAAATTTTAATTATTAATCAAAGTTTAAAACTTTGTTTTTATACTTATAAAAAATAATATTAAAAATATATATAAGTTTTTGTTAAGAACAATTGTAAAATTAAAAAAAAAATAAATAGCAAAAAATAAAAAACTTACTTCATTTAATGTTTTCTTTACTTATGTTATTAATAACATTATAAAAAAGTTAATATAATATATAGGCTAAATAATTATTAATTATATGAAGTTTTTTCTTCTTTTTATAAAAACTTTGTATTTATACTTATACGGAAAAAAATAACATTAAAAAAATATATGTTTTTGTTAAAGAGCAATTTGTAAAATTTTGAAAAAATAAAAGCAAAACATGAAAAATTATTACTTCGTAATTTAGTGTTTTCTTTATCTTTACTATTAATAACATTATAAAAAGATTAATATAAAATATAGACTAAATAATTAGTAAATATATAAAATTTTTCTAAGAATTAAACAAGTTGAGAGATTTTTTCCTCTTTTATAAATTAGAATTCTCTTATACTTATAAAGAGAAATTACCATATTTATGAACAATGAACAATTCAGAAAAGTTTTATTTTCTCAAAATTTTTTTGTACAAAACTTTAATTATTTTAATTTTAATTTAATTTTACGCTCTCTTTTTAAATATCGAATTAAAAAAAAAACCTACCAAATTTACTCGGATTTGCCTTCCATAATGAAAGATTTGAACATCAAAGTGACGAGCACAAGCGCTTTGATGATCCTCGTAGGGACTGATCTGTGGTTTAGGCTTGTACTTCAAGTTTGGCGCCTGACACCAAAAGAGAGGAATAGATCCGCGAGTCTGCACAAAGGAACTGCGATCGCCATTCACCTCGATCAGCTGCTCAGTCTCCACATAATTGGACACGTTCCCAGTGGCGTCTATACCACGCGAAAATAATCTCGTGCCAGCACGATGTATACCGCGTCTAGAGACAATACCCCAATTGAATGCAACACCATTTACAACCATGGTATTTAGCGAGACAACTGTGTAAATTAATCGTTAAGGTCATCACAGAAACATATAAAACTTAACAAGTTTAAGGTTTGTTTGAACTAACTTAACTAACTTCAATCTCAGTTTAACTTGCTTTCTTTTTCCAATTCTTAGAATTAAAAAAGCATAAAAAGTAAGTTAAACGTAAGTTAAAAGTTAAAAATTAAAATTAAATTTCATTGCAAATTAAAGTTAAACTGAAAGCAAGCATTAAAGATTTAAATAACATATGATATAAAGGATACAACCATGAATAATGGGTAAACAGAATTTATATTGTTCTGGTCTTGCACTGAGATCCTGCAGGAGGTAAGCATTCCACACAAACCGGGGATCCGCCCTATCATGAAGTGGCATCTAAACAACAATTCTCATTGTAAAAAAAACTTGCAAAACCATATAACACAATGAAACAGATACACATCATAATGTATTTACTTGCAAGAATTCAGGTGTGGTATTATGCAGCCTTTGCATCGTGTGACTAAGGTCATAGGTATAGCTGAAGTAGAAGTACGGTGTATTCAATATAGACTTTACCATCTCCAAATACACAGTGTTATGTTGGACCTGTTTCTCAGTTAAATGCAAAGAGGATTTAGTATAGGGTATCACGTCCGTAGAGGATATCCTATAAATGTTATGTCCAGCTATAGTCCCACACATTTGAGCATCTGTTATAACAATGAGATAACGGCATGCCAAAAGACGTATTGTCCCCACTAATCCCCATATTTTTCTACGGTTGGCAGTTGTTGGAATCTGATGAGCAGTGCCAACTACAAAAGCAAAGATTCATCATCGTCAACTTGTTGTCTTAACTTAAACATAAAATTATCTGTTTATTACCTTGAGTATAGATCTGCTGACTCACTCTATCAATCACAAGTAAGACCTTGATTCCAACTGGCTCCACAAAGAATTTCTCTGGAGTGGCATACCTTGGCAGGATAACAAAATTGAACCAGACTAAGCAACAAAATTGGCAGCGCATATAATTTTTTTGCACATGTATCTCATATCATGTAAAAAATATTATATAATATAAAATTTACTCACAAATACAGGCTGTCATAAACATCCATATTTGGCATCATATTGTCAAATAATGAGTGGATTGGAGTACGCTAAGCAAACAGATGGGCAGAAAGCGAGAAAATAATAAAATAATGGGAAAACTAAATTACGTCCTTCGAGTAAAACGCGACCCATACACAGATATGTATTTTTCTTCAAGCGCAAGAGTTATTAATAAGAAAGAAAGATTACGACTGTTTTTATCACGTTGGACTTGACATGATCAAAGGCTGTCAAAGCCAATCAAAACCAAAATAACCTTATCATCCAACTACCGCACCGTGCAAACCACAGGACCGTCTCGACCGTCCCCGTCTCTCTTAAGGCCCAGTTTCATCAACGCGAGTTAATCTAATCGGTCGATTAAATTTGTCACCAGAATTGCCAATAGCAAGACTCCAAAAACGAACGTTGTTGAGTCGATCGTTCCTATAGGTTAAAGGCAGATTTCATCAACTCTAGTTACCTTAACCGGTCGGTTATTCCATTGGAATTGACCAATCGCATTTGTTAATTTTGCTTAACGACAAATACGATTGGTCAATTCCAATGAAATAACCGGCCGGTTAAGGTAACCGGAGTTGGTGAAATCGGCTCTAATAAAGATCAGTTTTATGTTCGGCAGTTGGCAACTCTGAAAATTAACCGACCGATTATAGCATTTTTGACCGGTCTTGGGTTAATTGCTCCATGGCTGGTATTCATAGTCAAGTCTTATATTTAAGATCGTCTTAAGGCTGCGTTCCGATATTTACTGCCAGTACTGAAATTCTATAGTGTATGTGACGTGAACTATAGATTTTCAGTACTGGCAGTGCATATCGGAACGCAGCCTAAATACAGTCTTAAGATCAACCAATCAGAGCCGTATTAGCATCTTAAGATATTACTTGAGGGGTGCATTCCGATATTCACTGCCAGTATTGACTAAAGATCTATAGGACGGGATTCATAGACCGATCTTAAGCTCAAGCATTGTCTTAAGTCTAGCTTCGAGCCGACTTGAAACTTACTTAACCAATGAAATAACAACATTGACGTCTCAAGATCGTGCTTAAGCTGGAACTTGAATAAGATTCGACTATGAATTCCGGCCTATGAATCCCGTCTCAAGTCTTTGATTATAGGGCTGCGTTCCGTTCCAACGCATGATGCGTATAATGCATTGTTCATCCTTGTTTAACGTTTGACAAACAACAAGGATGAACGATGCATCATGCATATTATGCGTGAAATGGAACGCACCCTAGGTCTTTAGTACTGACAGTGCTGTGAGTACGTTCCAAAATGCGCTGCAGTAAACTTTCGGTGAACTTGTGAAAGCGTGTGACGTCATAGATTTTGTCGTCACTTCCTGCTTTCGTTACTGCGGTTGGCGAGATAAGGCATTCGCAGTACAGTACTGTAATTGTCGTTCCGTTATAGGGCGAAGAAAGTGTTATATAATAAGCAATTACGGAACACATCGCCAACACTGCTTTACGACGTCACGTTGTCAGTGAATATCGGAATGCACCCTAGGCCGGTATTCATAGTCGGATCTTATATTTAAGATCATCTTAAGTACTGTCTTAAGATGCCATCAACCAATCACAGAGCCGTATTAGCATTGTTTGTCTTAAGACATTGTTTGAGACGATCTTGAAATAAGATTTGACTATGAATACCGGCCCTAGAGTCCCTATAATAAAAGAGTCTGGACAACGTTGTCAGTAATCCTATTGGTGCCGACAAAGTATGGCAGAACCAATAAGGTGTCTTAAATTAATACTTTGCTCGCGGTATTATTCAACTGGTAGGAATCGAACAATAAAAAATAAATTTGTTTTTAAAAGTTTTATTTGTATAAAAATAAAAACAATATAATTTTGAATAAAAGATAACATTATTCAATAACAGCATGCCTAGCCATAGTTTTACTGCTATAAATTTTATTTTTTAATTGCCCTTTTTTGCAATCAATTTTTATGCAAAATAATAAAATAAAACGTTTCATTATTTTATTGAATAAATTGCAACAAGTTCTCAGCGTGTTACAGCGAATATTAACCATTTTGGAAAGAAAAAATTTTATTAAATTACAATTTATGTTTCTAATATAGGGTAAATACCCCCTTATAATAACTTTCATTTTATAAAAATAATTGTAGATTGCTTCGTTAACAAAAAATTAGGCACGCAGCAGGCATTTTCTACAAAATTTTTGTAATTTATAATAAACATTAAATATAATATTAAAGATTAGGAATTGTGATTTTTATGATCATGCATTATATCATGCATTATAATGCATGATATAATGCATGATCATAAATTTAATTATAGCAGTGCTATAATTAAATTCTTTTTTTTTATATACTTTATTTTTTATAATATTATTTTAGTTGTTTATGCCTTTATAATTCACAATATCTTACACAGTTATTATAGGGATTCTACAAGCGTCGAGCAGCAAGTTTCACAAGTTCAGAAATCACTAAGAGACGTCAACAAGAACATGAAATTTAGTAAGGTTAGCTTGGGTCAAGGGTACTATTCCGTAACCATTTATCGACAACTATCGATGTCATTAAATATCTTTGCGCACGTATTTTCATATATGAAAGAATATGCGCAACGACACTTAAGTCCCTCACACATGAATTGACATAACCATAACTGTAAAGTTTCGACCAATCACGTACTTGATTCAGCCTGCCTTGATTTACGGCAGGTTACGGTTACGGTCGCCCAATCCGACGCGTCGAAATCTTACTGTAATGGTTATGTCAATTCATGTGTGAAGGCCTTTAACGACATCAATAGTTGTCGGTAAATGGTTACGGAATAGCGGTTCAAGTACTTTCGCTTCCTTCTATGCTGCTTTGCTTCTTGCCCAAAATCCAACTGTTGAATTTTTCGGAAGCGTCAGCAATGGCGTAGAAAATATCTCTTCGTTGATTGGCTGCTGCTCAACGCTTGCCGCTTGCTGCATCCAATCTGCACTAGGCTTTACTTGATAGGTAAAAGTGCCTTTTCACGCTGACGCTTGATACTCATTTTCAGCATAGAGCTTGTATTGATGGAAGGGCCATTGCTATATGCCGGAGTCCGCGTGGGGAGAATCGACAGAGACATGAATATATTCTCATATATTCTGTCTCTTTTTGTGTTGGACATCCCCACCACTCCGTTTTCTAGAAGAAAAGAAGCGCACATACGAGCGGTACGACAGGTACGAGCCTACCTACTTGGTGCCTACTTGGGCCTTGGGCTGTTACAATTAGTTACAATTAGTTCAAAAAATTTTTACATACGAAAGTAATGCTGTGCATTCATTGATTGGCATGCATCTTTTAGATTCTAAATTATGTACCATTTAATGAATGCACAGTGTTATCTTTGTAAGCAATTTTTTTCGTACAAGTTCGAGAATCGGGCCTCGGATTGTATAGTTACGAACCTGGGCCCCGATTCTTGAATTCATTCGCAAGAGAAACGTATTCGCAAATTCTGTTCTTACAGAAAAGTTGAAAATTTATTGGCTATCGTATGGCTTTCAACCAATAAACTTGCAACTTTTCTGTTAGAGCGGGTATTTGCGCATACGTTTTCTTGCGAATGAATTCAAGAATCGAGCCCCTGTTCCCACACGAAAAATGACAGAATATATCCACCTCTCTGTCGATTCTCCCCGCGCGCGTCGCGATGCACCAAGGCCCCTCCATTAGTACAAGCTCTATACTCTAGTTTACACCGAGCACTTGGTACGCGTATCAAATAGTAAATAATTAGTGAATGTGTTTAATCATTGGCTGATCAGCTTAAATTCACTACTTGATACGCGTATCAAGTGCTCGGTGTAAACTAGGGCTATGATTTTCAGCGTCAAAAGACATCACGTGACTAAGGGTGCGTTCGTGGAGACGCTATTAGCACTATCAGCATCAGTTTATCCTTGTTCTACTTTTAATGAGTAATGAAGATGGACTGATGCTGGTAGCGTCTCCCCGAACGCACCCTAAAAATGACGAATAGGTATCTTTATTTTTAGTCACGTGATGTCTTTTGACGCTGAAAATGAGCGTCAAGCGTCAGCGTGAAAAGGCACCTTAATAGATTGGGTTGGCGTCATCGGAATCAACGTATTGGAGTGCGTTGGGGGTTGTGGTGAATAGTGGTTTGTTCGCGTCGCTATGCTCCGACATGCTCCTACTCACTCCAACGCATTCTAATAGGTTGGCGTCATCGGAATCAACGTATTAGAGTGCGTTGGGGTGAATAGGAGCATGTTGGGGCATGTGACGCGAACAGACCCTAGAAGTATGTCGGGGGTCGGGGCATGTGACACAAACAGGGGCTCGATTCTTGAAATCATTCACAATTCGCAAGAGAAACGTATGCGCAAATACCCATTTTAACAAAAAAGTTACAAGTTTATTGATTAAAAGCCATACGATAGCCAATAAATTTCCAACTTAAGAACAGAATTTGCGAATACGTTTCTCTTGCGAATGAATTCAAGAATCAAGTCCTTGATCCCGAATGTATATACGTCATTGACGTCATCTTGCGCTCTCTTTCCCTTGTTCTCGCCCCCTCTAGTTTTCTCTTTCTCTCCCCCTTTAGTACATCATACTGATCGCACCGATTGCACGTATACTATATACGCGTGCGTCCATAGTACGCAATAGTAGTACGTATATCAAACGGTGCGTAGTTTGGAACATTAATTTTTTCTGGCGGCACGAAGTACATACGAAGATATCCAGAAGATACCATTAATTTATGTGCAACTCCTCGGGGAACGTTGTTGCTTCGTGATCCAAGGGGCGTTACACATCAATCAATGTAAGACGCACTTCCGAATACAGAACGTGCATCCTTATTCTTCTCTCTCTCTCTCTCTCTCTCTCTCTCTCTCTCTCTCTCTCTCTCTCTCTCTCTCTCTCTCTCTCTCTCTCACTCTCACTCTCACTCTCATGTCGCAACGCTACAAAGATCACTAATTCATCATTGATTAGACCCGCGAATAGCATGTATGTACCAGTTTATTGTAGTGTCGTTCGTTAAATAGTTTACTTTTCCGTCGGAGTAGGCAGACATAAAAACTGTATTATTTAGACAATGTATCCGCAAACATGGGTAATAATTAAAAAATACTGCAACGCGATCGTCGTTACGTAAATATATGTAAATGTGACGTAAACGACGCAACCGGGCTGATTTACGCGATGTCTCGCCAGCCGATTTTTCCAGTTCGCAGTTTTTTTTCTCAAGAGACATTGCCTCTTGTAGCCTTCCGACGTGAGACGGATTGCTAGATTCGTTACTGCCGTACAACTCCGAGATGTTAATAAACGCGTTTACAATGAAACGCTAATAAACGACATTCCAGATGATAACAAATTTTTCCTTGTTCACAGGTTTTAGCTGGATTATGCATCAGCTTCCATTGAATATCTTTGCTGCTTTTCAGTTTATAAATACAACATGCCACCTAAGCAAAGAAAAATAGCTATTATGGGCTATAGATCTGTAGGTGAGATATATGTTCTATATGTTTTTCATTTTTTTATAGATGTAAAATTTTTTCATGAAGAGAAACATTACCATTTATGTCATTTTTTTAGTGTGTTTGCATTGCTTAAGTTCCCAAAAATTTTTTGTTTTAAATAAAATAAATATGCAATTTGATGCTTGAGAGAGAAAAAGCAAAGATACTGAATATAAAAGGGGACAAACAATGCAAAACAAAACTTATTAATTTATATAGTGATTTATATACTTGACATTACATAACTGTTAAAGGTATATTTATATATTTACTTTAATACTACGTTTTTACTAGGTAAATCATCCCTTAGTATACAGTTCGTGGAGGGACAATTTGTAGACTCGTATGATCCTACAATAGAAAATAGTAAGAAGTTATTTACATTATTAGTTTTAGTTTTATTTTAAGAATCTACTTTTTTATAGAAATATAGATTGGTTTATATTAATGAGCATTATAAGAATTCTTTAAGAGCAAATTAACAACATAGTTTTGAAGTAACATAATGATCAATAAGTACTCTAATGCACTGGTGGATTCTAGGGGAATTAGGAATTAAAATTCCCCACTTCAAAATTAAAAAAATTAGTTTTACTAGATCCGTTTAAAAAATTTAAGTAAAATAATGTAGGCTGATTAACATGGGCACCTGTGGATCAAATTCTTATGCATAAGATTCACTGTGTTTAAATTATCTGATGTCCGATATATGATGTTCAGTGAAAAATTTTATTAAAACCCTTCCTATTATTGACATTAGAATCCACTAGTGCTCCAATGTGTTGATTAGAAGAAAAAAAAATGTGATTTTTAAAAATCTAAAAAAACAAATATATATAAATCTTATTGAAATCTATAAATTAGTATAATAAAAACTCTTTAAGAATAATTTTTTTTAATATCTTGAAAAGATTAAAAAAATCTTTAAAAAGCATTTTTGCACCAATGTAATGGCGTTTTCGACTGGTGCTGGGTTAACCTGTCTCAGGTTCTTTTCCTCTTGAACTGGCCAATCACAATTTGGCCCTTCTTCAGAAGAATGGCTGTGATTGGCCTCGTAACGTCATTAATCGCTCCTGGAGTGATTAACCAGGCTGGTCGAAAACGCTATAAATTAACTTTAACCTTGATTTAATTTACTTTTTTTAGTTTTAAGAATTAGTAAGCTAGAAAATTAAATAAACCGTATTTTTTAAATTCACAGAGTTTGATTTATAATTTATGTTGGTGCAAATGGACTTTAAATTTCTTCTAACTTGTAAAATTTAAGAGTATTACATTTTTGTATGTTACAGCATTCACAAAAAATACACGAGTAAATAGTCAAGATTATGAAATCAAGTTAGTAGATACAGCTGGTCAGGATGAATATAGTATATTTCCTACTCAGTATTCAATGGATATTCATGGCTACGTCCTGGTATATAGCATAACCAGTGCAAAGAGTTTCGAGATTGTACAAATTATTTATGAAAAATTACTCGACATCACTGGGAAACTCCAGTAAGCGTCTGTGTTTTTAAATGCTTAATGTTTACGTATTTTTATTTGTATAAGACTTACACATTAACTTACACATTGAAGATTGTTTTTTTTTATAGTGTCCCAATCGTATTAGTGGGCAACAAAACAGACTTGTATGTTGATCGTATGATCACGACAGAACAAGGAAAACGTTTAGCGGGCTCGTGGAATGCAGCATTTTTAGAAACCAGTGCGAAACAAAATGAGGTATATCTGCAAATATTTTATCATTATATTTTAGCATGAAAAGTATGTTGCGCAAAATCTTTGTTAAATGTGTTTTCTCCACAGTCTGTTGCAGATATTTTTCACACACTACTGAAGGAGATTGAAAAGGCCAATGGGAATGTACAAGAAAAGCAGAGTTGCATTATTTGTTAAATTGCCTGAATCAATGGCGTTAACAAAAATTTAAATGTGTAAAATTAGGTTAAAAAACCATTGGCGTTATACTCTAATACCTTTACAATCCCAAGATAAATACAAGTCAAAAACGTAAAAGAAAACTGCATGTGGAACAGTTGCATATAATTTTTTTCGCTATATATATATATTATAGATGATTTAGTTGTATACACAATAATGGATTATATATCAATTATTATTTATACATCAATAGTTATTTTTATGAAATAATTAATATTTACGTTCCAGTTCTTTCAATGTTTGAATTATAAATTAAATTAATCTGACATATCATTACTTTAATTTTAGACATTCAAAATATCCAAACAGATGTAGAAATTATTATTAAAATTAACGCTTAGTAGTTAAGTTACAATTTTAGTTAGATTTAAATAAATTAAATAAGGGTTCTTTCTTTTTTAATAAATTTAAGTTCAAGTTTACGTTTTGTAAAAAAAATATATATCGAAAAGTAATTTTTTTAATTTACACAATTTCTACACAAATTGAGTTATATAAAACGTTTTTGTTTATTATTATAATTATATTAATAAAAATTAAAATTTATTGACAATAACTTAGATGAAAATGAAACAGTATAGATAGAGGAAAGACACCGAATTTGAAACAGTTTCTTGAAACCCTTTTATTTCTTATAAATTGAACGAATACTGATAAAAACATGATCCGCTTGAGAAATTTAAAGAAATAAAAAGCCATATTTCATACATTTATGCCTTTTCTATGTAAAATCTGCAAAAACATTCGTCAAAAACGAGTTTTATTTGCACAATTTTCTCTTGCAAATTGCACAGTTTAAACTATGACAGAGGTCTGTTCGCGTCACATGCCCCAACATGCTCCTATTCACCCCAACGCACTCCAATACGTTGATTCCGATGACGCCAACCTATTAGAATGCGTTGGAGTGAGTAGGAGCATGTCGGAGCATGGCGACGCGAACAAACCATGGGCTCTATTCTTGAATTCATTCGCAAGAGAAACGTATACGCAAGTACTCGCTCTAACTATAGAGTTTTAGCATTATGCCCAGTCTACAATGAGTCGTTGGTCGTTGGTCGTAAGAAATTTAACCAATTATGTTCGGTTATTCTTCTCTAAGATCAACTGTGATTGGTTAAATTTCTTACGACCAACGACTCATTGTAGACTGGGCATTAGTCTCTAATTATAGGACTCGTGCCACTATTAGTTAAGGCCCTCACACATGATTGACATAACCATAACGTAAGGTTTTGACGCGTCGGATTGGGCGACCATAACCGTAACCTGCCGTAACCGGCTAATTCAAGTACGTGATTGGTCGAAACCTTACTGTTACGGTTATTTCAATTCATGTGTGAGGGCCTTTATACTGTGTAAATACACCCTAATATACTTCTTTACATTATGTGCTTTTCATGTATGTTTATATTTTATGCGTGTTAAATTTATTGGAGTTTTTCGACATACTGACAGATTCAATCATTTTCTGTGATTCATTTCTTGGTTGTCGACTCTGCGTTGCAGATATTTGTGGCTGTATTGATCATAGATTAATTTCGCCAAAATGCTTAGGCACATGTTGCAGCCGATTATTCGCAATTTGGTCAAAAGCGGTGAGTTTCTTTTTAGAGTCTGTCTGTTCCAATGTACAATCAGCATCATACCTTATATAATGTATGTCTGCTATTCTGTACAAATGTTACTCTGTGCAAAGTCACAGTAATAAAAAATGATATATAAAAATCATTTTCTGCTAAAAAAATTTTTACCAAAAATTTTATTGAATCTAATAACATTTTGTTCTTTTTAGAATGGGTTATTAAATAAAAAATTAATTGATTTTAATAAAATGTTAATTCGTCAATACAAAATTGTAATTTTGCCTTGCAATTTTTTTAAAAATTTATTACAATAAAATTTTATTTTTTTATCAAATTGTATTAATAATTTTTAAATAAAATATACTTTTATTAAATTTTTATTTAAATGTTATCTTTTATTAAATGCAGAAAATAATCTTTTCAACGAAATATAATTAAAATTTTGTTATGTATTTATTAAAGTTTTTTCAAATTTAATGAAGTATCAAGTTTAATGAATTTCAAGTTGAAATTTTATCAAAATTTAATTAAAATTTTTCTACCAATTTTACTACAGTTTTCTGTTTTTAATGACAGATTCTTTAATCAACATTTCTTGCTTTAAATTTAAACAAAGTGACAAGTTTTTTTTTGTTATAAGAAGTTAATAATGCTCATATAAAGTCATATAATAAAGTTTTATAGTTTATCAAAGAATCTATTCTTTGCTACAATATAAACTTTAATTTGTTTGATTTTTTATGACACAACTTTGATTTGATAGTATTGCTCAATGTTTTTCTTAAACAAAAAATTATTACAAATTAGTGATTTAAATTGGAATTGTTATCAAAATTGAAAAATTATATTGAAATTGGAATCATTACTTGTTTTTGCATAAGCATATAAATCAGAAAGAATATATAAAAATGTATATAAATATATAAACTAAAATAAAATAATGTTCTGTTTGTGGAGAAATGTTACATATTAGAAATAAGAATTAAAATTTGAGTCACTTCACAATGAATATTAAACACACATAGTAAATGTGAATAAGATGTAAGACACGAATGTGTCCCACAAGACACAAAATAACTTATTATTTGTTTGTAGTGTTCATTGAGGAAACTGATTCTAAATCTGGTATTCATAGTTAATTTATATATTTAAGACCATCTTAAATGTTGTTTTATGTCATTAATCACCAATATAATATATATTATAGATAGAGCATCTTAAGACATTATTCAAAATTGTTTTAAAGAATCAACTATGAATACCGGACTAAAATTTTAATTTCTATTCCTGATATTTAATATTCCTCTATTGTACACAAGCCTTACAAAGGGTAATATTTTTTTCATCTAAATGTGCAATTTTTTTATGTAAAGGTACTCGTTCCGCCAGTTCACATGCAGCAGTAGATGTCAAATTAGCGACAATAAATGACATACCTCAATCGTGTGGGTTGTGGAAAGAACACTACGATGCAAGACAGAAGGTTTACAATGCTCAGTTGATCACAGGACTTGCTGTCCTAATTGGTACCATAACTTATGTACGTATAACAATTGTGCTTCCTTGGATAATGTGAAATTATCAAATTACAAAATCTCTCTTTTAATGTGGCTCATATCAGACTTCTCATTGGAGCTTAAAGATTACAAATTAAAGATTAATATTTGATCAATCAGATAATTTTAATGTTTTGCTCTAATTGATTGTATTTTAAACTGATATTTAGAGTCTGTTCTTAAATTTAAGATTGCATGAGTACAATCTTAAGAGATACAAGTACATTCATAAAATGTCATAAACCAATCACAGTAGCTTATTAATATTTGAAAACATTATTTAATTCTTAAAATAATAATAAAATATAAATTTTTAATTCTAATTTTCAATTTCCAATGCTTAATAATTCTGATACAGGCTTAAGAGCCGATTGTTTCTACTTCTTAGTAAACATATCTAAAGTAAATGTGTGTATCTATCTTATCTTTTTTCTAAATAAATAAAGACAAATAATAGGTACCTGTCGGGTAAAGCTTTCCAAAGAATTTGGAATAATCAATCCTAAGAGTAAAATTCTGTATATAATGGAGTTTTGTTTTTTATTTTAATCTTTAGAAGACCGACCCTATTTTAGACTTTTTTTTTTAGTTTTAATGCTATAATATTTTTTGTCTTTGTCAGTGGGTTAAACTATGAAAAAGATGACATCGCTCTAGCGCCTAATATTAGCCGGAAAAAAATTTTTTTTTGCTATATTTGAACTTTATATAATTATTTATTGTTAAAATGATTGTTTAACGTCATTTGCAATAAAAATGTGTTGAAAAATATATATAAAAACATAATTATATTGCACTTTATAAGGTATGATGAAGCAGTAAAATATCATTATACAAAGTAATCGATTGAAAAGAGCGTTAATTCGGAAGCTGGTTGAAAAAGGCGTTAAACAGGAAATCGATTGAAAATGGCATTAACTCGCACGCTCAAATTTTTCGCGTCAGTTTAAGTTGGCAGCACTGCCGAAATAATTTTGTTGCTCTATCTATATGTGCATATTGATTTTTTTATTTTAATATGTTTATATTTTAAATTTTAAATCAACACCAAAATTATTTTGGCAGTGCTGCCAACTTAAACTGACGCGAAAAATTTTAGCGCGCGAGTTAACGCCTTTTTCAACCGGTTTTCCAATTAATGCCTTTTCCAATCCGCTTCCGAGTTAATGCCCTTTTCAATCGGTTTCCAAGCCCTTTGATTCGGAAACGACGATATTACAATGAAAAAGGTAATTTTAGCTAAACAAATCGTGTTTCCGATAAATCTAATTATAAGCCTATTAAGCTTCCAGTCTCCGATAGATTAAGAAAATATTCTTTACTAAAGATAATCTTATTTAACAAAAAAATAATAATTGAGCAAGCGCTTTTCTTATCACTGGAATTTATATTTTTATGTTATAATTAACTTTATTATATTTTCGAGCTTTTCATTTTTAATATTTGTTGTATGTTGCAGATGGATTATGCACATAATATATTTACATATATAAGTTTACTTTATTTACTGTTTTACATAACTGCACTTTATTTTCAGATAAAAGTGTCAGGCGTTATTTTCTTTAACTTTGGTCCACCTGAGGAACCTGCTGAAAACAAATAAATCTGCAGAATATTAGATAACAAATACAAAAGCAATTTGGCTACATAGCTATGGAGAATGTTATGTGCAAGTTTACTTTATTGTGTAAGTGTAAATGTAACAATAACTTGTACTCTCCTCAATAAATAGTTCATATTTATGAATATGTTTATTTTAAAAAATTAATCCTACAAAAATGTATGTTGTACTAAAAAATGATACATTCTCGTATAAAATTTTAAAGGTGTATTTTTAAATATAAATAATATTGCAACCAATATAAATTAATCTTTATTTGATTATTATTCTACAATATTAAAATAAATCTTTATTATTATTTAAGTGCTATACAATTTTTTATGATAAAGATTGCAATGTTTTCACGCATATACGCGCGCACGCGCGCGCGCGCGCACGCACGCGCGCGCACACACACACACACACACACACACACACACACACACACACACACACACACACACACACACACACACACACACACACACACACAGACAGTGTGTGTGTATGTGTGTTTTAATTTGGACACCAAACACAATATATTTTTGAAAAAAATGTTTAAATGAAAATTTGGTAAGGTTTGAAGAGATCTGAAAAGATGGAAACTTCTATCTTTTTATTGTAAATTTGTATTTTATGGAAAAAATAAAAATTTGTTTTAGGTTTTCGCTAAACCTCCTGCAATAGGTACAAAATCACGTTCAAAGTTATTAGTTTGAAACTTTAACCAGTGCGCGATTCTTCAGCTGGTCTTACTTTTATTAGCTAAAATCTTTTAAAATAAGAACTTTAAGCATTATTTTACATCTGTTAAAGGAGATTTAGCGAAAAATTACCAAGAACAAAATTTTTTCTTAAAATACAAATCCACAATAAAAGTTTCCATCGAAAAAATCAACTTAGGTTTTATTAAGCCTAAAGTGGGCGCCGGACAAAGTATAAGTATTTAGTTCATCTGACGCTTCCTCTCCCTTTTTTGAACCATACAACTTTTATTTGAAATATTTTTTCAAAAATGCATTATTTTCGAGATATTTTAGTATCTAAATTAAAATGGAACATCCGCTATATATATATATATATATATATATATATATATTTGTATGTATTGTATGTATGTATGTGTGTACACTGCCCGACAATGATTCGTTCCTAGGCACTCTTCATGGAGTAAGCCAAACGTGAAAAGTAGCTATGGCGCAATCATCCAGCAACGGCTGATTGGACATATCTATCAACCTAATTATTGATCGAGTGAAGTCTACAAACTTCTTATCCCGTGAGGAGTGCCTAAAAACGAATCATTTTTGGGCAGCGTATGTATGTACATATGTACGTGTAAGATATGTATGAATGTATGGGTGTGTGTGTGTAAACAAAAAATTACATTCCTCTATGTAAATTTGTTATAATTATCAATAACTAAATAGAGTAATAAAGAAAAGAAAATTGCATTTGAATTTAATGAGATCGCGCTATTTCCGAAAAAAATTCTAAAATGTCTTGTATGGTAAATTCGAGTGTCACATTGCTGTCAGGATAACAACGTTGTATTAATTCTTCAATGTTCCTGTATTGTGCGATAAATTCATTTTGCATCTCGCGCCAAACAACCTAGAAATATTAGAAGTAAATAAAGCAATTATAGTAGACAAGAAAGCAATTTTTATTTTTAGAAATGCTGTACTGTAATTATTAAATTATCAAAAGTACTCATATCTCTCTCTCTCTCTCTCTCTCTCTCTCTCTCTCTCTCTCTCTCTCTCTCTCTCCCTCCCCCCCCCTCCCCCCCCCTCTCTCTCTCTCTCTCTCTCTCTCTCTCTCTCTCTCTCTCCCCCTCTCTCCTACTTACTTGTAGTAAATTCTCTTCTTCGCATAGGTGCTTCTCAACTTTTCGATACAAATTCTCTAGGCCTTTCTTAACTTCTCTCGCCGGATATTCTTTGACTACGCGTCGCAATTCCTGTTTACTAAAAGCCATCTGATAGCTAACTTCGGATTCTTTTACACCAGCCCCTACTTTAGCTTGTACACCCTCAAAGAAAAGCTAAAAAATAAGCAATCCTAAGTAACATATCCTTTTACAGTTGTATAAATATTTGTATATGGAAATTTACATTGAGTTTTTCCAGGGGTCGTCCAAAATACTGTGTAACATAAGCGCGAAGTGCGTCCTGATATTTTTGCTTAGCTTCTTTCCGTTCGTGATCCAAAACGGAGATTTTTAATTGCGAGAGAAGATCGTAAAGATGATGAAAATTTTCTATAAAGTGGCAAACATTAACCCTTTGTCTGTAAACTCCCCTGTCTTGTTAATTATTACTTGTGATAATAATTAGCAGATTGAATAAGTTAAAATTTTTTAATCTAAATTAAAGTTAATAAAATTACTAAACTTCTTTTACCGTTGACTAAACTGTTAGTTTCTTCAGATATAATAGCTTTGTTTACTAATATCACCCAAAAACTAGTTTTTAAGTCTATTGAAAAGCGTTCAATGGGTACTCATCTTACACCAAACTAGAATTACCTTAGTTCTTATACGTGATTAATTTAAATATAATTGAAGAAAAGAGGCCAATAGGAGTTCAGCGCGGTAATTAATGTGCAGTAATTGTGGTTTGATCTTTAATTTACTTTAAAGTATCTCCAAACGTTTCGACTACGGATTTTAGCCATCCTTAGTGTGTACATAATTAATAAAAAATTGTACATACATATTTATTACTTCCTCTTTTTCCTGTGGTAAGTAACTAATGGAATGTGATTCAAACAAGTTGGATGACTGTATTGAAATTTACCACTAACGTCTCACTTATTAAGTTTATGATATGTAGAAACAGTATTAATTTAGTTTAAAACATTGAATAGTAACCACGTTGAACTTACCACAGGATAATCAGAATATCTTGTTATTTTAAAAGAAAAAACAAATGACCGTTATTATAGCGCTGTCATTGTGATGTATCATACTTAATAAAAATAATTTGCTAATATTAATGCATTCATACACGTCACAATTACAATTTATATAACATTGTCAGTATTATAAACTTATGAGTCTTGTGTAAAATTGGTTTTTTTGTTAATTTTTGACTGAACTATTGTTGCATGTTTTTGAAGTTGTTCAATGTATGTCTAACGGAAAACTGATCCCGTTATCCTGTCAAATCGTCTAGCTGTTATGTGCTGTTTACATGAATGTAGTCTTTCAGAATTTCTATTTGTATTGAGAATTTATCTTATTGGTTGTTTCATTATAAGCGTGCCTAAGTATTCTGTATCTGTTTGTTAATTAAGTTTGTTGTTCTGCCTTTTAATATGAATTCCAGATATTAATCTTTTATTGATGTTTTTTCCACATCCAAAATCCTTACGTCTTTCCAATCAAATTCATGATTGTAATTCATCCTATGTTCCATTATAACAGATTGTGAGTTGGTATTATGATTAATATGATTTTTATGTTTGTTAATTCGTGTCTTTAGTTATCTGCCCGCTTGACCAACATAAGATGCATTACAATTTTTACAATTAATTTTTTAACTAGTTACTGATCCTCATAATTAATAATTGAAATTAGAGTAGGCAATTTTATTAATTATTGAATTTTTCAATTACCCATTTTTATAACTTCCTGCGGCGTCTTGTGGTGTTCTCGGCTATGAATAACAATAGCTTCAAACATAGTGCTTACGAGCTTCGTGTACCATTTCTCGAGATCGACCTTTCTATCGGAATTTCGGAAAATCTTTTCCGCAGTTCTTGCAAATGGTCCAAAATTTTCTATGTACGGCAATATACCACATTTGTGCCGACGATTGACTTTCGTGTCACATAATATGGACTGTAGCTGTGTTTGCATGAATTTGTCAAACGCTCGTTTCACATGAATCAAAGCAGATGCGAACGTCATCGATAAAAATGAGCCGGTGTCTTGAGCAGACATGACGTGTTGTGATAAACGAACTAATACATACATGCACCAACTGCAAATACATAATTATAGATATAATTACATTTTGTGCGTATGTGTACACACACACACACACATCTTACATATATAAAGAATTAGTAATGATTAACTAAAAAAATAAATAATAAATTTAAAAGTTTAAAAATTAATAGCTTTTAACTTAATATTTAAAAGAACTATTATTATAAAAATAATTATTTTTGCATCTCAAAAAGAATTTATAATTAATGACATACAATTGAGTTTTTTTTTAATTCTCTGTACTATCTGGACAGCCATATTATATCTGCCATTATGAATTTTGATATTATCTTTGTCATTTAATTTTAAATCTGTAACATAACCTTGAAAAATGGATTTACTACAAAAATATCCAATTTTCACTAATTTACTAGCTAATGGGGGCCATATTAGATCCATATTAGATCATGTTGAATTTGCAAAATCTGAATCCAGATTCAGAATCAGCGATCTAAAAAATGTATGCAAAGTTTCAAGAAAATCTACTGAAAAATCTCTAATTTGGCAATCAAAGAGTTAAGAAAAAACTAATATGCCATTGATTTTTTCAAATTAAAAAAATGTTTTTTAAAAATATTTTTTTATAATAAATAGTAAATAGCTTAACATAAGAAAGGTATTTCGGTGACTAAATTAATTTTAAAATATTTGGAAAAAACAAAAAAAAAATTAATATTATGTACCTTTGAAACTAAACAAGTAGTGTTAATAACTATGTTTACACGTCAGCCTTAATCGGATTTAATAACTACCGTAGCTTTTAAGCAGATCAATCACAGCTATTCTTCAGAAAAGTAAAACGATTGTGATTGGTCTACTTACCAAGTACGATAGTTATTAAACTCGATTAAGGCTGACGTGTAAACATAGACAATGATAGTTCGATATCGTTATACTATGCAGCTTTTTTTGTCGTATAATATGTGTGCAATACTATTAACGATACTGAACTGTCGTTAAGTTATAGAATAGGCCCTTTGGTTTGTTCAAACTCAGCGAGTGAACGCACACAAAAATAGACGCTCCAACGTCAAAAAGATAGGCGTTGTAACATTTATCCTTTTTTGCAAAAATTTGAAGTGAGATTATGTCGACGTCCATGGGACAGTTACTGCCTTTCAGTAAAGACATACAATGTTTCTCTTACATTATGTGCTTTATCAATTTCATTGTAAAAAAATTCTTTCTGTACTCATTGCAATAATAATTTGTTCCTTGTATTCTCCTGTGACAACACTTTAAATCATGATCCGCTGACACGAATCACAAATTTAGAATAGATTGATTGTTACTTGAGAAGGGTCCAAAGCGAAGGCCAAAACGTTGTAATCACTTGGAGTTTTAATAAAACTTGCCAGTTGCGTCGACATAATCTCACTTCAAATTTTTGCAAATCATTACTGGCGATCTTTCAAGGATTTTGTTTTTGTTTATACTTTTTTGTTTACTATCCGTCATATTCATCGAGACAGCGGAGAAATGGAAGTATTTGGCTCGCGCGAGCTGAGTTTGCACAGGCCTGAACTAAATTGTTTCGTGGGATCATATGAAGGAGTCATAAATTAATATCAAGAATCACTTTCAAAATTTTTAGAACCACCTTGTATATAACAAATTAAAAGTCTCTTAGAAAAAACTCCAAATGATTTTAAGTGGAAATCATTTTTTTAAAGCTCAACTCACAAGCTATCGATTTTGTCCAGAAAACCGATAAAATTGTTTAACTCAATTTCCAACGACGGGAATATCGCGGCCATAGTTGCGCGTACGTCTTCATTCACCTGACGCTCCAGTCTTTTACTCGTTGTTGAAGTTACTGATCCGGGACTTGCCGCGCCGTTACTTACATTTTCTACTTCTATTTCACTACTCTGCATAAAATAACGAATATTCATAATCAATTCAAGAAGTTAGAAATTTAGCGATGTGCTTACTTTGGAGGGTGAAAGAACAGAATCCAATTGAAGAAATGAGACGCAGAAGCCTTGTTCGGCGAGACATACTGGCTGCATTTGCGAAAGTACGCAATCGAGGACTGAGTCTAGAAGATTTCCTTCGTCTATCAAAGTCCATACTTCGTTACTCAGCAAACAGATAGGCGCCGGATTAATCAGATCCTCACCTTTCTGACTGCTAGACCTTGATGTATTTGCTTGAAACATACCACCACGTTGTTAATAAATATAATTTATGAGAATAATGTACGTAATAAAGCGTCAGTAAACAGAATACGCAATTCTACTTTAATTATTAAGACGTTTAAATGCTCATTGCTTACTTATTAATTTGAGTTAGTTCTTAATTTTTCAAAAAAATAAAATCGAAAAAATCCAGTTTCTTTCCAAAAAAAACGACTGTAACAATGAACTTTTTGATGTGAATTACTTGTTAGAAATTTTAATGTGAAATAAGAAACTTTAAAACTATTGACACGGAGAACAATAAAGATGATTTTATTTAAAAGAAAAAACCGAAAAATATGGCAAGAGAAAAACTGGAAAAAAATTTTTTCCCATTTCCAAGAATTTTTCCAGATTAAAGATATTAATTGAATCTATTGTAAAAAAATCTATTCTACCTTGCAGATTACGTTTGTTGATAAGCTTATTCTTAGCCTCTTCGAAAAAACGTTTCAGATCTCTTTTATACAATTTGCTCATGGTATCAGTATAAACTTTGGTTAATTGAACAAAGGCTTTATTATCTAATGCTCTTAACAATTGCATCAATTCGGTATACGATACGAGCTCGTGATGAATGCCTTGATGAGTTGGTAAAATTAGATCTGTCATAGAAGTCGATGTATCTCCAATGTCATTACCCTAAAATTTTATTAAGAAAATTGAAAAAGTATTCCTGTTTTAATTATGCAGGGTTCGATAACAGGTGGAGGAAAAATTTTAATGAATAATTCTAGATGAAATAGGACATAAACAGCGCTTAAAATCATGTAAATATTTCAACTTTTATAATTAAAAAACAAAGCTTTATCACAGTTTTAGTATTCTTGACATTTTCTTTATATTTTCATACTTTTCTTTTTTTTATGATATAGAACCACTTCTTCAATCTTCTCCCACCTGTTGCTGAACATTCTGCCAAAAATTACATAATCAAGTTATATTAGTAAGAAAAAAAGAGAAATTGTTAAAATTAATTAAGATATTACCAAGTGTATAAAAAGATTATTTAAATGTCTAGCGACGATGACTGAAAATTTCGCTTTAAGTTTGTCCAATCGTCTTTTCTGTTCAGTGACAGCACTCAGCTTGTCCAGGCCTGGTGGAAGAGGTGCTGTAATAGCTTTTAAGAGCGCTGCACCAGCAAAGCCAAGCTCTTCTCTTTCGCCCGGAAGTTCAGCTTCGTTCAAAGTACGCTGGTGTGTTGCAGAAATGTCTAAGTGGGACTTAAAGAGAAACAAAATTATAAAATTTATTCTCGACAGATACAACGTGGAATCTGATAGAAAATACGATTCTGATTTAAAAATTCATATTTTTGTAAGTGCTTTTTTAATAAAATTATTGTAAGGATATTATATATTTTTCTTTAAATATTGTATATTGCAACTAAATTAAATTTCATAACTTAATAATTAAATATAAAATAATAGTAAGTTAATTCTTCAACTGATAAATGTTTTTAAAATTTAGATTGCCTATTTCAGATCTTGGTGCTAAATATATATTTTCTATTAATTAAATATTATAAAAAAATAATACCATATACCTCGGTAATCGAATTGGGAAGATGCCCTTATGAGAGATCCAGGTACGAATCCTGGTTGAAGTATTATTTTTCGCAATAAATTATTTACAAAAATATAGTTAAAACTTGTTGTCGTCAGCAATGAATAATCAAAAAATAATAACTCCAATTTGGTGGATTCGACCCAAATGGCAATTTTATTGTAGATTAAATTGTTAAATATAAGTACAACATTTCGATCTCAATGAGGTCTTTCTCAAGTACAAATTGATCAAAATTTTCCACTTGTCGCCGCAAGTCACGGATCATACATTATATAAATTGACAAACAATTGAATAACAAATAAATAACTGAATAAAATATAATAAATTTAAAACTAAAAACAATGAAAACTTATATGTTTCATACACCGGATATTAACAAGTCAAAATATAAAAAATATAAAAAACAGAACGTGTGAAAACTCAAATCAATATAAATTACAAATGTAAAAAAAAAGTAGTAATAGTCATTATATAAAATACAACGTATAAGAACTGAGTCAATACAAATTTAAAGTGTAAAAAAAAAAAAAATTATACTGATAGATCTGCACAGTCTAAATACAAAGATGCAATTAATTTTTTTCGTAAATTTTACAAAAATTATCGTAAAACATAAGCTTTTCCCTACAAATTAAAAAAAAATGCAATCTGTACGATTCTTTTTGGCCGAGTTATGACATATCAAAGTTATCTATGCATTTTAGTCTGTTTATGCCTGTTACCGCCAGCATTTCTTGATGCGCACTATTGCTGGTAAAATTTTGCGAAACGCGCGCGCGCGCGTGTGTGTGACATATTGAATGAAAGAAATAAGAAAATATTCCCTGGAAGAAATACATGTTTCCCAGATAGCACAAAATATTTATAAGAAAGAAAAATATTTATGATAAATATTTTGTACATATTTTTATGTCCGATATAAATGTCAGGTATAAAAAAATTGTGATAAACATTTATGAAAATATTTAAAATACATATTTATACCATTATTATCAAAGAATATAAAAAATATTTCAAGTTCTTATACCATAAATATTTTTCAGTACATTAAAAAAATATATTCTATATACTGTTGATAACAATTTTTGTATTATTTCTAAATGGTTTATGAAAATAATTATATAATCTTTAAAAAAAATTTTTTTAAATAAATTTGTAAAATATTTATAAATATTTATGATAATATTTTGTGCTATCTGGGTTGTACCTAATGTGTATTATCTCCTCGTCTCTGAATGACTTTTTGAAGATGCTCGTGCATATTAATACAAAATCTAATATTGCATTTTGAGGAATTTCATGCTATACGCGCTATAATGCTATCTCCGTGCAATATTTTCTTCCGTTCAACACATCACACACACAAAATCTTGATAATTATCTCGAGACCAAAGGACAAAAGTCAGTTTAGAACAAAAGTGGGCTTATGTCTTCGGTGTCCATATCCCGCGCTTACAAGCAATTAGCCGATTTACTGCACTAGTTGCATAAATATATATTATTTATAGTACAGAACTAGAGCAACCAGATCTAACGTTGAATTATTATGGAAATATTTAAAAAGCTAAAAACTGAAACTAATAAACATAGGTATAAATTTATTTTATTTAAAATAAAACCAAAAAGTTTAAAAGCCAAGCTGAATATATACGCTTATATAATTAATAAGAAATAAAAAAGTGAACTTTATCTTTTAAAAAATCAACGTTATCGAATTAATAATACATTTCGATCATGTTATTAAGTCATTTTCTGTGTGTTAAAATTCTTAATCATTTCACACCACATAAGTTTATGCTTAATATATTATAACGTCATTATAAACAATTTTATAATCTACCATGAAGTTTCTGTTTTAACTTTATATGACATTATACATATTAAACGTAAGCTCATGTGCAAAAATAATTTGAATAATTTTAAATTGTAACCTAGAACCATATTGAAGATGATCTAATAACATCTGTTTGTCAATTATTAATTTGATGTAACGTTAATTTTTTAATAACAATATCAGCATATATATTCAAGCTTGGCTTTCATGTTCTTTTGGCTTTGCTTTAAATTTAATCAAGTTCAGTTGAGTTTATTTAATATGAATTAATGTTTTTATAATTTTGTTAGGGTTCTAAAATAAAAGGCATAAAACAATAATTTTATTTAAAAAAATAATTTATGTACATGAAAACAACAATCGAAATCATTTTTTTCTATCAGATACTTCAAGCCTCTATTATTTTGTACAATTATATTAAGAAAAGTTCAATATATTATTTTACAATTATATTCTTATTTACTTACAATGACTAGATTTAGTTTATCCAGTAGAAGCCTGGCATTATTATTTGCCGTATGTATAGCCTGATTTTTTTGCCCAACTCGAGCCATAACTTCTCTTATTCTTCCTAAAGCCTCATCATACGCTGCTAATCGCGCTTCTACGATAGAAGCTTCGATTATTGCAGCATCTATACTGTTCATCAGTTGAGTTACTCTTTGCTCCGATGCTAAGACTGAATGTATGTTTTCCTATAAGTGAAAATAAAATAAAATATTAATATTATAAATTTAGCAATATCAACTTGAATATTAGTCAAATAAAGGATTATAAGTCAGGAAAGAATATTAATCAAATAAATGTCTATACATAAAATATAAATAATTTATATCACAATTTAAATTGTTTTATGTATCATCTATGAATTATCAGATTCCGTCCAAAATAGTGCAAATTATTTAATTTTGTGATTTCTATAATATTATATACCACTTTAAAAAAAGGAAATTTTTCATATACCAAAAATTTAGACTATCTTCAAACCGCTAAAACTCAGCAAAAAAATCATCGCAAAAGCAAAATTCAAAAAGCGTTTTAAAAATTAAAACTTCTTCTTTCAAACGTTTTTGTCAATTTCAGTTATCTTTTTTCTTACAAATATAGCACACTGATAAAGCTTGATCCATTGAAATAAAAATTTTTTATGCAATTTTGCTGTGCTGCAACTGGCGTGAAAAAAATCATAGAGAATTTCTGTTATTTGCATCTTGTAACAGGATTTTTTCCCTTTATTTTGGTCGTTTATTGCTATGCGATTTTTTAAATTAAGTTATTGAGATTTTAAGAAAAAATAGTCATGAAAAAAAATGGACCAAAACGTAGTAGTTTTATAATAAAACTAGCCAGTTTGGTCGACTACAATCAATTATCTCCATTTCTTAAATTCCTACTGGTGACGATAGGTTCCAATAACTATTATTAAAAAATTGTCATTTTGACTTTCATCGCTTATTACTCGTGAAGTGATCACCATACAGCGCTCTGCAAAAAAGCGACGGGAAGCTGAAAATTTACATTTTCGAATGCTATTATTGCTTTTTTCATAAATTCACTTTTTTAACAAATCACGTTCAAAAATTATGTAAAAAAAATTGCATATTTTACGGTTTTTATTTAATTCAATATTTGTCGTGAAGAAAGATCCAATCACATCGCCAAAGCAAAGTTTTATAGTACGATTACTCCCCAGTAATAAATAATGACGTTCACGGAATAAAACATTTTTATTCCATGTGTTTATCATTCTTGGAATTGCTGAAATTGCTTACAACGCTTTTTCAAAACACATATGTGAATAGGTGTGTACTCGTAATGTCTACATATAATGTTTACATAATTTTCGTTCGGTATATGAAAAGTGTTCAGTATTTTTTTTAGTAGTATATATTTTTGAATAATATTATAATGTTACTATTATTTATAATATACTATTTTATTAATACTGAAATCAGATATATTAATAATTTTAAAACTTAACTATTTTAAAAAGACTAAAAAATAAATTTAATTTTGACCTACTGGGCAGATTTAATTTAATTAAATCTGGCCAGTTAGGTCAAAATTAAATTTATTCTTAAGTCTTTTTATTCTTTTACTGACGAAGTGAAGATTACATTGGATTATTAACTATTTTAATACTACTTTTTTCTGTATTTTGTTATCCAATTTACAAACCGTGACATTTGTATTCATCAACCAACTAATGATTCTCGTAAAATACATCTAAAATGATAAAAGATGGCATAATCCTCATGTTGTAACTGAACAGAATTCGGAAGTTTGCCATTTAGACCTATTCAGCATTTAATATAATATTAATTACTTTAATTTTTTGTTTAATCTGTTTCGATGTGTTCGGAAAATTGCGTGTTAAATCTGACAAATGTCTTACAGAATAGATTTGAGCATTGGAAAGACAAAGTTTGAATTTTTGAAAACCTTGCCAACTGTAATATGTGAATTGTACTGCTATTTTCTATCATCTTCGGTGTACTTTACGAAATTAAGTGGCTGATAAGTAAAAAAAATTAATTTTGTCACGTATGTAATAATTACATTGCTCATATTGTAATATAAAAAATACTCATATAATGTAAATAATACACAAACCATGTTCTCTTGAAATGTATGACACAACCCTTATTTTAAATGTCTTACAATATTTTTCATAAAAAAAGTTAAACATTTTTTTTACCCCATCAAGAATAGACAGATCTTTTGAAAGAGTTTCCATAAAAAGTTCAGCGTTGGAAACAGCATATTCACAATTTTCCATCATTTGTTTCAAGTCAGCAGCTTCCTTTTCAGTAATAGGTTGATAATCCAAACTAATAGGTGATGTCAGAAGATCTAAAAAGTGTTGTACTATTAAATAAAAGAATTAAAGGGTTTTTTGTGAATACATGCTGAAAAAATTGTTATATCTCACAATATTAGAAAAAATTTTACATTTGTAAAATTTTTTTATAAAATATCTCAAATGTCTTCAAATTTTGTTCAAAAATTATAGATATGACAAATTTTAGAATATTAAAAAATCTTAGAATATTATATTTCAGAATTTACAAATATATATAAAAAAACATGAAATTGACATCTAGAAAAAATATTGATTTCTTTTTAATATTTTTAAAAAGTGTTACAATTCATATAATAAATTTGATAAGTTTTCGAGAAAAATATAAAAACTTATACATAAAATTACGTATTAAATACATTATATATAAATTATAAAAGTTTATACAAAAACTTTATGAAATTTTTATAAAATTATATGAAGAATTTACCTCTG
The DNA here is from genome assembly GCF_013373865.1 of Monomorium pharaonis. Classification (NCBI taxonomy): domain Eukaryota; kingdom Metazoa; phylum Arthropoda; class Insecta; order Hymenoptera; family Formicidae; genus Monomorium; species Monomorium pharaonis. The sequence goes on along the minus strand of NC_050471.1, from coordinate 554,653 downwards.
TTGAACTGCCCCCTCCCCCTACCATGCAAAAATAAAAACCTGAATAACCCAAAATTATGAGCTATTTATAAATTCTTATATGCCACCAATTAAAATTTTTAAGCTCATTATTCTGGGTAGAAATTTAACATTTTTTGTGAGGCTGAGTCAACACTCAGCTCAAAAATTTTAATTTGTGGCATATACAAGTTCATAAATAACTCATAATTTTGCATTATTTGTTTGTATTTTTATATGGGGGAGGGGACAGCTCAACAGAAATGAAATTTTTAAGAAAAATTTTCTAATTTATATAAAAAACTCCAATTTGCATAAGAAAAATATGATGTAAACTTTTTGTCGCCAGTGATAATAAACAATAAATAAGTAAACTAAGTCGACTTTTTGGCAAATTAGTTTATTAAATAAACGACGTTTTGACCATTGATTTGGTCCTCTTCAGGTATAAATACAAGTGCTTAATTTACGACATAATGACTTAATATATTCGGACCAATGAATATGAAGCGAGTTCTACAATAGATACAACATAGATGTAAAATCAATCATAACATTAAGAATAAAAATGTAACAATACAGGAAAATAGAGAGCAAAGGCAGAGAGAAAGATATAATGAAAATAAAATATTAAGAACTTACATGTCCAAAGTTAATAAATAAAATTATAAATCAAGTATAATAAAAAATAATAAAAATAATAAGATAAACCATAATTTGAAAGATCAAAATATAAAATATGTACAATGTATAATGAGTCTGCAAATCAGCTGAGGATCAATAACAAAACAATCCCTAAGATATATACAAAAAGTAAACATTAAGCAATCTTTATATTCTATTATATAATGCGTTTAAGTTTTCAGTATCTTTCTGTAAATGTGTTTACAGAAAAAAATATGTTTACTAGACTGATTGAGTTCTAATTAGGCTCAATCGAAAACTTGAGGGGTTGATTTAGACATATAAAAAAACCATTTTTATAAAATTATACAAAAATTCTGAAAAAAATCTGGAATTTATAAAGCAATTCTACAAAATTATATTAACTTCTAAAAAATTTTTTAAATTTGTATAACATGTTTGAATTTATGTACAAAATAATTTTCAAAACAAATATTAAATTACATGGAAAATCTAAAAAAATTTTGAAATTTACACAGAACTTTTATAAAATTACTTATATAAAAAATTCTAAGAAAAATTTTCATTAAAATAACTAAATATGATGGCAATTGCAAACATTCATCAAATTAAAAAACATACCAGATGTAAATGTGATACTGTCACTTTCCTTTAATGAAGTTGGGTCAATCAGCCATTCTTTGGGAATATTTTTGAATTCTGGCCTCTGAGTCAGACTACATGAATAAGTATATAAATTACTAATAAACGTTCGCCTTTCCTGTACGGTAGTGGCTGACCATTTGTAAACTTTGTCAATATGCATCTCTATATCCATAGAATCATATTTTACACCATCTATGATTTGTATGTCGCTCAGAGGCCACGATTGTTTTTTTTTAAAAACATTTTTGTCATTCTTCTTAACTTGATACAATATGAGAGATCCTGGTGTATCCGTTGTTGTGGCTAAGCACAGAAAACTCATCTTTTTCTTCTTATAAGCTTTGCTAACATAGCATACACTGAGCAACTTTTCATCACTAACGGTGAATATCTCCCTTTGCAAGGTGTGTCGAATTGCTGCCATAGCTAGTTTGGTTAGTGTATAATGTTATATTGTGTACTTATGTTCCTTGTTTAGTTGATTACAATTTTATTTTCACTGAATCATATCACTTTATTATAATTTTAACGATGCAATGTGCAGTTTATACATTTTGTTTCTTATACTGATCAACTTTATCAATTTCAATAACTTAAAATAAAACTCTTAAATTTGAAAAAGATAAAAATTCATACTTTTGGAGTTGTAAAATACCTTTAAACGCTTAAATATAGATTTATCTCATTTTAAATACAAAGAAGAGATTACAAGCAATGCAAACAAAAATCATATGAGATCTAACTTTGTATAAAGCAAAATTAAATACACACTGCAGTAAATTTGCATGAAGAGAATCATGTTAGATTTTTATAGCGCCTTCTCTCGATTGTTAGTTAATTATAAAACATATAACTCATATAATATAACCAAATAATAAAAATTTACAAATTGTACAGAAACAATAATATAATGGCACTGTGTTAAGAAATTCCAAAGTTTCTCATGTGTCAGAAACATATTCATACTGCTCATATATATTCGCAAGATAACATTTTATGCGAACATCGTTGAAAGTCTTTGCATCAAGTAATTACTATCGTTTTTCGTAATAAATTGTGTGACATAAAACTGTAAAGATTATCTTCCTAATCTATTCTTTTTTTTTTGTGGTTTTAATGTGTCAGATCTAAGATAGATATATGGCACGTATGCTTCTTATCTATGCGGGATGGCTCCCGCCCTTCTCTATATGATTCTTCCAGTAGACTTTATGAACTGATATATTACTTTGAGTGTGCTTAATTCTTCTTTTTTTAACCAGCTCCAGACGCTATCCGCCAAATCTATTCTTTTTTTTTTTTTTTGGAGGTTTATTGTGTCTGATCTTATGCAGATATATGACACGTAGCCAAATCTATTCGCGAAAAATATAGGTTATGTTCAGAAAACATCTAAGGAAACACCTTTGAGTATATATACATGAAGGAGGAATGCCAGCACTGAAAGTGTGTCCAAGCAGAGAGGAACCTGAGAGCGGCCACCGCGGCTTTTTTCGTGCGACCAATATTTGACTAGCATCAGCGCCAAACGTGGATGTAAAGCCCGTTCTACATTAATTGCAGTCGCCAGTTGTAATTTGCAACACCCAATAAATGTCGAGCTTTAACTAGAAACTAAGCGCCTATTGGATGTCGCAAGTCGCAACTAGCTGCTTGCGATTAATGTAAAACAGACTTTACATCCACGTTTGGCGCTGATGCTAGTCAAATATCGGTCGCACGAAAAAGGCCGCGGTGGCCGCTCTCAGGTTTCTCTCTGGTCCAAGATCTGTGCGAGAGAGAAAGGTATATCATGATACTTGCTCTCTCTGCGCATGCGTCAAACGCTATATATGTACAATGGCTGGCATTGCATATTTCACACACACATACAATTCGTAATTAAGTACAAAAGTGCACAAGAAGTGCACAAGTCTTTTTTCCTGTGGGAACAGGTTCGTAACTATACAATCTGGGCCCGATTCTCGAACTCGTACGAAAAAAATTTCTTACAAAGATAACACTGTGCATTCATTAAGTGGTACATAATTTAGAATCTAAAAGATGCATGCCAATCAATGAATGCACAGTATTACTTTCGTGTGTAAAAATTTTTTTGTACTAATTGTAACAGCCCAAGGCTCAAGTAGACACCAAAGGTGCGTTCGGGGAGACGCTATTAGCGCTACCAGCATCAGTCCATCATCTTCATTACTCATTAAAAGTAGAACAAGGATAAACTGATGCTGACAGTGCTAATAGCGTCTCCCCGAATGCACCCTAAGTAAGTAGGCTCGCACCTGTCGTACTGCTCGTATGGTGGCACTTCTTTCTTTCAAGAAAACGGAGTGATGGGGATGTTCAACACGAAAAGAGACAAAATATATGAGAATTAAAGACCTATAATCATATGGTCTGTTCTTTCTAGCTGCACTGTTGCACTGGTGCAATAAGTTGGAATGAGAAAAAATATACTTGTCTTACTTTAACTTATTGCACCAGTGCAACAGTGCAGCTAGAAAGAACAGACCAAAAGATTCGCCAATGGCGAACACAATTTTGATTGGTCACTTGAGTCACATGGTTTATCCGCCATTGCGTACCCACACTGGGCGAGGAAAAGAGGAGAGTGCTCTGTGTTGAGCAGTATAGATTAAAGGAATATGTGTCAGAAATTATAAGGTAATTCAATCTCTGCACTCTTGAGGGTCACTATATTTTGACGATACACTCAGGAAGAACAAGAAAAATTAAATTTGCATCTGTTATATGGCTGCGTACAACTTGGAGCAGGCTTGCATTGTTTACTATCAGGGGCTCTATTCTTGAATTTATTCGCAAGAGAAACGTATTCGCAAATTCTGTTCTTACAGAAAAGTTAGAAATTTATTGGCTATCGTATGGCTATTAACCAATAAACTTACAACTTTCTGTTAGAGCGAGTATTTGCGTATACGTTTCTCTTGCGAATGACTTCAAGAATCGGGCCCCTGGGGCTCGATTCTTGAATTCATTCGCAAGAGAAACGTATTCGCAAATTCTGTTCTTACAGAAAAGTTGGAAATTTATTGGCTATCGTATGGCTATTAACCAATAAACTTATAACTTTCTGTTAGAGCGAGTATTTGCGTATACGTTTCTCTTGCGAATGACTTCAAGAATCGGGCCCCTGGTGTGCTCATACTCAAGACGAATTTCGGTACGGTTCTGCGCAGATTCCAGATTCGGCCATTTTAAAGAAAGAGAGAAAGAGAGAAAGAGAGAAGAGATCCTTTCTCTCTTTCATTATTTCTGTTCCTATTGCCTGTTGTCTAGCATTGTGTTTAGGCCCTATTATGAAAAAGTTAGTCTCTTTATTTTTATCCCAACTATCACCTTTAATTATTTTCATTTCTAATAATTTGTAATTATTTAGAATAAGGCTTTTTTCAAATTATTGAGAATTGGAGTCTGAATACTCTGGTCTGGATGATATTGAGGTACTATTATGATATAACAAATTGAAAATACCGCGGCAAGATGGCGGTATCTGGAAGCAACTTTTCATTGGCTGTTAAAAAGCATATGCGTATGAGCACACCTTATATCCTTCCACCATGCCTGTAGTAAAAGATAGAATGAATAGCTTGTATTTCTTTCTCACTCACAGTAATTTGACGAAATCTGAATTGGTTATGGCTACTTGTCACTGGCCAGTACTGCCAGTAGGCCAGTCTCTATCAGTCTATCAATCTCTAATTAGACTGCATAAAATACGCCGTTTACATACTTTCGGCATGTTTATGATACAGAAAATGGACTGGAATCTCTCTCTTTGAGTCAATTCTTAATTATTTGTAAATTACGAGGTAAGTGTTAATATACATGGGCGCTACACGGCTACAGTATGTATAAGTTGTAGCAGTGCGTAGAACCAACGTAAGATAGGTATGTACATGCACAATTTCCTCGGCAGGTTGGCGGATGTTTGTTTTGCGTGCGCGGATCCGATAAATGGTAAATAACAAGATAATCGGATAATGGAGCTATTGTGACTCTTTAGTTGCGCTGTCTATTTCAACATCATATGTCCTAGCATCCTATGTGAAATGTATGTACATGATTATATTTGGAATGTATGTATATGCACTTATGTACATGTGAAATGGCATATTTAACTGTTACATATACTGTTACATTTTACTTTGTTCTGACATACCACTTTAAAGGAGTGCTAAGTCATCAATTTTATCACTTAAAAAGCAATTTATATACATATGATATACAAAACATATGTACTATATGTACTATTACATCAATAGAGCTATTTTTTTACATTAAATTTGTATAGTTGCATTTTATCTTTCCTTCTTTACTTTTCCTATTGGAAAGAAAAATAAAAAAAATAAACTGAGCAAAAAATTCAAGTAAAAAGAACATCTAATATCACATGCATATATATCACATGCATAATTTTTTATGTTAAATATCTTGGCTAATTCTAAGAACTCAACATTGTATTGTTTTGTATTCGGCATTCAAAATTGTTTTTATTTTAATAAAATATATTGCAGAATTTTTATATTAAGTAAATTTTACACATTTTGGCTTAAAAGGTCATATTGCATTAAGCCTTTAAGTCAGAATATGACATATGCTGCATTTTCTTATCTACTTTTTAAAAATTATATCATATATTTATCAATTAAAAATTTTTATTTTCAACTATCTAAAGATTTTGATGTACCTATGATCATTTATTTAATATTGTTAATATTTTTATTATTGTTTTGTTATAAATAAATATCCAAAAATGTCTCTTTTTTACATTAAATTTATTTGTATGTGAACTATTATTTAGATAAACATAGAATATTTTTTTATTAATGTAGTGTACTAAGGAACAAAATACAATTTTTACAGGTTTTTAACTCTTATTTTTAACTTGTTATAACATAAAATGAGGAAAATGTAGGTTTTTATAAATAAATACAATTTTTCGATTATTTGAAAGATTTTTAAGTATATTGTTTATTTATGTATAAAGGTTTTTGGAGCCGCTAATTTTAAATTTTCTATTAAAATTTTGTGTTCAAGATGACAGTTCCAACATAATGGATATAACAATTTCAATAGAACAAATGTTATCAATTGTTTACATAATACAGTAAAACTTTAGCATATTTTATTTTCAAGGTTAAAATATTTTAACAAGGTTAAAATTTTTCAAAAAATTAATTTTTTTACAAATCTAGCAGATCTCTTTATTTGCATATAATTATATCACAGTATTTCAACTGATTGGAGATAATATTAAAAACTGCAGGTCAACTACTTTGTCAATTATTTATTTTATTTATTTATTTTGGCATTTAAGATGGTAAAAATGTTATCTGTAGAATACACGAACATCAAAGTTGAATTTTGTTATACATTTTCTAGGTCATCTAATGTCTGCTAGAATTGGCGATTCTATAGAACTGCCAAAGACTTGTTCATAGTATAGTCCATTAAATCTAAAGTTAGTAGATTCCAAAATTAATTTGATGAGATGTAAAAATTGTGGTAATTTGGCTTTGGTGGTTTCTGAGATTTCACACTGCTGCTTTTTAATGGCCTTGATCATCAATTCTTTAGGAATATTGGTGAACAAGGATGCAACATCTAATAAAAAACAAATATCTCGTCATTGCTAATATATTGGTTTTTAATTATATTAACAAAGAACTGTCATTGGTGTTAGATTTCGGCTTATTAATTGATTTTTTTAAGATATGTAAATAAATGGGCCAAATAATATAACGGATTTCCTGTAGTTGATACAATTATATGTAAAGCTTTGTGGTTCTTTGGCAATCTATAATAGTGGGGGAGATCCCCATTAATTATTTATATGATTTTAAATGGTCTAAACCACAAGTTTTACACATCGAAAAGAATAGAAAGGAATGAAAGATAGCTGAAATGCTTTTTATTAAAAAGAATAATAAGACTACTAACTTACAAAAGGACACTAAAAATTTAAACTGTATTTACTATACTATTATGTCAATATAATTTAGTTTACTTCTCATTGCTGTTATTATCGTTTCGCTTTCTCAGTTAAAATGCATCTTCTCACAGGGTGCAATTTTAACTTTTTTGACCAAATATTGTATTCTTGAAGCGTGTAAGTCTGAGCATGTAAAATGATTACAATAATTGTAACAAAAAATTTTTTTGCCATCTTTATATTTTTGGTTTTTTTTGCTTTTTTAAATTTCAGTATATGAATTGATAATTTGCAAGCATAGGTTCACGAATTTATTACTGTTTCCATTATTGACATAAAGCATGGACTGCGCATTCCTTGCAAAAAGCCCTTGAAAACTGTCTGGCAGACATTTATTAGAAAGACAAAGAGGAGACGTGATCTGGATCAATTTCTTTTTCTGTCTAGCACCCACTATGCTACTGGTTAGACAAAGACAGCGCTTGACCCAGACCAGTTGCTGTTTCCCTCTTTTGGTTGGATATGTTTTCTCTGCCATTGCGCAGTCCATGCTTTATGTCGATGGTTTCCATAATGATTATTTTAATGTAATATGTAAACCTTTCCACTTGAGAACCAAAAGCACTGGTCGAAACGTCGTGATGTAATTATATGCAAATAAAGAGACCTGCCAGATTCGTAGAAAAATGAATCTTTCTTAAATTTATTATTTCCTTTGGCGACAATAAATATTATCTACATATTAAAAATATTAAGTTATACCATTTTTGACCGGCCTTGGGTTAATCGTTTCGGGAGCGATTAATGACGTCATAAATCCAATCACAGTCATTTTTCTGAAGAATGGAATAACTGTGATTGGCCAGTTTTAGAGGAAAAGAACCTGAGACGGGTTAACTCAGCTCCGATCGAAAACGCCATTATTATATAACTATTTAAGATTTATTTTGAGCGACAAGCTATCGTTACAGCTATAACCGCCATATCGGACTTGCCATTTGAATTATTTTGTAATTATATTTTTGAAATTTGTATCTTTTAAAATCTTTATATTTGAAATTTAAAAACATTTATACAAATATATTAAATTTTCTGCAATTTTAGGAAATTCCATTAGCCATATTCTATCATTTGATTTATCATTTTGAATTTTATAAAGAGAATTTTACAATTGCTTGTTTTGTGGTCCGCAAATTTTTAACCGAATTGTATATCAAATGATACCTTATGATGAAACATTAATCACCAACAAATTTTAAGTTGAATATAAGAATGGTTTCAGAAATGTAAGGGGTCTGAGTGTGAAATCAATTGGCTTTATGCTCCTATACTTTTTGTATCTATTATTAACAATAATAATAATTACTTGTAAACTATACTACTCAAAGAATAGGGAACACTTTTCGTATACCGAAAATTTAGGCTATTTTCAAACCGCTGAAACTTAGGAAAAAATCATTATAAAAACAAAATCCAAAACGGGTTTTAAAGCTTGAAAGCTTTTTTAAAATGCTTTTTGGCGATTTTAGTTTTCTTCTCCCCTTCTTTTTACCAATTATTTGCCATTTTTTACTGATAAAAATTTTTTTGCTTTAGCCATAAAAAAATTACCAGTCGCTGGATAGTTTAATATTAAAATACTATAAAAAAGTATGTACACTAAACAAATTTAAAAAATGAGTAATGTATAAATTATTTGCTATTTATTTGTTGCCTTTTGCTGACAAAAAAAACTTATGAGAATTAAATAAGAAATTTCTCAACATCAAATTTAACAAGCAACATATATAGAACTCACATATTTTGAGCAAAAAATTTAGACATTATTTTAAACAAACAGTTGTTTATTGTAGTTTACTTTTTTAATTTTGCATACTGATCGGTTATTTGTTATTACTGAAATTTGTATGAATTGTATGAAATTAGGCTATTATAAAAATCCTTTTACTATAAAAAACACTTTTTTATAAATATATATATATAATTGTTTTAAAACAAACAACTTTTTAAATATTTTTAAAATATATTAATATGTTAGCATTTATATTTATGTTTATTTTATATTTTGTATTTATATTGTTTATAATGTGTGTGTGTGTGTGTGTGTGTGTGTGTGTGTGTGTGTGTGTGTGTGTGTGTGTGTGTGTGTGTGTGTGTATATTACAAACAATATTTTTCAGAAGAGTAGAAAAATGCCTATGACTGCCTCGATTGTAACACGGAACGATGAGGAAGAGTTGAATGGGGAAACAGAGTCAGAAGCCAGTAGTATATGTCAAGGTTCGGTGATTTCCACTGTACCTGATCGTCATGGATTCCTGGGTGGTTCGCAATATAGTCCAGAAAGGTAATTTTTTTATGTGATAATTTAATAAATTAATTTAATACAATTTTAAGAAAATTAAATTTTATTTTAATATAAATTAATATTATTTTATATAACTTTATAACTGGAATAGGAAACAGGCCATTCCGCCTGATGTGATACTGCGAAGAGAGAGAAAATGGATACAGATGCTGAACAACTGGAGCCTCTTCATGACCACGAATTATCGTAAAGTCCGTGAGAGGTGTCGCAAGGGTATACCACCTTCCGTAAGACTGCGTGCCTGGTTAAACCTGTGCGGCGGTCAGCTTCTAATGAATGAAAATCCGAATTTGTATGAAGAGCTGATCAAACGACCTGGTGATCCCAAATACATAGAGGATATCAAAAAAGATCTTCATCGCCAGTTCCCGCATCATGAGATGTTTGTTGAGAATGCGCCTGGACAGCAGGAATTGTTTCAGGTTCTCAAGGCGTACTCGATCCTAAATAGCAAAGTGGGCTACTGCCAGGCTCAAGCGCCTATCGCCGCGTTTCTGCTGATGCATATGCCGGCGGTGCAAGCGTTTTGGTGTCTTGTAGCGATTTGCGATAAATATCTTATTGGCTATTATAGCCAGGGCATGGAAACGTTGCTGCGTGATGGAGACATTCTGTTTGCTCTTCTGAAAAGAGTCTCCCCCATTGCACACAAACATCTAGTTAGTATATGTAAATTTTTAATATACATTTATCGGTGAAAAGTTTAGAAATCAGAGTTGATTGGAAAAGTGAATGGAAAAACCATGATACATTCTAGCCCTTATTTTACTTTATCTAATAGAATAATCTAGCAAAAATTTATAAAAATTACAATATTTTTCTCAACTTTATTCAAAAAGATATGTTTACTTTAATTAATAAATTATACTATAAAAACTATGGTTTAAAGAAAAATGAAATCGATCAATAGTAACAAATTAATAATAAAACAATAAAATCTGTTATGAATTCTAATTAATTTGTGATCTTTTTTTTTAAACAAAAGCTTTAAAAATATAAATCAGGCCTGTCCAAACTCAGCTCACGAGCCGGACGCACTTTTACCTTTCACCGTTCGATAGAAAGACGGAAAATAAAAAGGATAAATGATAAAGTGTTTGTCCTTTTGACGCTAGAGCGTCCATCCTTTTTTGCTCTCCATCTTACTTTATCGAGACAGTGGAGAGGTGGTAGCGCGTTTAACTTGCAAGTTGAGTTTGGACAGACCTGATTTATATTTTTAAAGTTTTTGTTTAAAAAAAAGGTTTCAAACATGGTGCTTTTTGTCAGAAAAATCCAGTTAAAGCAAAAGTATGCAAAATGTGTAAAAATAAGCGTGTTTGATTTTTGTTTGGAGTAATAATACATTTCATATTTGTTTTCTAGAGTAATAAAAAACGAGTAATGAGTAAAATCTTTCGAATGTTTATAACTATGACAGTTATTTATATTAAGAGGTAACACTACCTTTGAGGTTCTAAAATTGATTACCTAAGTTTGCGCATTTTTGTGAGCAAATGAATAGCTTTATTGAAAAAACAAATATAAACCATTTTATTATACACATTAAATTATTTTTTTTAATTTTTATTTATAATTGTTTAAAATAGCAGCATACTGGTACACTTCCGCAAACGCACGTTTTCTAATTTGCATGCAATGCTATTCTTACAATTTTTATCTGACTTAAAATTTTAACATGATTTTCTATTCATCACACAACAAAGTATGTAGGATTTTTGTGAAACATTGAAAAACTTTGCAATAACAATTTGTTTATCTAATTTTCGGTCATAAAAATGTATTTTTTCGTAAAAATAGCTGTCATAAAAAAAATAAATATTTTTAAAACGGCTACATACTTCGTAACTTTAATCAATGTAGAAAATAAGGCCGGTATTCATAGTCGGGTCTTATATTTAAGATCATCTTAAGTACTGTTTTAAGATGCCATCAACCAATCACAGAGCCGTATTAGCATCTTAAGACATTGCTTGAGACGATCTTGAAATAAGATTTGACTATGAATACCGGCCTAAGAGTTTGAATTTTTGTCCTAAGGTAAACCATCTTAGAGAAATCTTGTACGCAAAATGATGTCTTCAAAAAAGTGCATTTGCGGTGTCAGTACACCATTTTAAACAATTGTAAATAAATAAAAATTTTTTCAAACTAATATGTTTATAATAAAATAGTTTATATTTGTTTTTTCAATAAAACTATTTGGCCACAAAAAATTTCCGAATTTAGGTAATTATTTCAGGGTCTCAAGGGTGAAGTTATTCCTTAAGGTCAACATTATTAAAACTTGATTTTTTAATTGAGATTATTTATGGAATGTAGAAATTGTTTTGTTAATTTTTTAATGAGTAATGAGCAACTAAAATCTTTTGAGTGTTACTGAGATCTTTACACATACAATAGGTTTTGTACCTTTGTACAACGTGAACGTCGCCAAAAAACGCTTTCTCCCGACGCTCAACTTTTGTACAACCTGAATGTCGGAGAGAAGCGTTTTTTGGCGACGTTTACGTTATATGATGGTTGAACGTTTTGTTTTGATCAATTCATTTTCGCAACAATGTTATTAGATTCTGCAACAGTCGCACAGGTTGTTGATTAATGATAGGAGTTAACATTATGTATCAAATTTGTTCGTGGATTGCTGATTTTAAATAAAAAAGTTGTCGTTTTTGTAACATTTTCTTCAAAACGATGTAACTCTGTTAAAAAAAGTCATAGAAAATGTTCCAAAGATGGATTTGTTAGGAAATGAATGAGCTTAAAAACGCATACATTTTTAAACCAGAAAGTTGACTATCTTGAGCTATGCAACGATTAAAAAAAATGTTTTTCTCCATTTTTTAAGTACTACCTTTAACGTTCGCCATTTTGTAAAACGTTTGTCGTAATTCAATTACGGTTTGTGTTTTCAAGAGGAAAGTTTAAGCTTTAATTTGAGCTTTGGTTCATTTCGATAGGATAATTTTTGGCGGAGTTGTCGCTATTGAGATGTTAAAATTCAAAAATTTGAAAAAAATTAGGCGGCCTGTTTTTTTGCTGGTGAGTGTAGAAAAGAATTTTTATCGAGTTTTTCCATTAACACCGATTTTTATTATTAGTAGTTTTTTAATTAAAAAAATTTAACATTTTTCTACTTTAAAATACTGCAATTTGATTAAAATAATTTAAAAAATTTAAAATAGACTTTTTAGTTTTAAATATCTTTTTAACAATTTTTTACTTAAAATTTTTTCTTTAATTTAAGTGTTTTTAAATATTTAATTTAAATGTGAATATATTTAATTATAAAATTAAAAATTTTGTATTAAAATTTTCTATTACGAAAAATTTTTTAAACAAAAATTGAGAAAACATTAATTTCTAATTTTATATAATTTAGGAACAAAATATTGTAAAGACAAAACTGAAAGACATTTAAAGCTCTACTTTTTGCTTTAAATACATTTTTTAAAACTGATTTTTTTCACTGAAATATTTTTTTCTAACAGAAGATTGCAAGCATTTTGATCTAGTATTGTTCGTGTTCTAGACAGGTTCTAGACAGGTTTTATTTAAAAAATATTGAAAATGAATTTCATTTTATTAAACGTGAAATTTTTATAGACTCTACTGCAGTCATTGATCTTGTATAATTTTTCAGAAAATATGGATGGATAAGAATTTTGGAATAAGATCTTTTTTAAAATAAAATATCGTTATAAATTGATCGTTAAATTAAAAGAGACAAGAATTTAATTATTTAGTATTTACTAACAAGGGGACCTTACGGGTCATGGAACACCGATTTTTTTTATACTTATAGGATTTGAAGATCAGTACCCGGACTTCAATTTCCTAAAGCAGTACTATACATAAAGCATATTTAATAATTAATTAGCATTTCAATTTGATAAATGTTAAGATATAGGATTAAAAAAAAAACTTTATTAACTTATGAAAAAAAAATTGAGGCCAGAGCGAGAATCGAACCAGCGACTCCGCGCTTACGAAACTAGAGCTCTGTGCGCTCGGCTACGAGCGGCTCTGACAATAGGTTAAAATTTTCTGTACTTACAGATATCGGAAATCTTCAAAATCGATTTTCTCGAGTATTTTTGAGAAGCGCATCGTACTGCTTTAGGAAATTGAAGTCCGGGTACTGATCTTCAAATCCTATAAGTATAAAAAAAATCGATGTTCCATGACCCGTAAGGTCTCCTTGTAAGTATTATTTACAATTATTACTTACTGTTTTAGAAAAAACAAAAGATGGAGCCAATCTTATATATGACGGAATGGTTCTTATGCGTTTACACGCGAACATTGCCGTGGGAGAGTATCTTGCGCATATGGGATATGTTCTTGTGCGAAGGTGTGAAAATCATCTTCAAAGTAGGTCTGATATTGTTGAAAGGTAGTCTAGGTCGAACTTCCCTTACCAAACGCTGTCCAACAACATATGAAACTCTTCAAGTTCTAAGAAACCCACCTCAACATATCATGGAGGAGGAAGCCTTAGTTTACCAGGTAAACATTTTTGATAAAAATTATCAAATATTAATATTACACAGACTAAATTAAATAGTATTATCTAATAAAAATAAACAATGATTTAATTAAGATAATGTAAGGATTATAAAATATTAGTAAATTAACGTTTTTTTTTTAAGATTTATTTTAAAATAATTATAATTTTGGAATAATTTCCGCGTTTTAATTAAGATTAATACATTAAATTAATTAAATTTTAAATATAAAAAGTATAATCAAAAATATTACATATCTGTCTATATCTATATCTTTATTTATACCTATACATTATAATAGATTCAGAGGTTAAATTTGAGCGAGGAGGATTTCGAGTACGAGAATCAGCGGCAAATGTTGAAAAGAAAGGTGGAAAAGAAGACTGCCAATCGAACTGACTGATAAATTAGTTAGACAAAGATATGGGGCAAAATTTCACGTGTCTAGCGTCCCAACGTGTGCCTTCCCTTCTATGTTTCTGGTACTATAGATTCCGCGATGTGTACGCTTAGAATTCTTTCGTATTACAAAGTCGAGAAGTATTGGAGAGGCAAAAAGCGAATAGGTACACGCACAAAATAGAAAGTAATTTTCCTTACTTGTACACACTCTCATTTCCATTCCCTGAGCGGTCAAAGAGTGCATTATTTATCTCTACTTTATTCATTATTACCCTTCATTATTACTATACAATTCATTATAATAAAAAAGCACAATGCATTTGCAGGTTCATATTTAGTGCTATTTAATATATGTTCTTATTAATATATTTCTATAGCTAATTTCTAGTTTATTATTTTTACAATTAATACTTTCGACACTTATGTATATACAAAAATTTATTGCATTTTAAGAATAAAAGAATATATTATAATGTTATACTAAATAAATATTATCTTTTGTTATATACAATACCGATCTTAAATTAATGCAATTTTATATCTATAATACTCGTAACAGCATAAAAATTTCCCTCCACAATGATACTTAACATTTATTTTATATTAGAGAAGCGCCAAATTTGGACTTTATTTTTGGACTATATTTCTTGAATAATGGTTAGAAAAACACTTTTGAAAACACGAATTTAAATTAGAAAGTATCTTCTACCAAATGAAATCGTAATTTTTGTAATACTGTTTTGTATTTTTTAAATAATTAATATATTCGTGACATGTCAAAAAGGGTACCTGACGAAATGGATGCCTAATTTAGAATCCGTATATGATCGATGTACTGGTTATGCTTTATTGACTTAAGGCTACTTGCACCAAACTCTGATTAACCTAATCGTTGATTAAACTATCTTGTGACCATATTGAGAATATAATCCAGTATGAGCAATCGTATTTCTGGCGATATCACTCGACATCACCTCCGTGAAGTTATCTCCGAATTAGTCGTCCAACTTCAGCTTTATTAATTTTCACTAATTGATTTTCACTCGATATCACCAGAGGTACAATTGGCCACACTGGATTATATTCTCCGATTGGTAACCCTTTAATCAACGATTAAATTAATCAGGGTTTGGTGCAAGTAGCCCTTATACATCTTACCTAATGGCGTTTTCGACTGGAACTGAGTTAACCCGTCTCGGTTTCTTTTTCTCTAGATCCAGCCAATCATAGTTATACCATTCTTCAGAAGAATGGCTGTGATTGGCCTTACTACGTCGTTAATCGCTCCCGGAGTGATTAACCCCAAGTCAGTCGAAAATGCTATAAATTATGTAGTTCTATAGATTCTGTTATCCCGTTAAGTTTGCCTAAGGAACATATTTTTTAACAGGCATGCTTTTTTCGACTCGCCTATTGTCTTTCGATGTAAATCGTAAAATCTCATCATGAAACATTTTAGGTTATTATACATGCAGGTTATATATTAAAGTAACACGCTCCCTCTCTGACACTGCTGCATTAGAAAGAAACTCATATTAACCCTTTGCACTCCGAATTATATTTCAACAAATTTAATTAAATGTCAGTTTTATTTACACTGTTGTTGTATTTTGTAATTTTCAAGTGTATGATATCTCTTGCTGATGTCGAGTCACACTCGACATAGGAATGCAAAGGGTTAATGACAGTTATCCTTTTTTCAGTGACGGATATCCCCACTATCTTCATAAGCAGTTTATTCTAGTAGACTATAAACGGTATTTATAGTCAAATCTTATTTAAAGACCGTCTCAAGTAATGTCTTAACCCTTTAAAGGGCATTTTTTCTAGGAATTATGTCCGATAAATCTTGTCGCATATGTATGTTTTAGATTATGCTAAAACCAAATCCGAGGTCAGAATTTAAAAATTTAAAATGGCGGACCCAATATGGCGGATGTCAAACATAAAAATTCAAAATTCGGGGATTAAAAAATATAGCTATATTCTTCACAAAATTTGTAATGAAAAAGATCTTTCGATTTTTCGCTAAAATGCATAGTTTTCGATTTAAAAATTCGGAATTATATTCTTGAAATAATTTTATTCGATACTTTGTAGCCGCCATTTTGAATTTTACATTTTCAGGTCATTTTCATAATCAGCAACCCAAATAATCATTCAGTACAAAATTCTATATAACTAACTTATAAATTAAATGAATAAATCAATTTCATAATGCTGAAAATAGCATTTTTGCGATATATTTTGTTGACCACAAAATATACTTTCGGCAACTTTAACTTGATATGACTTAGTTCGTCATCTCTAGAATCTGAAATTATGGTCTGGAAGTTTATTTATATTCAAGAGGCTTCTAGACACTATGAATACCGGCCTATAACATGACTCTTTTGTCCAAAGTTATAAGATGCCGTATAGATGAGATAATCAATGGTAAAAATACAAGTCCAGGCATTATTGAATAGCAATGTACGTTGGATTTATAATTTCATTCTCTTAACTGGTTGTGAAATTCTGCCAGCGATTACGTTCTATGGCATTTATCATAAGAGTTGTTAGACGCAAAAAATCGTCGTTATCGGCCACTCGCGCGTTGAAAAGTCCTAATTGCGGCAGTTTTGGTAAAAACAGCACACCCATCATAAACAAAAGCGCCATGCTAACAAATGTGCCAATCGCCACAAAAAGTGGATTCATAAGTTGCTTCTGAGTGCTTTCTGCGGTTTCTGTGGCAGCATATATTGGAACAATCTATGAAAAATAATAAATCGCATACATTTATTGTACATAATATTTCACATTTAAATACACGAAGAGAATTTTCTCTTAAAAGTTATTCCTAAAATTATGGTAATCATAGGACTATGAAGACTAGAATCAGGAGACCGATCTCCGTGGTTTTGAGTAAGGGTGCTGTCCCATGGGCCTCGGAAAACGGAATCGGAAAGGCGGAATGGAGGGGATCAACCAATTGCAAGCTTTCCGTTCCAATTTTCAACACTGGGGCTCCCCATGGAGTGATTTTTTACAGCACCCTGAGGCTGTGTTTCCAAATTTCTGTCAGCGCTGCAAGCATGACGTCACAAAATCATGCTACCAATTGCGTTCCAATTTCAATAAGCATGCTGATAGCGAGACAACGGTTTTCAAATTGGAACGGTATTTGTGTGCTTACAGTAACAGCAAAATAACTTAGAAATATGGGAGAAAATATGCAAAAGAAGTTTTCATTTGAAACAATTTTAAAAGTGATTGTTGAAGATTCTAGCGAAGAATCTAGTGACTCAGACTCAACAGAGATAATAAGTAATTATTTTGACGAAATTTTAACTTTGTATTCTGTATTTTTGAAATCAATTAGTTATCTCCTCCATGGCGTTCGCCATTTTTGATAACGTACCTTGCTGTAGCTGCCTCACCTTTGTGGTTATAGCAGCCACAGCAGGAAGTGACGAAAAATTTAATGACGTCACTACTCCTCAACAACACTGCCGCAGTGTACTGCGAGGCATTTTGGAACGGTACTAGCAGTACTGCCAGCGCTTACAGCAATTTTGAAACACAGCCTGAGATTAGTCTAAGATTGTTACTTGGTCATGAAAAAGTTTAAAAATGAGTAGAGTGAAAAATGAAAAGTGAAAAGTAAAAAGTGAAAATTTTCACATGAAATTACACGATTGATACCCTGAAAGTCTAGGTTCAAGTACACTGCTATTCATTAATTCCTGGACTTCCGTTTGCACAAAGTGACATTTTTGTCGTGTTTTGTCTCATCCATGTGAATTGATTACTTTTAAGTAACACATAACAATAAGACTCCTTTGTCCATGGTTATAATAAATACTGTATAGATGATATAATCAATGGTAAAAATACAAGTCCAAGCATTAATGAATAGCAGTTTATGTACAAAAGATAGGCAAGGGCATAACTCACAGTCAGACGCAAACGCTTACGCAGGGCGCTTGATCAATCAAAGCATGGCTATTATACATAATATATACACATGAATGTTTTTGAGAAAGAAAAATTGTCTCCAAATAAGATCAAGAATGCATTTTAAAAACAAAAATTTTTTTTATTAGTAGGAAAAAGGGGGTAAGATGATGAAGTGGATAAGATGACTCGCTAATTTTTCTAAACTAATAACAGATATCGACTCGATGTTGAACTCATTAAAAGCTTTAGATAATAGTAAATTATCTGTTGTTTGGTTTCAATTGGTTCACAAAAGTAGATAATATAATAAGAAATGTTTTAAATACACTTAGTTAGTTACGCTTTGCGTAACTTTTTGGCACTTGTTTATAGGGAATGACATAATTATAGCAAATAATTATAGTATAGTAAAAAATGCACATACTAATGCATTCATATTTTTTATTTCTCGCAGCGTTTTCGATTGGGAAAAAATTAGTGCGCACTCGGTTCACACCAGCACTGGACAAGTTCCATGGGCTGCACTGAATAGTGCAAGTACAAAAGAACACGCCGAAATTTTCAGTGCCAATTATATTTTAAATAGAGTATAGGTTATATACTTATATAAAAATATGTAACACTTACAGTGTCATTATCCATTTGTTTCACACATGCCACATAATTTGTGGTTTTTAGAATTATTTTTCTAATTCTCAGAGTTATAATTATTTCTTCTTTCTCGCTTGAACTTGAAGAAGATTCCAAAAATATCTCCAAAATATTAAAAAGAGCCAAATCCGAATTGCTCATTTTGTCGAATTTGAAACAAAACATTCAAAACGATGCACTGGTGTCTGCATGCATCCAATGCACTGAACTGGCACTGACACTGAGTGCAGCCAGTGCATCCCAATCGAAAACGCTATCAGATAGTAGAAATAATTCGCGGCTCGCGCCTAACGGATGTCGCAACGGATCCGTGACTTTCGCTTACCGCGGTCTGATGATCCCTCTGCAGTTCGGACGCGAAGCTCTTTAACGGAAAGAAGTAGTAGTTATACATCGGTTTAACTGGTAGCTGTGGATGACCGGCTTGGGACGGCGTGTTGCCGTTGCCATTGCTGCCCGCGGCATTAAGAGCCTGCGTCAACGATGCCAAGCTGATCGCTGACCCTTTTTCCAAGGCCTTTTTGTATAACGCGGCCAGCTCCGCTCGCGTGAATGCCAGCGGCTCCGGTTGCTTCACCTTCGGGTAATTGGCCGCGGTAGCGATGGAATCGCGTACCTGGAAAATTTACGAGCATTAATTTGCTTAATAATCAAATTAAGAAAAAAATTGGAGATAAACAAATTAACATTTAAAAAAATTAAAATAAATGAAGTGATTCAAAAGATAATTATAAACAACTACAACAAGGATTTGAGATAATTAAAAATAAACAATTATAAACTAAGAAAAAATTAGATTTAAAAAATTGACTTTTAAAAAATTAAAATAAATAGGAAAAGTTAGAAAAAAATAACTCTAAATAAATATTAAGTTTCTATACTTTGTCCAGTGGGAGAATATCCTTGGCTTGGACAAAAATTTATCTGATCGTGCAGAAAAGACCTATGTCGTATTTATTAAATATTTACAAATATGATATTAAAACTGTGTTCTGATGATATACTGCCTGTACTGAAAATTTATAATTCACGTTACGTATACCATAAATTTTCAATATTAACAGTAAATTTTGGAATGTAATCTAAGACATGCTTTCCCCACTTTGCCATTGGAGTTTTAGGATTTATCGTATGGGCACATCACATATTTACTATTGGACTTGATGTTGATACTCGAGCCTACTTTATCTCTGCTACTATAATTATTGCCATTCCCACAGGCATTAAAATTTTTAGATGAATCTCTACTTTCCATGGCATAAAAATCAATTATAATCCCACACTATGATGATCAATAGGATTTATCTTCTTATTTACAATAGGAGGACTTACTGGAATTATATTATCTAATTCATCTATGTGCAGATCCAGGGTATTCTCTCGCTAAACGGAGTAAATTATTAAAAATTAATAATTAACTTGTTAATTAAGGTGTTAAACTGTTGATAATCTGAAACTTTTCAAGTTACTAAAAATAAAATTGAATAAACGTATGCAAATAGTTTGATTTAGATCAAATTTAGAAAAACGACGAAAAATATTAAATTTCTAGATTAGAAAAAATTAACAACAAAATACAAAAAAGATTAAAATTGTAGAAATTAATATTTTTGAAAATGTGAATTGAGTGGAAGAAAATAAAAAATAATTATAAACAATTATCAAGCTTTAAGATTACTAAAATCAACAATTATAAGAAAAAATTGAAATATAATAGCGAATTTAATTAGACTGCATTAGTGCGGATTAATACATACATAACACACTTCACACACACAACTGTACATGCACTGTAATTAATATTATACATACACTTCTTATTATAGTGCCATGACCGTAACGATCATAGGCAATCCCTCAGCATATTTCTGTGATGTGCGCTTTCTATAATTTACACAAGATATACAGTTTAACAACGGTTCCGAACGGCCTAATTAAAGAAATTTTCCTGGGCATGATACTTTTGATGATTTACCATTGCCTTCAAGAGATAGCGTTCGAATAAAAATCCTATAATTTTAATCGGGATTTGAACCTAGGTCTCTAGCACAGAAGCAAACACACAACTCACTGCGCCACGATCGCCTCTAATCTAATCTCTAACCTAAATATAAAAATGACATCACATATTTTTATATTGTTTTATTTACGAAGGCTTTAATATTTATCAGTGTGTATTACCCACACAGCACCGAAAGATTGCAGAAAGTTTTTAAAAAGCTGTTAATAAAATATGAAATATTAAAAAAAAATAGATTAGACATATGTTTTAGATGTGTTTCAGATATATGAAATGTCCACTTTGATGTAACAATACTATAACCCATACAACATGTAACATTGCTAAAATATTGTAATGTTAAATTCGGAAATGGTACAGAAATATTTTATTATATAAATATTTTACTTTTGAATGCAACGTGGCCTTTGCATCGAATTTCTTTATACTAGAGTTTCTTTAAATTTATTATTCGGGGGACTTTCGAGATCTCTGATCACGATTCTGATTTAGAGTTTCAAAATTCAAAGCGTTAGATCGATTTGTATTGTGGTATTATAAATTGAATACGAAGGCTACGTTGCACACAAAAGTACATGAGAATACGATTAATTCGAGCCTTCAAATGTTTCTTTCTGTTGCGTTAAATTTTGGACGTGGCCATTTTTCGGATGAGATTTAACATATTATGAAATACATGAGCGCCATATTGAATTTTTCAACAACGCCACATTGCATTCAAGAGTACATGAGAATACGATTAATTTGAGGCTTCAAACGTTTCTTTCTGTTGTGTTAAATTTTGGGCACAGCTCTGTCTCAGTTGATATCCAATATATCTAAATCTATATTTTTATAGGTATTATTGATTTAAAAATACAAACTATCTAAACATTATGTAACTTTATTAATCTCTAATTTATATATATATCTTTAACTTATGTATATATCTAAATCTACAAAATTTTAGAGGTATTATTGATTTAAAAATACAAACTATCTAAACATTATATAACTTTATTAACCTCTAACTTATAACTCTATTTTGATAATCTATACAAAATTCTGTAACTCATTGATTTTGTTATGCTTTATGCGTTATTTAATAATAAGATACCTGTATCCAATATGCTCCCTCTAAGCTTTGGAGACTTTTCTAATTTTTTTATAAATACGAAATTGAAAAATAAGGGTCAGATTTAAAATAGGAAATATTTCTGAAACTAAAAAAATATATAAAATATTTTCAATTATTTATATAAGTATAGTAAAGATTTTTAAAAAATATAGCACTTGGGCCATGTTGATTACATATATACCCAATGTGACCCAGCTATGTACTTTTCTCTTTTTCGTGAATATTAAAAAAAAAAAACAAAATAACAAAATCAACATGTATAATTAAGCATTTATTAACATACTTATGAAAAAAATTATACATACAGCTATTCATTAAATAATGAAACTGTGTTTATTTACTACAAGGGGCGTTATCTTAACTTCTACCTGTCAAGAAGTTTCAATTAATTAGAGAAAGATAAGAAATACTAATCAAAAATTAAACATTAAATAAAGAAACAGAATCTTAACTTTCTTGTATGTTAATAAGATATATTGTGTTTTTAGTAGTGTCCCTGGCCATAATGGTTTCACAATACAAAGAACTTTCTTCCTTTAATTATAAACAAGATGTTTTAATAAAAACCTAAAGTAAATACAAGGTTGAAAAGCATAAATAAAGAACTACAATAATATGAATTGTGAATATTTATAATTGTTACATAATAGTTACACAAAGCAAAAACTTACCTCTAAAATTTTAGATTCAGAAGAACACAATTTAAATAAAGTGTGATTACAAGCCATAGAAAGGAGATATTAAGCAGTTAACTAATAAATATATCATATCGACTTTCTGAACAATTAGCATTATCTATGAAATTCATTGTAAAACTATTATTTGAAAATGGAGGGTGAGCCAAATTGGGTACAGGTACCTTAATTAAACAAAAACACTTTTTTCAGCTACAATTTAATATAACTAGACACCACAAAAGTGCGCTATTTAATTTTTTATTTTTTATTTTCTAAGAACAAATTGCAGTGATAATTGTATAGATAACCATCTATACAAATTTGACAGCTGTCAAAATTTAATCGCAATGACGGGATTAATGAATATATGATATGAATGATATGACATGACGGGAGCGTCCTAGATGCGCACAGTGTAAAACAGACATCACCAATCAGATTGCTGAATTAGTTAGGGTTAGGATGAATTTATAGAGTGTGATTGGTGGTGTCCGTTTTACACTGTGCGCATCTGAGACTCAGGGTAAAGTCCTGTGAAGCGGATTATGCGGAAACGGAACGAGCGGATCACCAATCATTCTATCATTCTGATAGAACTCTTTCAAAGATTCCGTCAAAACGGGCCTGTGATTGGTGATCCGTTCGTTCCACTTCCGCATAATTCGCATAAATCCGCTCCATGGGACTTCACCCTCTTTTTGCGCCGCATTATCCGATGTGCTGAGTAATAAAGCGCAAATAAACGTTTTCCAAAATGCGGTAATTATTCAGTTTAGCCACTCATCCTCAAATATCGATCTAATTATGCTTATTCGACACGGTTTTGCTTCAAACGAACGAATCTGGCAGAAAAAAACATCGCTCTGATCTGGAAAGCGAGATATTAATCGTTAAAGTTTACGAATATTCAGATTAGAATATCTGTCATACCGACGAAATGTAGCGATATGAGCATGCGTAGTGGACACTCCTTAAGTACAAATGCATACAAAAAGTGCACAAATTTCAAATGTGATGAATTATAATTCATCGAGAAGTTCATTCGTCTTAAGGAAGTAGTAAATCATGTCATAATTATGAGGTCATCGAATTATTATTGCAAATAAGTGAATGCGAATATGAATGTGTGTGTGTGTGTGTGTGTGTGTGTGTGAATGAGTAAGAGTGGACAGAGAAAATGTGTACTAATAAAAAAAATTTTTTTTTAATGTCGTATTCCTGATTTTATTTTGAGACAATTTTTCCTTCTCAGTAACATGTATGTGCGCGTATTATGTATAGCTATTGATTGATCACACCAAGCACGTCTGACGATAAGTTGCGCCGCCCTTGCCCACCTCTTGTACCTAACCCGTATAATACGACAAATATTTCTTTTAATAATTCAAAAACTAAGCTTCAGACAAAGTTTTGGGAGAGAAAAAATTGTTCCAGAATTAATCAGAAATACATTGTAAGGAAAAAAGGTTATTTAGGATCTCACCCTGTATTTGAGGATTCATCAGCACATCACAAAGTTACAGCACCAAGATACAGTGAATAATTACAACATAGCAGGGATGCAAAAATTAAATTGTCAACTTGTTATTTTTCACTTCTGACGTTAAAAATTTAATATACGGCGAAAAGCCAGAAGAAGCCCCTTAAATTTATAAATATTATAAAATGCGATTTTACATAAAAATCAAAAACATAAAAAAGCAATACTAATGCTACAGAATATTTCACCCGATTATTTAGCACTATTTTTTAAATTTATTTAGCAATTTATTTTATCTATTTGGTTTGGTGAGCGTATCGCTCACTTGATTGAATAACTTTTAAACTAATAAATAAATTGTGTTCAATTTTAATAATAAGACAATCTACAAAATTTCTATATTTTTGGTAACGCTTTAAAATATGGCACATATATCCTTAAGTTATACATACCGCGTAATATTGCACTACATTGTTCGCAGTAGACTGAGCCATGTCTTCATGTTCGGCAGATATACTCGGTTTCTGTATGTCATGATGATTTTTGGTACTGATTTTGCGGTACCTGTTATCGTGGCTGTGATCATGGTAACCCGCCTGCCGATAGCCCAAATTCATCGATGACAACCGGTCATACATCATCAGATTGTTCGATGGCAGATTTAATTCCTGGAGCTCGATCATCACCTTCTGAAGATACTCTCCGCTCGACTCAGCGTTGTGTGATCGTGCATTGACAATGATTAATAATATTAAAGCAGCGAGCCATAATGGTTTCGATCTCCGTAATAAATTCATAACGAATCACTGTTCAATATGACAAAAAGCAATTTTCCCGCATATTTGACTTGACATCTTTTCTTGTCCAAACTAGAACTTTAGACTCGATGCCCCTGTTCCTTAGTGCGTAGACATGATCTGCTTTTGAAAAACTTGGCTATTTGGGTATGTATGTATATATATATGTGGTGTGTGTGTGTGTGTGTGTGTGTGTTGTGTGTTATCTCTCTTTCTCTCTCTTCCTTTTTTTATGTGAGTAATGCTTTCCCATTATATTGTATTTAATGTTCTAATTAATTTATATTGAAAACAAGAACGAAAGGAGTATATAATATAAAAAATTTTAAGTTTAGAATTAAATTACAGAGTAGTCAGAAATAAAAGAGGGAGAAAAAGAAAGAAAGAAAAGAAAGACACTTTATTTGAAGTTAAAAAAGACGAAGAATAGATAAAGGAAAAGAAGAGAGAGAGAGAGAGAGAGAGAGAGAGAGAGAGAGAGAGAGAGAGAGAGATTGAGAGAGAGAGAAATAAAGTGAGACAAACAATAAGAATACAATAATAAATAATCATATTGTGTAATAATATCTAGGTGTGTGTGTGTGTGTGTGTGTGTGTGTACCTAGCAACACAAAATACTAAAAGACGTCTTTTTTAAGTTATCTTTTCAGTAAAATTAAAAATATCTTTTATAGTATTGTTGAAAAATAATTCAAAAGAGACATCTTTTCGTCGAATTTTTATAGTTGTCTTTTCGGCAAAGCAAAAAGTGGAGTAAAAGATATCTTTTCGACGTCAATAAACCTAGCACCCTCACTACTAAAAAAAAGTTCGAAAATATCGCATAATTTTCTGCTAATTATCTGTTAATTTTTTGCCCTAATCTTGAATTTTTTGCTTCTATCCCTTCACAAGAGATCAAGACAAAAAGAGAGAGTGCTAAGTTCATGTCATGGTAGCACCCCTACTAATAAAAAAAGCATTAACAAAAAAACAAATATACCAGAATTTTCCTCTCATTTTCTGGTTTAAGGGAGTTCCTCTGCTCAGGCCTAGCACAACAAGTGGCACAGAGGTTCAAGTAAAGAAAAATATTCAAATGACTATTTTGTTGCCTTCTTTTTTTGTTATATATAGTCTAAAGTTAATAATGATGAATATAAGAAAAAAATCGACCATAAAGTACTACCTTCATTACTAAAATAATTTTTTTTTAAATTGAGAATAAACATTTTTCACTATAATATTATACCACCTTTAGATAACTAAATGCAACAATTTGAAATTCATGTTATATCACTAGCACACATTTGCCACACTTACGTGCTGTATTACTTCGATTATTGTAAACTTTTTTTATCTTATCAATTATTTCACTCAAACGAGCAAGTACATCGTTTCAAAAATTTAACAGTACTTTTTTGTACAGCTAAGATGTATTATTGTAAAGTTTCACTAACATCTGTTCATTACTTCTATGTTTAATACGACAATAAAAACTGAAAAATCCTGAAAATTCGATTCCCATAAAAGCCTATGTTAATAAAATATTTAATATCTAAATAACTAGCTAGTTCAGCTTTCTGAAATTTTGACAGTCAATTTATATCACTAATTTGAACTTCTCTACAAGTTTCATGAAAATCTGTTCATTTTGATTTAGCAGCGGAACTCCCTTAAGAAACTGTAAAGAGATATGAAAAATATTGAACGGTTATCAAAGTAACGATACTTAAAACCATAACGATATAAGAGAAAGAAGTTAAAAATAAGGAGCTAACAATACCACGATAACTTGTTAAGTACTGCTTTAATCAGATACTCGTAAAATATACAATTAAAAAATTTTTAACTTGCAAAATAACTGTAAAAAACCTTAAAATTCACAAAAATACAAGAGGAAATTACCCTTAAAAAATTAACTGCTGCATCAAGTATGGTATCAAAATGATCGCCTATTTATCTGCTCCTAAGATATCCAGGTCCTAATTTTTTTGCTCAATATTTAACTTGTGCAACTTAATTGTTAATGCGCGCACACAAGAGTAAAGTATCTTAGAAAAATTTTTTACTGCATTGACTATGGTATTTACATAATTGTATATTTGTCTGATCTTAAAATATCCTGGTCTCGAATTTTTTGTCTGCGCCTCAGCACCCTAATCTTAACAACAGAGTTACACTAATTAAATACTGGGCAAAAATTCAAGACCAAGATGTTTATATCTGATTGACTTAAAATTTTAACATGATCTTACATTCATCACATAACAAAGTACATAGGATTTTTGCGAAATGTTGAAAATGCTTTTCGCAATAACAATTCGTTTATCTAATTTTCGACCATAAAGTACTTTTTCCTAAAAATAGCTGCCATTAAAAAAAATAAATATTTTTTAAAACAGCTACGTACTTTGTAATTTCAATCAATGTAGAAAATACGAGTTTTTGAATTTTTGTCTTAGATAAACCATCTTAGAAAAATCTTGTACACAAAATAATGTCTTCAAAAAAAGTGCGTTTGTGGAAATGTGCCAGTACGCCGCCATTTAAAACAATTATAAATAAATGAAAATTTTTAAAAATAATTTAATATGTTTATAATAAAATTATTTATATTTGTTTTTTTCAATAAAGCTATTTATTTGCCCACAAAAAATTCCCGAATTTAGATAATCATTTAAAGTCTCAAGAAGCCTGTTACCCCTTAAGGCAAAAATTAGTTTCCTTCGCTGCGAGAGTTAAGCTACCTATCGGCGGCGCCACGCACTAACTAGTGAGCGAGCGCCAAATAATACATTTGCTCCAAAAAATTTAAAGAGTATAAAGAACAATAACATGTCTATAATGCAAAAGATGACTGAAAGATGTCTAATATCAGACGTCTTTTAGTCATCTTTCAGTCTCGGCTATAAGATGACTTTTCGTAGGACATGAATCATCTTTTTGTCGACTATAAGCTCTATCTAAACAATGTCCATAACGAAAATTTGTCATCTTTTAATCGCCATTTAAACGTCTGGGTACTTATGTACACTCATACAGTACTAAGTCGACTGTTAATCAACTATCAATCGGCAGAAATGTTTAAAACCGACTTCAAACTTCAGATTACATGTTGACTTATAGTTGACTAATATCCGATAAATAATTTAAATTCATCTTAAAAGGAGCGATAATTGTTCGCTGGCGCACTGATGTTCAAGACAAAGATCCGTCGACGACATAAGATAAGAGGCCTATTCTTTTTCGCTGTACTGCTGCACTGGTGCAATAAGTTAGAATAAGACAAATATATTTTTTCTTATTCTAACTTATTGCACAAATACAGTAATGCAGAGACAAAAAACAGACCTTTATATTAGGTGGTAAACTTAATTCCTGCCACTCGTTACTAAAGAGCGCTGTATTTAACACTGATAAATTTCGATGGTGAAGTCGTATGTCTTTTGTAGTTTATACATTGCTAAAAGTGATTCAGTCCTCACAGATTAGATTTCTCGAAGCTAAAGAGATTTTCCAATTAAAAATGAATCGCGATAAGCTATTTTTCCGATATGTGGTTCTTCGCTACTTCGATTTCAAGAAAACCGTAGCTGAAACACATTGGTTATTATTCGAACTATATAGTGATAAAATTCCATCAGAAAGAACATGTAGAGAATTTGATTTAAATGCTTTCGAAACAATGATTTTGACGTGGCAGACAAAGAACGTCCCGGACAACCAAAAAAATTTGAAGATATCAAGCTGCAAAAATTGCTTGATGAGAATTCAGCTTAAATGCTTTTAGAGTTATCGAAAATTATCGCTACCAACGGCAATTATGCCGATTGAGTGACGAGTTCATGCAAAAAAGACCATCCATGGCCAACAATCAATGCAAAGTCATTTTTTTGCATGATAACGCTCGTCTGTATGTTGCGAAAAGCGTGAAGCAGACACTTCTAGAGCTCACATGGGAAATTCTCTCGCATCCAGCGTACTCTCCAGACTTGGCATCGTCGGATTACCATCTCTTCTGGTCGATGCAACACGCTTACGGACACACATTTCTCCAGTTACAAAGAAGGGTATCAAAAATGAGATGAATAAATCACCTCGAAAGACAACGCGTTCTATCGTCGTGGGATTGTCTTATTGTCGGAGAGATGGGAAAAATAATAAAAAATGGAGAAAATTACTTTGATTAAGCTATTCATCTTCTCTTCAAAACAAATCAATTTTAAAGACAAACAAACGGTAGGAATTAACTTTACTATCTAATAAGTCTTATGGTCATTTTTAATCTAATGAGTTTATATTAGTACGTGAGGTAACATCGTTATAACATTGATATGTAGTACTAAACTTAGCCATCAGTCTATAAAAATGATCGACAAAAGTAAGAAGGATAAAACGTGAGGGTGGCCATTCTCTATCACTTTCAATACTGTAGCGTTGAATAAAAAGTGATAGAGAGTAGTCATCTTTGTGTTCTATCCTTCTAATTTTTGTCGATTATTTTTATAAACTTATAATAGACTAAATGGCTCAGTCCAGTACTATATGTCATTGGCTCATAATTATTATTTTGGGTTTATTCGGATTATATGTTCTAATATACTCCTATTTGCCTCAACATGCCAACTGATTAATGCGGTCAACAAGCGCGCTGGGATGAATAAAAGTATGTTGGAGCATGCAACCTGAACAAACACTGTGTGTGTGTGTGTGTGTGTGTGTGTGTAAATTATAACTTTTTTTAACCGCCATTTTTAAACCAAATAGCTTAAAGCGAATAAGATCTTACTTTGCGTTCTCGTCCATCGATGGACCTTAAAACGATCCTGACAGCAAGCAACAGTTGAAAAGCAAGTCAGTTTGAAAAGCAAAACAAAACAAAGCACATCTGATTACATTCATATAGCGAAAGCGAAAAGAAAAAAAAAAGAAAAAATAAATAGTATATCATCGACGCAATCAATTTATTCATAGTAAACATCAATAATCACACTAACAATAACATAAATATTATAATTCAAATTCATACTCAACAACATAAATATTATATAACACGTATTGTATATTTATTGTACATTTATTATAATACATATTATTGAATGTAAGATTATAATATTGAATGTAAGATTATAACATTATAATTTTACATAAAATAATACAATTTATTATAATATATGTTATAACGTATAATATGCTACGTTACTGTTCATGTTTACTAGGTTTACTAAAACAGAAATTATCTGCCGTTCCTGCACGTTGGTGCGCGTGCAGCCGCCCGCGATAATCAAAAGGATCAAATAATACAACTCGTATCGTGGCTCGAGATAACACGCACAGTATCTGGATACTTCTTTTCTCTTTACGGAACGAACACGCGTCGCAGAGAAGATTGGAAGATACGTTTGCTCGATCGAGGTGGATCGTCACGCTCGTTCGTGAAGGTACTGTCGCAGACGCACTGAATTAACTTCCTTCACCGGTACACATTTCCCCCTCTTCCTTTACCCCTCCCATATGTGTGTCAAATCCTCACAACACATCATTCTGACCACTAATAAAGATACATTTCGGACAGAATAAATGATAAAATCACTCGAGTAGAAAATAATTGATTCAATAAATTATAAGCTTCAAATTGAAAGGCTGAAATTTTAACATCTTATGAATATTGAATAGAATTTTATAAGAATTTTATTGAACAGAATTTGGTCTTAAAAATCTCATTACATACCTACTACTGAGAAAAAAATATAATTAAATGTGAAAATTATGGTTATACATAAAGAAGGATTTTTATTACTGCTATAATGTAATTATAGCTATAATAATACAGTAATACATTACAGTACGTTACATGAACAAAAAATAGTTGCAATTATAATAATTTAAATATGATTATAATTAAGTTAAATTTTAATTTATCACAAAGACTATAATTTATAATTATTTTCAGTGCCAATTATATAGAAATTGTGACTATTTTTATCAATACACTGTAAAAAGGGAGTTTCTAACAAATTATTTTATTATAGTCATAAAACTTTGAATAATTAAATATTCTTAATGAATGAGTTCATTGAAGAAATTCATGTTTTTGTTTATTTCTAAAACTCAGGAACTTATTGAGATTTTTAATTAATATTATAAATTATTTTAAATCAACATATGTTCTATAATTCTATTTTTCTGCAGGCAAAATAAATTTCTAATTAAATTTTGTATTTAGTTGTAGGTTAATTAATTTAAATTGCGCAACTCAATTTTTAATTTTTTAAAAATAAGAATTAAAATATATTAAAGTATTTTTTAATTACATATTGTGCATTTAACATTATTTAATAGAAAAGAATTATACAAAAAAGAAATCGTTTAGAAAGGAAATAAAATATTATTCTTTAATTATTAATAAAAGATATAATAATCATTACTTTATTAATAGTAAAAAAGAATGGAAAAAGTAGCAAATAATTGTTCAATCATTGTATCAATAATTAATCTTCAATCTTTTTTTCGCAGAAGATATTGTTTATTATTTTCTAGAAAAAAACTTCTAATTTGCTTGTTTCAATATTCATTTTCTGGAAGTAAAGTTCGAAAGATTTATGCAGAAATGAGGACAACATCTAATACATAAAAAATTTTAATATAATTTTAGTTTACCAAATTCTTATATCTTTTATAATATTATTAATTTTATAATATAAAATACTTTGATTAAATTTTTTCATGGGACATGATATTTAAAGAATTTTATTATATCAAATAAAAGAATATAGACCAAACATGTGAAAAGACAACTAATATAGAATATACTCAGTCATAGCTGGAACTAATTCATGCTGATATTTACTTATGTGATTTTACATACTTTTCAAAAGTCACTAAATTGTGCGCCGTAAATAAAATTTTCGGTCTTTAAAACATTATAGCTATAATAAGATGGACTAGATTAATAATATCAGAATATTGAATTGATAATCAATTTAAAATAATAATAATGCTAACAAGCGTTTGTTTCCCCCTCCCCAAATATTGTAAATAATTCTGTTGCGAAAAAATTACATAAGTAAATATCAACACAAAGATCCAGCTATAACCTAATAAGACATATTCTA
The DNA here is from genome assembly GCF_013373865.1 of Monomorium pharaonis. NCBI lineage: Eukaryota > Metazoa > Arthropoda > Insecta > Hymenoptera > Formicidae > Monomorium > Monomorium pharaonis. The sequence continues at coordinate 522,357 of NC_050471.1, read as the reverse complement.
TAATTCAATTTTATTACTTTTAATTCAATTTTAATAAAAAAATTAAAAATCAATAAATTATTTTTGAATCTTTTCCCAATTTCACTATAAATAATTTTTTTATTGTGCATAGAAAAATCTCTTTTGTGTCACTTTTTGTTCCAAACAGCACACATCCAATGGACGTTCGATTTTGGTTTTTATTTTATTCAAATGTGCATAGACGTGATACAAATACTTTAAAAATATACATTATTGGACGTTCAAAATATATTCATATTTAGATGTTTTAAAGATATTCATTTTATGTACGTTTAAAAAAAATCTCGCTTAAAAATATTCTTGTGTAAAATAATTATCAATTTTTTAAATATGTAATAGAAATAAATCAAATTAAGTGGGTCCATAAATACCGATCAAAAATTAATAGTTAAAATTTATATTATTTTTCAATTTATATTTATATTTATACTTTATATGAGTGCTTATTATAATGAAAGAATGCTTATTATAATAGAATTTTTCTTCTTATGGTTTTAATACTTACCCAAACAACATATATCTCAATGTTGTAAAGTTGTATTCAACGTACATAAAAAAAGCGTCTTTGAAAACAACATGCATTTACATAAAATTGAATAATTTTACATAAAATTTACATAAAATTGAATAATTTTATGTAAATGCATGTTGTTTTCAAACATGCTTTTCTTTATGTGCGTTGAATACAACTTTACAACATTGAGATATATGTTGTTTGGGTAAGTACTAAAACCGTAAGAAGAAAAATTCTATTTGTAAAAACAATCTAAAAATTAATTAAAGAAAACATACATTAAATGTATAACAAATAATTGCAAAATGTTCTTGTATCTGCAATGTGTCTTTTTGTTTTTTAAGTCATATTAATAACACACCCAGTAAACACAGAACATTGCAGCAATATTGCGGCAATTTTGTAACATTGCCGCAATGTTGCTGCTATGTTCTGTGTTTGCTGGGCATTATAAACACTAAGGCTCACATTCAGACAACGCGTTTTTATTAATAAATACACACATTTATTTTTAAAATTTGTATATAAGTAACGTGAATTATATGATAAATATATGTGTATTTATATTAATAAAAGCGTATTCTGAATATTGATCTAAGATTTACCGTATTTTTTAAAAATCATCTGAATTTTTTTAAATAAAAGATTCTTAATTTTTATTACACATTTTTGTAGTTAACATTGAATTGTCGAAACAATAATGACATAAGTTTTTCCAATCTGTTTTATTAATATGGTCATTTAACAATTAAAAATTGCTTTTAAAATATGTATTGCATACTTAAGAACTAAACAGACTGAAGATGAGAAATTAGATAACTATTTCGATTATTAAAAAAATTTTTCAAAGATATATGTAATAGGTGGAGTGTTTGTTTTTAATGTAAATTAAAATTAAATTGTTATCAATTTATTAATTGCACCAAATATATTAACAAATTAATAGATCTATTCTGTGATTCTTAATGATCTTAAAGTTTTGTATCGTTACATTGTCATTCTGTAAATATTAATTTGTTAGTATATTTTGTGCAATTAATAAATTATTAACAAGTTCCCTTTAATTTAAATTAAAAATAAACACTTCACTTACTTTTTTTGAAAACTTTTTTAATGATTAAAATAGGTACATTTTAATCCATTAGTTTTTAAAATGGACATTTTTTAGATGTTCAAAAAAGTAACACAAAACATCATTTAAATGTTTCTAAAAATGTTTAAGGTTCTAATCTTTTAAATACGTAACATGTCCACAATGTACATTTTTAATACATTTTTACAACATCTGTGTGCTGTCAGAACAACTTTTCGTATATGTAATTTAAATTTTCGTAGAATAATTTTGTGTCAATTAGGGATCATAAGTTTTTCCAATTTCTCAGATGTTTATTTTTTTGTTATATTGCAAAAATATTATTTATTAAATATAAAACAGTATTGGAAACTCCATTTATTATTAGAAAATATTCTAGTTTATATTTATGTTTATATTTTTAAAGTGTTATATTTTTATTGTTAGCTTTTATTTAAGAAATACTACTTAAAAACACAAAGTAGTTGGTCATTTTCCTTTAATATAAAATAGCTCGATTAAATTTTACTAAAATTATAATAAAATTCTTGAATATATCAAGTTATCTCACGATTTTAACGTAATTTTGAGGATAAATTTTAAGAAAAAAAATCTCTTTGTGTACCAATATAACTGTAAGAATAATTTTTTCAATCAAAATAATTTACTTACTAATATATAGTATTATATTTTCATATTTTAATATTTTAGTATACTAGTACTAATATTTAAATATTATATTTCTGCGTGTCGTAAAACCAGTATTTTATTCGTGCATATACAGGCAATATAACGGATGTGCCCAAAACCTTCCGGAGCTGAATCGTATGATCCGTGACTGTCCATATTCGATGGTCACCGTTTGACACGGAATGTATAATGTGAACCTTTAATAGAGATTTTTTATATGTGAAATCAGTGTAGAAGATGGTCAGCGATAATCATCAGCTCGAGAGCAGTTACAGTCTTGACATGTGCTTCTAATTTCTTCTGCCACAACAAAAGCTGCATATCAATCATCATTTCGCTAAAATATCTTCCGATGTATATAGGGTGTCTCAGAATGATTAATTTTTATTTTACGGAGTAAAAGGTAAAATTTTAAACTAAAAGTTCCAGTTTTTCTGCATACTCTGACCTTACGTCGTCTGATTGATCAACTTTATTTATTAATAATTCAGTAAATAACAATCTGAGCCAAAATTGAAATAAAGAAACTCTTAGTTTAAAATACCTTCTTTCACTCCATAAAGTAAAAATTTATCATTCTGGGATACACCCTGTATATCATTATCGCAAAGCAAACTAAGCAGGTTTAAAAAATTTTTTAATTCATCTATAACAAAACGTTTATTTTAAGCTTTCTTTGTAAAATAAAAAATAAATTTTTTTATTTCTGAAGATGAAATAAATAAAATTCTGTAATAAATTAAAACGAAAAAGAAAAGATTAAAAGAGAATACTTAATAAAGTGCTTAAAAATTTTACTTTTTAAATATTTCAATAAAATTATATAAAAATTATATTATATAAAATATAAACATTTGAAAATTTTTTATAAATATATGTATAATTATGATATATATTTGTAAAAATTTTTTTTAATGTGTCTGCTTATATATATTTTAAAATTTATATTCAAAATTTGGTGCCTCTAAACTAAAAATTAACATGTATGTCCAGCTAAACAATACTTTTTAAACTTTCGTTCTATACAAAATACTCCAATCTTTAATACGGTATCACGATTCTACGGTAAAGGCACGTATAATGGAACATGTCATATGGAACACCGTGATATCTCAAGAAATAAATAGTGATATTTTGACAACTATACAAATTACTTCTCTGCAATTAAAGTTATATTGTATTTTGAGCATGAGTAAAAGATACCTCGTTGAAAGAGGAGCATGTATATTTTTTAAGATTAAGAAAATATTTCCGAAACTGATTCAAATAATCAGGTATTTCAGGCAATGTAATGAAAACAATGATATTTTTGTTGTATAATTTATGTTGTATAATTATGTTGTATAATCGTTGAATATGTTTGTTTGTAAATGTTCCATATTAGTTTGCCATTAATTTATTTTACTCTAGTGCAAATATAACTTTTCTATCGAAATATGTATGCACGTGACATTATTGACATGATGCAATGTAAAACATGTTCCATATTGCTTATTTGATGATAATTACAAGAAGATAATAAAAACAAAAAATACAGTATATTGTTTGTTTCGAATGGGAACACGAAGAATCCTGTGCTTTAGTCAATATGTTGTCATATACATTCACATGTAAAAAAAGAAGATTGATGCAAAAATATAAAAACAAAAAATATTTATTTCTTTTAAAACTTTTTAATAAGATACACATTTTCAATATAAAAATAAAGTTTTTTTGTGTTTTTATATAAATTTCGTAGGTGTTCCATATTACATATCATTTTTTCAAATTGATAATTTTGTCACTTTTTACTTTTTTAAGTATAATTTGAAAGTTTTTCAATATTGATAAATTATTGATTACCTGTGACTTTTATTTTATCTAATCTGACGGTTTTTTTATTTAAAAAATGCATTTCTTTATTTCTGGTAATTTTTCAAAATCAGATGTTCTGTATTAAGTGCCTTTATCGTAATTCAAGCATTTTTAATTCGTTATGATAGAAATTGCTTGCAAATAGCGAGTGCCCCAGACGTAATCATTATGCTGCAATGACATGAAAACAATAAGACAAATGACATAAAGTCGCTGCAGCACAATTAAAATTAAAGAAAAGAAAATTTTAATTCTTGCTATGTTTCAATACGAGCAGATTGCGTTAATTTACTTTTAAAATTTCAAATATGTCGATAATTAATTTTTCCTACAAATTTTCGTTAACTATGATAAGAAACAACATTTTAGTTGCACTTTGTTATACTGGATAAAAAGAAGTCATAACAGATACTGTGTTATAATCATCATACCTCCACTATAAAAAAAGTAAATAAAATTACATAATAATATGTGTAAAAATTACACAAATTATTTCTACAAAAATTAATATTTTTGCTTCTAATTGTGTAAGTACATCTTCATATTAGGAAAATTATAATAACAATATAGTATATTTTATAATGTTTTATGTACAAATTTTTATAAAATGTAATCTTATATTAATAGTAATAGCACATTTCCATCGTTCGTTCATTTGTTCTTCAATTTCTTAAATTGTAGTTTGATAATTTAAGAAAAATACGTCATTTGTTGATAAATTACTACATAAACACTATTTCCTATGAACTTAACTTTAATTGTAAATTTACAAATTAAAAATTGTTTAATTATTATAAAGAATAATTTTATTTGTAAGTTGTAATATTATTTTTACACTTAAAAACATACAACTTTTAATACTATTCTAAAATTCTAAAATTACTTACTATAATAATAGTAATTTAACATGCAATTTCTTTATAATATATAACACTGAATCTATAAAACAATAGAAACTGATATAATTTTACTAAATCCTATCTTTGAAATTGTAAATATAAAAAGAAATTTGTCATATTTTTTATTATTCTTGATGAGTACAAAGTTATTCTTTCATATGTTTAATCGCAATTATAAAATTGGAATTTAATACAGTTATGTAGTATTTTCGTATTTGCTATAATTTATTTATCGCAAAAGAAAAAGAAGAACCGCGTTACAAGCACTGACGAATTAATGAAACGGAATTTATAGTACGGAATTGCGGTTCGTCGATCGACCGATGCAAGCCGTTAAGTGACAGAAACCCGTTGATTATCCATGATTATTATTATAGGAAAAGACCTTCCGTCTACGTGGACTAGAAACCTGATACACTCGACGAACACACGCCTTCCCTAAGCTATTGTGGAAAGAATCAGTTGTACATTTATGTCGAAATCATTATAAAATATTAATTAATTTAAATATATTTTAATAAAAGATAATATATAATAAAAAAATAAATTACATTTATATGTATAAAAAGTAAATATTCGATTTTGAAATTATAAATTGATTTTAATTTAGTTAAACTTTTATTCTTCTCCATTATTATTTTTTAGCATGTATAAATTTACAAATAAATTTTTATCATACTCTGCTTCTTTAATTACACGGACACACCAAAAAAAGTTGTTTGTTCGCTAGACTACACCACCATCTCTACATGTTTTTGGGGACGCTGAATGTGAATCCATTGTTTGCTAAGCGCCATCACATCACCATTTGCTCCTAATCTCAAAAAATACTTCAAAATTCTTTTACATTTGACTCTCTTTTGACTCACAGAAAAAATCAAATATTCAGAATATAATTGCTAGCAAATTTGTGGGGATCTTAAAATTTTTAACATTCCAAATAGAAAAAAAGCCATTTAAAAGTCAAGATGACATCAAAATGTAGTCATTTCTAAAAAATCAAGATATCATTTAATACTTTTATTGAATAATAATATGATTTTTATATGATTATATTTTGACCTTTTAATGACTTTCGCCGAGAAAATTGCTTGTGTATACAAAATGATTAAAATCTTGTGTATTGTAGACAATATTTACCATAATGCGGTTTCGCTTAATCGGTGCAAAAATAAAAAACGATAATTAAACAAAGAAATTATGTCAAACGCTAAAAAATATAATGTAAAATGTCGAGAAATGTATAAATATGAAATAAACAAAAGTTAATAAATAAATAATAAAGCAAGGTAAAAAATATCATTGAAAATGACACACAAAAATTAGATTCGGAAGAAGCGTCGTTTGTAAAAAAACAAAGTTAACAGATAGAAAAGCCATAGAAAAATGGACCGTTATATCAAATGAAATGAAAAAACAAATGATTTTCTTTTCTAGAAGCAAAACAGAAAGAGAGAAAAAAAAATAGTCGAAAACCGTTATCATTGGAAGAGTGTAAAGGCATAATATTAAATTTTCTGTATAAAAACTCGTTTTTTCAAAATGTTTTTGTAAATGTTATATCGCCTGATGGAAGTCAATTTTCAACATTTAAATCGCCGTAATTCAAAAAATTTTGATTTTTTGGCTTGGTGACGTGACCATTGAGAGTTTTTGATCAGTGATTCAAAACCTATATCATATCAGAATTTCAGTCAATTTGACCTCATTTCCATAAACACAGTTAATTATTCGACCAATGTTTTAAACATAAAGATAAAGTTAAGATTGCCTATTTAATCTGCATCGGATCTTTATGTTTAAAACTCTTATCGGTCAAATAGTTAACTTACTATTATTATATATACACGTCGCCTGAAAAAGGATGTTCTTTAAGATGTACTGGTTATTGTGAAGAACAATGAAGATTTGAAACATTAGTATATTGTCTGAAAACCCTAGCGGAAAGCTATTATAAATATAAAGCTTTATAAATATATAAAAATATTTACTGAAAGTAAAAATTTGTAGGAATTTTTATTGTTTTATGTAAATATTAATTTTTAGAATAACCACATTACAATTTCAATTTTTTCAAATAAATCTTTCTGGAAACATTTTTTCACTGAAGTTCATCTATATCAATTTTTTAATTATATGTTTCATGTTTTCATATTCATAATAATACTTTGAATAAGTAAACAATATCTATTGAACTATCACACATATGTATCTATAAACATTAAGTGTTTATAGATCAGAACCAGCAGGGATCGCTTATTGTCGTCAGTAATTAAATCAAAGAATAGACAACTATGTAGTCGACTGACTAGTTAAATTCAATAATTGTTTTTCAGACCGTCTAACTTTTGTCTGAATCTTTCTATAAAAATTATGTAGCTTTGTTACACATTTGCTTCTTTATATTACATTGTTATAACGTATATGTATTATAAAAAAGGGAAGATGTAATTAGGGAAAAAGCGAGAGACAAATGTAGCTCATTATTGTGTCATGTATTTCCTTTCACATCAAGTGCACTGAATCAATATCATACCGATATCAATTTACATTTTTCAGATAGCACATGAACAACTACTAGATGTTCAATAGACATTCGAGTTCGGATATTGGAATCCATGTAAGTAACCAAATAAAATACGATGGACGTTCAATAGATGTCTTTTGAACGTCCGTTTGCCACAACTTCAGACATCTACTAAACATCCAAAAAAGAGCATAATTTCCAGTGCGCTATTATTCGTAATTACTAAAATAAACATTCAAAACTATATAAAGAACTATATCAGCAATAATAATTTTGAAGAATTAATACATGTATTTGTTATAAAACAAATTCTGTCAAAAATTCTTGTATGAAATTTTTATATAAGACTTATATGAAAGTCACACATTTTAAAGTTACGGTATATTTTTACATAATCTTATTTCTCATATAATATTTTTAATATCCTGTGAGATCTTCAATAGCGTTGAGGCATACACAAGGACGTTGGTCAGATAAGAATTTGCTATAGAAGTCGTATTTTATCAATTATAAAAACTTTATATCACTTAAAATATAAAAAACATGGACATGGTTGATTTTAACATTCCTGACTCAACCCGTTTGGAAATGACAAACCAGTCACGCTTCGTGTTTGATATATCTCTACATCGACTTTTTATACATCTTCACTTTTATCGATTTGACTCTAATATTTATTTATTCGTTTATGAACCTTTTATTTTTGTTATTTATTATTTTACATATTATTTATATATTGTCAAAAAAGATTCTATATTTATGTTTATCGGTTTTCGCATAATGTAAAAGTTTGTTATTAGTTAGATTAAAATAATATTTGACAGCTGAAAAAGACAATTAGTAAGTCAAAACGTTTTGTCAATAAATATTAATCATTTTCAATAAATTTTCAATAATCACATCCGAATTATTACTCGTTATTGACCTTAGTATATTTATTATTTATCCTATGAAATGTTTTAAGATAATATAAGGTCTTGTTAGAACTTCAGTGAAAGTATATTATTTTATTTAAATTATAATTTTATTACATTAAGATGGTTCATGCACATAACGAAGTGCTACAGATTTAGTTCACTTACAGGGATTATTATTTAAGTATCAATACACATTTTCGTAAAATATGAGATAAGCTTATATATATGCTAGAAAAAGTCTCTCAGCGTTTCGAAATTTTAGTACAATTCATGGGAGTTCAATTTTTGATCGGAAGTATAAACTTTTCTTTTAGTAATTACTGAGCATATAAACCAAAAATTATATTATAAAAATCTGAATTACAAATTTTCTAATGACCACAAATATGTGATGCCAACAATTTATTATTAATATTTAATCTTAAAAATCATAAAATACATGAAATCGTAAATCTTGCAATCCATGTTGTGTGTGTGTGTGTGTGTGTGTGTGTGTGTGTGTGTGTGTGTGTGTGTGTGTGTGTGTGTGTGTGTGTGTGTGTGTGTGTACGTTTAATGTAAGTGATCTGCAGATATTCTACCTTTTTTCTTCCGAAAATCTTAAATCTCGTTCCTTGACTTATTAATTTGTATTATTCTGCCACTTTGTTTGGTAAATTTATATATAACTAATCTAAACCCTTTTCTTAAAAAATGGGTTAAATTGTTAAATCTAAATAACATTTACAGAACTCAAACTATACTGGTATCTAAAAAATACCTTAATTTAAAAGAAGCTTATTAAAAATTTATTTAATTTATCTTAAAAGTAATTTATTTTTAAATTATTTATTTATATACCTTGTATATGAATAAAATAATAGTTTAGAAAATTCGTGTCTATTGATTAGAAAGTCGTGCATGAACCTCCTTAAATATTTCCTTTTAATTCATTTAAAATACAGGAATTTCATATATTTAGAAGTTAAAAATATTGGACCATGGGAATATTAACTGTTGCGATCGAGTCGTAAATAGTTACTGAAGTCGTGTGGCCTTATATCTCTAGCTAGATTTTGTGTACGAGTTATTACGTACGATCTAGCTAATTACTTAACAGTAATGAGTCGTATGAAAATCTCATACTAAATATAAAAACAGACTCAAGATTGGATGCTTTATAAACGTCTAAATTTTGCCATTAATGGATGTTAGAAATGAGATATGATGGATGTTTTCACGTCCGTACGTAAAATGAATGCAAAGTGAACGTCCATAGGATGTCTTGTACTACCTGGTTACAACTCTTCATACAAAAAAATTATTTAATGATGAACGCTATCGCGAAATTCGGCGCACTCTTTCGCGAGTTCTTATTGTTAGAAGAGACTAGATTCTCTCAACAGCGCGAAATTCAAGAGTGCACATTTTCGACCTCTTCTCTTTTCACACGCGCATCAATTACATTCTGATTATCTTATCAGTACATTTAATGTTTCAGAATTTAATTTAGATCTTTCAACATGAAATCCATCTTGTTTCTCTCCTTCATATTATGAATATCATACAAAAGACTATAATTATATCTCGTTATCATGTATGAACGTAATTGTAATGTAATACATGGCGGTACTTTCCGGGTGCTTAATTCTTAAGTTAATTTACAAAATTCGAGCCTATCAATAAACGAACATAAAAATGGCGATGACTCTCACGTTTAGTGTTTGTTCGTATGTTCTTAATTTGCTAGAAAAATAAAATCGAGGAAAATTTCATTTTTATTTGTTTTTCCTCCAAATAGACAGAATTATAATAATAAGATACTAGTATTTCATTTTCCAAAAAAGTAAAATTGACGAAAAAAAGGAAAACAATTCTTTTCTCTTTTTTTAATAATCATTATAATAATAAGTTGATTTTATTAATAAATTACTTATTAGAGTGAAAGAAAATGTGAAAGAAATCTTAAAACATTAACAAAAGAGCAAAAAAAAAATATTTAAAAAAAACATTCCCGAAAAAATATGGCAAGGAAAATAACGGAAAAAAATTTAGAGAAAAAAACCTTTTTTTTACTAGACCAAGAACACTGCTCGCGTCCTTCTGTAAAAAATCGCTACTTGGTTGCATTTATAAATAGCAAAAGTACAATAAAAAAAATATTTACACACTCGCGTAAGAAAAAGAGATTAGAGCGGGCCTGTCCAAACTCAGATCGCGAGCCAAATACACTCTCAGAGAATAAATAAAAAACGATAGACACTCAAGCGACAAAAGAATAGGTAGTTTAACGTTTATCCTTTTTTGTTTATTCTCCGTTTCACTCTATCAAGACGGTAGAGAAATGGAAACACGTTCGGCTTGCGAGCTGAGTTTGGACAGGTTTGATCTAATCTCTTCTTCTTACGTGAGTGTACAAGAGATTTTTTTCATTATTCCTTTGCTATTTACAGATGCAACTGTAGTGATTTTTTACGAAAGGACGCGAGTAATGTTCTTAGTTCAGTAAAAAAAGATTTTTTTCTAAAATTTTTTCTGAAGATAGAGCAATTCCAGTCGCAAGTGATCACAATCACTCTCTTCTCGACATAGGGCCATTATGCCAGTTAATGAACGAATTATGCCAGTTAATGAAAAAAATTAAATTCATCAATAAATAAATAAAAATAATTTAATATAATTACATTTTTAAGTAAAAAAGATATTTTGGACAAGTTTGTATAAAAATTAAATCTCAAAAATATGAATTAATTTGCAATTTATTATTTTAAATTCTTCAAAAATGCTAAAAAGTACATTATTAATGCCAACGTTTTTAAGCATTTTTGAAGAAAATATCTGTGAAAGTGTAATGTTAAAATCTTAATATTTGTGTATATTTAAAAAAATAGTCTTTACTGATGATCGTTCAGCAACTAGTACAATGACTCTAGATACAACGTGAATCTACAATAATAAGAATATAAACTGCATTGTAGCTCGTCACACGCTTTGGTAATTTAAAACGAATCTCACACATCACGACACAGCACGACTCTGGATAATCGTTTCTTCCACATTACAATATTTTTTTTCTCTCACTTTTAACCACCATCTCCTCTGATTCTCGCACGGATCATCTTAAATATAACACATGTCACGCATACATCCTCACAGAATACGCGTCTCTACAGCCATTCATGTATCATAGATATCCCTCTACTTATGACAGAATTATATTACGAAACTTCGTTCATAAATCGAATTGATCGTGTAAGTCAAAATTATATTTCATATACAACACATATTGTGCAAAATATTTATTAGTTATTTAATATAATATTATATTAAATATTATTAGAAACGATTATAGACCGTTATTTAGGAGATAGCAAAATTGTTTTTAAGACTACGACTTTTAATATAATATTTGCTATTATAAAATTTACGTTTAATTTAAATACAGATTAACTTTTCAACAAATAATTAAAAACAATTTCTTATATATACCAACATAATTCTTAATATAATATTTATTATTATCTAATTATATAATTAAATTATTATTATATAATTTGGATGACTATAATAGTTAAGGAGCGTATATCAAATTTTATTATAATTTACTAGTCAATTTTTAATCAATAATACGATCATAAATTCGAAAAAGATGAGGCAGTCATAAGTAGAAGGTAATACCTGTTTTTTTTAATTAGATAACCGTCTGTTTGCACGGTTTATAATCTGTCAAGAAATGTTAAAAGGAAGAATTAAATTGATTTAATTTCATAGATAATTAAAAAAATAATCTGACTGTTGAAATATAATCCGAATCGCAAACTAATTGATTAATTATTATTCATATTCCATGTTTCTCAATTGCATTTATTATAAAAATTAGAGTGCAATTTAATTATAATAAGAAATATATGTATATTACTTATGCAAATAAATGTTTAACTGTGATTAAGTCAAAGTCAGTACAATTAACTTTTACAACATTTATAATATTTTATCAGCAATTTGTATCAGCAAATTGAAATGTTTCCTTGTTAGCAAAACATTGATAATACTGGAAAGAATAAAAATCACCCTACACTATTCTATATCTTTATAATGTTATATAAATAAATCGCGCGCGCGCACATGATTTTACCATAAATAATTAAATGTATGTATTAAATATATTTCTTTTATCTCATTATATTTACTCATTAATCTTTGATGTAAGAACAATCTTGACATTAATCAATTTTTTTACTTCAACACGTCTGCCATGCGGATTTTTTTTAATTAATCGCTTAGCACACATTATTTTATATTTTTAAAATAAGTAAATTAATTATATGATCTAGCATTTAATTTAATTTATTTTTAAATTATTAATATGTTTTGTCTTGTATGTATAAAAGATACACATGTGGTGTTAACAAATATTATTGGTGCTTAGTCATGTGTATTAATATAATAACATACATATTAACTCTCTGTCTACACGTATCGACACAAATAATCTGCTGTATTTTTCTTTAAAATACTATGAACACTGAGATAAACAAAGTCTCTTTCTCTATAAAAAAGTTAAGCAGAAAAGTCTCTAAACAAAATGTGTTGTCAGCTTCAATTTCATTTCATGCCCTTGAAAGATTATTCGGAGAACTACTTTAAGGCATATGTGACCCTATCGTATATGGAGTGTTAATTTTTTTATTTAGCTTTAAACAATTTTGAGCTAAAATGCGAGGAACGTTATAATATTTGCATTAAATGTTATAAATAATACTTAAACATAATTCTTCTCTAATTAATTTTATATTTTATAACACTTTTAATAATAAAAATGCATTGTTTATCATACACATGCAATAAACTTTCAATATATGATACTCATACATATTAAAAGTCATTTTTAGGTTACTAAATCACTTAGTTTTTTTTTTAACATACTAATACTTGAAATATTTCTTGTTTCATAACTTGGAATGTTAATTTTTAAAAAGTATTTTTTCTTCAGTTATTTTTATTTCAAAGTTATAAATTTTTTTATAGAAACGTGCATTTCTGTAATCTCGTCGATTATAATTAATTATAACATTTATATACAATTTTTCTAAAATTTTTTAAAAATCATATAAATATTTTTGTAGAGATGTTAATGTTATGTATGTATAAGAATCTAAAGAATATTTTTATACCTATATAAAAGTAATAAAAAGTAATTTAACATGAAAGACTCAATTGTGCACGCTGAAAGTGTTCTAAAAATAAATGTAGGCAGAGAGTTAACAGTAATAATGTTAAATTAAAATTAATAATAACTATTCATTCAAGTCAATAACATAAAATTTTTTTAACGATATTTTTATTATTTCAAACTTTTTAAATATTGGTTATCTGTAAAATAGAGAATATAGCGTTATTATTATGTAACATAAAGATGAAAATTATTACATAGTTTTTAATACTTAATAATTTGTATGAATTTATATTTTCATTGGTCTTTATTTTAGTTATTATTGTTATTGTTATTTACTTGTAGTAAAACATAAATTAAGTTTATTTTTGTATTTTTGTTGCATATAAATTTTTTAAGTATTTTTATACAATGTAATTAGAAGTACAAATTTTTTTATTTCTAATATATGTATTTTCCAATAAAGTGTTTTTAATAGAAATCTTCGACTGACAAGGAAACTTCGTGAACCCGAAAATTATGATTTTAATGAAACTTGGCATAAATGTAGAGGGAGTAAATACGTGAATTTAGAAATTCTCCGTTTGGGTTAAAAAACGGTTTGAAAGGGTAAAACCACCTTTCAAAGGTAAAGACATTTTTGCCTATTCTCGATATATCTCGTAAACAAAATATCAAAAAATGTTTTAAACAAAAGTTTTACGCATTAACTTACGCATTAACATCAACAATTTAAAAAAAGTTTTAAGCATTAATAACTTCTATATAACTATGCTATTAATTTTAAAAAACTTTTTTTTCAAAAAACAATTTTTTTTTATTTAAATAATTTCTTTCATGTATTTACCCCCTTTACATTTATGCCAAGTTTTATTAAAATTGGAATTTTCGAGTTTGCGAGGTTCTCGAATTAATAAAATTCTTCAGGAAAAATTTGTGCAATATATCACATAAAATTAATACAAAACATTTTCAGCTGAAATACAAATACAATAATAGGTACGAAATGTATGTGTAGTCAAAAATGTTAATACACACGACACGTTGCAAGTATGCATCCAATTGAATATCGTTGTTTGAAATGTCGAATTACATTCATTTTGAGTCGTCTCTTTGATCTTTTCTACAGATCATCATTGCTCTAATATGTTAGTTATTTAACTAAAATAGAATAATAATTTAATTCAAGAAATATATTAAATTTGACTCAAATTTAATTATTTATCAGACTTATACTTATTAATATGAACACATACAGAAGTTAAAAATAATAAGATGTTGAACTACAAAAAATAGTTTAGATTTGTTTCTTTAATATTAACAGTGCATATGACAAGCAAAGTTTTAAAGATATAATATAGTGTCTCTCTCTTGAATGATTATTTTATTAAAACTGCGAAAAGAAAAAAATTTGCTACATATATTCATTAATATGTACATTTTTCTTTTTTAGAAAGGAATTTTTAATTGCAATGAGTTGAAAAACACATTAAGGAAGATTTTTATTGCCTGTTTGAATGACTTAAAATCAGAAATAATTTCTTTGTTCTTTTTCTGTAAGATTTAAGAAAAGGAATTTGTTGACACGCAGTTCGTATGTGTTGGTGATTATAATTTTAAACAGTAAATTATACACGCAAGTATCGAATGGCTCGTAGGGGCGATATTAAATATGTTTCTGAATTGATAAACTATTTCAAACAGATTGTATGAATATCGGGGCAATTATTAAAAGTCAAATTTATTTATTATTCTTCCTCTCACATCTCTATAGGCCTTGTATCGTTTTAATCTTTCACACAATCTTTCACGCACTCGCACCAGTAAAAACTTCACAGTATCAAATTTTATTAAATTACCATTTTGCAAATAACCGAGCGTATTATCCATGTATCGAACTCAGTCGCAGATGGTATACAACTCGCATCATCCTCCCTGGTCATTACAGGTGATCCGCTGGACCTCACATGTCAAAAAACGATCCATCACCTATTTCTTCGGAGCAATTTCCTCTCCCGTTTGTCTCTTAAACGTGAAAAATTTTAAATGCAAAAATAGAGTTACATTTGCTGCGATGACACACAAAGCAAATTTTCTCTTAGAATGTATCTTCTAATCACAGTAGTCGTGAGATAATATGGACTTTGACAAATTTTATTTAAAAATTTTTTTTGAAATTTTGTTATAATAAAATTTAATCAAAACCAAACTATTCTATAATGAAATAGTTTGGATAAACTTTACTAAAATTATAGTAAAATTCTTCAAAAGCCATGCTGTCTCAAAACTGCCATGATTTTGATAGTAAAAAAATCTAAAAAAAGTGACTCTAAAGGAAAACTTTCCATGTATAATCATAAGTTTCTCCGTCTCCGGTTGTCGATTGTACTGTTGTCTCTGGTACAATCGAGGATAAGTGTAACTAGAAAGGGAATCAACATCGTTCACGATTTATCAAAAAGGAATTGCTACCACTGCTACTTCACGATAGCGATTAATAATATGTTTCCCGTATGTATATTCGAATCTTATATCCAAGTAGTTTCCATTCTTTCTCCTCGAATAAGAATCTAAGTTAGCTCGATGAGACATCAATCCCATTATTATTATAGATAAAAGAATATTATTTTGACTATGCTATACAATGAGGGAATGTCATTCAAAGATTTGATATCTCATATCATTCCGTTTGAAAATGCACCGCAAATTTGTAATTCCATGAAAAACGTGGATTTCTAACTAAAGAACAGTTATAAAATTATTGCCACAAATTACTTTTTTTCATTAAGAAGTTTACATATAAAGTTGCTTGATAAGGCATAAATTTAATTACTACTATAAAAAATAAGATATAGAATAAAATTAATCATAACGACGCAGACACGGAAAGAATTTTCTATTAAAATCATAGTGATCGTAAGACAACATAGACATCAAAGAATTTTACTATAGATATTTACTATACATTTAATTAAAAATTTGATAAAATTAGATTAAATTTTATTAAAATTCTAATAAAATTCTTTGCAATGTTCATAGTTTTAAGAGTAAATTGTAAGAGAAAATTCTTTTTTCATGCAATTTATTATGACATAAATTGAATTCTTAATATTAGAGTTCCAACAATTGAATATAAACTATATTCAATTGTTGGAACTAATATTAAGATAAAAACTCATTTATTACAGAATATACATTTTAATTTCTATTATAGAAATAAATCATTTAATAATAAAAAATAAAAGAACAATATAAAAAAAGATGAAAAAAATAACATAAGATTTTTATAATTGTAAGAAAAGTCAAATTAGAAATTTCAGATCGATTTCTTTATCGGTCTCTTTCGATTCGTTTTTCCGCTTAAAGCTATTTTGTGCATTCTAAATTGGAGTACAAAAGCATTTTGCGCATCGTTTAGTGTCTTTCTTACAACTCTCATCAATATAAATTTAATTTTAATCTTAGTCGATTAACATTTTTGCTATCTATAGTTAAGAAGTCGGTCGAATTTCGCGTCTCATCAAAAGATCTCTGGTAGAACGCTTTCTCTCGCTAATTTACACAGAAAGAATTTTCTTTTATTTATCCTCAAAATTGTGATAATTTAAAAAAATTACTATAATTTTACTACGATTACAGTAAATTTTATATGGACCAAAAAATTTTACATACAATTTACGTATGTAAAATTTTAGTAAGTGTTAAACTTAAATTTAAATAAGTTTATTGCAAATTCTTCTCAAAAAGCTCATGTTATCTCATGATAACCGTAATTTTGAAAGTAAGAGAAAATTACCTCTATATGTATCGAAACTAAACGATTCGTCATAAAGAATCGTCTCTTTTCACAGTCGCATTCGATTAGGCGTTCGAACATCACGGATTAACTATAAGAGACTATGAGAGACAAATATGAAACTACGATTAATGGCAGATAAATTTTTCGTCCGCGTGATGTATTGTAATGCTATAACGCAACTTAGCGCAATAAAATATTAGGATATAAAAGATAGTACAAAAGTTTATCTATTTTTAAGATTAAATACATATTCCACATATTTTTCTATGCTTTTACATAATATATCTACTTGTACATATTTGATAAATATCTACAAATTTTGGTATGGCTGTATATTTATTAGTTTTTATGCTATATAAGTTTAAGAGCAAACATATTTTTCAAGTCGGTTAACATAAATTCTCAGAAACCACTGAAGTTACCAAATTTTTCAATTTTGTGTATGTGTATGTGTGTGTGTGTTTTGCGTGAACTAGAGTTCTTACGAGAAATATGAATGTAACTATTTTTTACATATTAAATTTAACTAACAAAGGAAGTGACACTAATTTGATTCTCCATGAAATATGTTGTTAAACACAAAAATCAAAAAGACACGAATTTTTTTATATGTGAAATTTCATGTTTAGGATGTGAAACACCCCTTTGAAAAAAACGATTTTTCCCTTTTGGAGAGAATACCATTGGAAGTATAAGAGATAGAACAAAATTCTTTAAATAAAAGTTGTACGCCCGTGACACTTTCCTTATATAAGTACTGTTCAGCGTGAACGAATTCAATATAATGACAGCAACATGGATAATCATAAAATCATGAAAGTTTTCTTTCCGTTCTTGGTGAATTAAATCTCTCTGTAATTACTTTTCGTGGACGCGATAGACTTAAATGAATACCTGAATGAATATAAGAAACTGCGACAATTCAAGATAGAATTTATCAAGATTCATATCCAAAAACAGAAAAATTGTATAGAATACATTAGGATAGAATGGCGGATACCAATAATGAGAGATCAATTAACCATTTAATAGATATGTTCAATGGGGTATTCATGTCTTC
The DNA here is from genome assembly GCF_013373865.1 of Monomorium pharaonis. Taxonomy (NCBI): domain Eukaryota; kingdom Metazoa; phylum Arthropoda; class Insecta; order Hymenoptera; family Formicidae; genus Monomorium; species Monomorium pharaonis. Next base: position 503,852 of record NC_050471.1, on the reverse strand, counting down.
TTTCAGTAAAACTTCTTGGAACGAGACCTATGACGGGTTACACGAAATTTATCAATTCAGAAAAAAATCTGTCGTTAGGTTTGTTAGGTGTATTGTGTAGAACGACACGTGTTAGTAGTAATGTATTAGAGTTCTATATACGAGTTCTGTATACTATACGTCAAAACTGAATCAGTTGTGGTCCGCCACACCATAAAATATAGAGAAATTGTCATTAAATACACATAATCTAAAATTCTATATAAATGTGAGCAACAGTTTTCCAATAATTTATTTTCAATTTAGCTTCCATATGTTTTATATATAGTTTTTGCTGCTTTACCAAATTTTGTTGTTGGCCATGTTATAAACAATTTATAACATACACTAAGGTTTCTGTAAAGTCAATACAGTTATTAGATAATGCATAATTAATTTAAATTTTTAACTAGTTATCCAAATTATCATAAACATTTTTTACACAAATTCTTAAAATAATTTTTATTACGACATACTTATGTATGCGCGTGTTATGTCTTTTAAATAATTAAGTCTTTAAATATGAAGATTGTTACTGCTGTATATTTGCGTGAATATTTGCAGCTAATCTGAAGTCAAACCGTATGGTTCCCATTAAGTTTCTTTCTTGAAACAATTTAGCCGAAAAGAATTTGTAATAAAAGAAAACATTTTTTATCATCAGAAAACTACAATTATTGTTCTATAGTTTTCATACTCTTATTACTAGACACGGTTGAATAATTAATTATTAAAATTAATCCTTTCTCTAAAAATTTAAGTAATTATCCAATCTATTTCTATTCATGGAAGTTTCTCATTGAAGGAAACCTCTATGTAACCAGTCTCATTTGTCTCTTATTAAAAATTACTCATTTTATGTGCGTAAATATTTATATTTTTTATAGATTTGGAGTTTTTGTATTTTTTTTAAAGCTTGACATGCATACACTTTCCTAAACTAAAAAACCTTACAATTATTCTTTTATATGCATTTATTGTAAGTTTATTACAAATTACAATTTTTAAGTTAAATAACTGTTACTTAATTTATGATTAATTTTTGGTAATTAAATTATGCTACATCTTATTTCTTTCCAAATTTAGAAGTATAAACATGATTCTTGAAATATGAAAGTATGTGTTCACGAATTTTTACTATTTTTTACAAAAACTAATAAAAGTGATCGAACGCGAGTTAGGTGTACAAGTGTCGTTGTAATAATAAAGTGCCATTTTTTACATTGTTTCGTAGAAGTAATTTTGTTGAAAAATTGATGTTTGCATTTAAAAACAGCACTATTTTAATAATTTACAATATTTTTATTTAATCTAGTTTACACGATAGTCAATGTTTTTTTTTTAAGACTTGAAGTTGGCAGCTTTAATAGTTTTTATAAATCACATCAATCAATTTTGCCGAAAAATGTTTTATTTATGTAATATAAAAACTAATAAACCTTTAGCCATATTAAAATTCGTAAATATTTACTAAATATGTATAAATAAATGTATGTAAAAAAACAAAACAATACGTACAAGTTTTCTAAAAAAAGGAGAGAGGTGATTCGCGCTTTAGACAAGAATACACAAGAATACATTTAAATGTGTAAATAAAAGGAAACTTTAATTAATGAGTCGCGTGAATAAACGCGCTGTAAAATTATAATAAGAAAGATAAAATATAAATCTTTTAAAAGCGCTAATTGTTATTCATAATTATTATATATTATATATTATATATACAATTATAATTATTATAAATATAATTATATAACTGTTATAATTATACATTACATATATATAATCCTAATCATTATATCACATTATTAATAATTATAATTTATATTATGTAATAAAACACTTGCTTTTGCTGATAAAACTACAGAGATTGTATAAAGTTCAATGGAATTTGCTTCTCATTTTTATTCACGCGACTCTTGTTCTTTTTGCAGTCATTTACGTAACCGTTTGAAAACTTGAAGTAATTGAAATTAAAACAATGCAGAGTAACATTACAGATATTGATAATTAAGAATGAAATTGAATGCCGCGTATAGAGAACACACGTATAACAACGGATATTGCAATAAGAGAAAGCACAAAAAGTATTGTCACACTATTTATCAATACAAATAGTAACAGCGATATAGACGATAATGTAAATTTGTGTGAATTTTTAAATACAGGCGGCTCTATCAACCACAACGTAATCGAAGCGAGCTATTTATACAATAACGACTAACAAATAAATATTTATTTGTCATGTAATAAAATAGAACATATCTATTCAGCATGTTACTTTAATGTTAAAATGAGAGTTCCCCAATGAAAAACACGCAATAACATAAAAATTAGATCCCCAAAAAAATTTAGAGATTCTTTTTTCACATTTTAAGAAAATTGTACAAGAGATAAATCTTGTCTAAAAAAGATTCGTGAAAATAAAAAGCTTCGTAAACACTTTAATTCTAATGCTAATTATCAATTTCATCCTTCCATCTTTATAAAATTTAACAATTAAAATATAATTATTATATAATTCTTAACCCTCCGTTTGAACGTATGGATCTATGGTGTCTGATGTAAAATAACAACTGCTAATGATTTTAAAACCATCTTTCCTCACTAAAAAGATCGGTGATTCGAGAAGTTCCGGAACATTTGGAAAAATAAAAGCAACAATCTCGCGTCAGACTCGTATTTAACTTTTTTTTACAAATAACAATTGTCCTAATTATTAATGAATAATAAAATTTTCCAAAAATGTAAAAAATTATTTTCTAATTTAGTTATTGTCAAAAAATGAAATGTTAAACGACGGAAAGTTAAAAATAAAATTTTTAATAAACAATGAAAGCTTCATGTACAATGTTTCATAATTTTTTTTAGATTTTTAAAAATATGTTAAAATAGAGAAAATAGTATTGAACCTAAGAGATCCACGTATTTAGATTATAAGTATTAAAACATCGTATTCAGGCGGAGAATTAATAACTATATAACAATAATTTTATTTACATAAAATATTTACAATTTTAATAGTAATTTTAAAAATAAAAAATGTGCTATTCCGTGTCTCTCATCAGAGAACTTCTTATCAAAATGGAATGAGACTGATTCCTGCATAAAAAAGAAAAGAAAATAATCGAGACGCGATGCGAATCGTAATTAATCTGATTGTCTTCCGCCTCCTGCAAAAAGTCAGCGCTGTAGTTTGGTAGCATACGTGCTGAAACTTAAACTGACTAGAACTAAAAGAATGTGCGGAGGAAAAACATATAATTCTCTCCTTTCCTCTCTCTTTCTTATAGCTTAATTTATATACAAATTTATTTTTTCTTTCTTTATTTATATGAATTCTATCAATTTTTCTGTGCCATCGTCTTTTCTCGCAGAGCCGATATTTCGAAAAGACGTTATTTAACGAATACACATCAAGTCACGTTTCGTATCTCATATTCATAAAATACTGAAAAAAGTTGTTAATTTAACTTTAATTTTTTAACGATAAATGAATGTTAATTAGTCGACATTTTGGCAAACTCCGTTTACTATAAAAACCTAAGAAATAGATTGTTCCGAGAAATAGATTAATAGTACTATTGCAAAGAATACATCTTGAGTACATCTTGACTTATGAAGAGTACATATTGTATTTGACATATCAAATTTAAGGACAAGATGTATTCTTTGCAATAGTACTATTAATCTATTTCTCGGAACAAATTACTTAAAAGAACACTTGATTGTTCATCATGATATAGGAGTTAAAATGGATAAAGAAAATGACAAAGAAAACACTAATGATCAACAACCAGAATCCAGTTTGCAAATAACAAACAATCAAGGTTTGGCAGCAAGTTCCAATAATTTAGTATGGCAATATTTCACACTCAAAAAACGAATCTTTTGCGAAGTGCAATGTTTGTAATAAACTTTTCAAAGGAAAACAAGTATGTAATTTCGAGATACATCTTCTATCAAAACATCCAAATATAATAAAAGAATTACAACAAAGCATTCAAGAAGAAATGAAACATATCAATTTGTTACAATATTTTGTATTTGACATATCAAATTTAAAGTCAAGATGTAAAATCCGAGAAATAGATTAATAGTACTCTTTGCAATAGTACTATTAATCTATTTCTCGGATTTTTATAATAAACGGAACTTGCTAGAATATCGACTAATTAACATTAATTTATCGTTCATTATTACTGGCGACTATAAGTTTATCTTACTGTTAAATTTTTTAACTTTAATTGATTTTTTTCAGTTCAAGTATTTTATTTCTATATTTAGGTTAAATATATAAATTTTTTCAGTGTGTTGAATCACATCTCTGTGCCCCCACTTAATTTACGAAACATATCTTTCAAATATTTTCTATATTGGATTTTTTTAGGTTGAAAATATTATATTTTGTTCAGCATTTTATTTAAGGGGATTCTATTGTCGCGCTAATTTTTCAGAAAGTTTTTAGGAATTTTTTAGGAAACCATAAATAAATATTTTTTTAAAGTATTTTTATTTTTTATTTAATATTTTTTATCTTTTTATCTATTTATTTAAAAAGTTCATTTGTATTCTGTTTTTTTTACGTTTTCAACCTCTAAAAATATGAAAAACTAATAATTATAAAAGATTATTGATTGATATGGTTAGCTAGATAGCTAATTAAAGATAAGCCTTATTCGGTCGAAACTAGATCTGTTCAATATTTCTTGTGTGATTTTATACATCTTTATAGTCATCAAACTTTCGATCAAATAAATTTTCAATCTTAAAGCACACAGTTCTACTACATTGAATGAGAATAATAATTTCGCAATATTAAATTGATAATCAGTTTAATAATGATGCTTACAAGCATGAGCTTAGCCAAAGAGGAAAAAATTGAAGGATTTAAACCTTTCGAAATTTTAAAATTTATTTTAACACAACATAATAATAAAAAATCGTTCAAATAGCTCTTTTATTGATTCACAGAAACATTGCTGATAATTCTGAAGATATATTAAATCGCTTTAAAAAAAATTATTGCATAATTTTTTAATTATGTAAATTTTATCAAATAATCTTTGCCTTATTTCTATTTTTCTATTCATTTCAGTTTAAAATTGTATTTTTAACAATGTTCTCATATTTAGCTATGTTCTTCATATAGATCTTTCTATGTTCTTTTCTGAATTTTTCAATTTTTTCTGAAAAAATGATCCTAAATATTTTATATATAATAATAACAATATAAAAAAACTACATATTTTACCTTTGTAAATATTTTACCTATACTTTTTTTGAAAAAAAAGTTATAACTTATAGAACATAATATTTTTCTCATTTAAAATCAGAAATAAAGAAACATTATGAAAGTTCTAAAATCTAAGAAAACAATTCATTAACGCAATAAATAACTATTTGTGACAATAGAATTAAAACTTCTTTGAAAAAATAGACACACCCACATTAATAAACTAAAATAAAAAATTAAATTTAAAAAATTAAGTTAAAGATAATTTTAATTCCGATAATAACCATGGATATTCTGATTAAAATGTTTGATTTTTTACTTTTAGTCCACCAAGAGATCTGGAATTATCGATAAATGTAAAGATTAGAAAGATCTGTTATTAATAATAAATTATAAAAAAATATATTTTTTTTACTAAAAAAAATCAATCTTCAAACAAAAACAAATAAAATATAAAAAGTAATTTTAAAATAGTATATTGTGCAACAAGACTTCTTACACTTGTTGCATAACATACTATTACCTACTTTTCTAAGAAAAAAGAAAACAAATTCTGAAAACTTTCTAAAAAATCAGCACGACAAAGTAGAAAACTAATTCTCGTGTTGTCATTCATGAATGGATTATTATGCAATAATCATGCAAAAGAGCACATTACATATACGACAAATTTTCTTCTAAATATAGGAAAAGTAAAAAATGGAAAAAAAGAACGACTTTCTAGCCGTAATGTTTCAATTCACAGTAAAATCTAAACATCGTGCAAATGAATATGCTTTAATCGCGTTTGTGCCGTAAGCATATAACATTACATAATAATTTATGTCTTAAGTAACCTATGTAATTCTACACCATACGTCAAAACTTGTGTGCTTAGGTTTACATCACCTTAAAAAACAAGCTTTGGCGTAGAAGTTACATAGACTTACTTCAAGATGTAAACCAATATGCCACGTTACGTGTTGTGGACTTGTATACTAAGCAACAAAATTAACGCAACAAAAATTTATACCAAAATTTCACTCACCTTCAAATAATCGTATTATCGCGAAATCTTATCGTATTAAAAAGTTTTTTTTTTTTTTCAATTTAAGTTTGAAGTCTCTACTTTAAAGAGCATTTGTCAGATTTTGATTCTTTCCTTTTCCTTCTTTGACATTTCTTTAAAAGTAAGAACGTGTTTTGTGTTCAAAAATTTTCATACTTTGACTCGCTCTACAGGCTGCAATGAATTTTTGTCTTTTCGTTAACTTCATAAGAATTATCGTAAAATATGAACTTTTCCCTACAAGTGAAAAAAAATTGAAGTTTGTATTATTTTTTTTAGCGGAGTTATGATATATAGAAGTTATTTATGCATTTTAGTCTTATGCCTGTTACCGCCAGCATTAGCATTACCCAATGCGCAGCATGAGAAGGTTGCTGGCCAGATTTTGCGCATTGTGTGTGTGTGTGTGTGTGTGTGTGTGTGTGTGTGTGTGTGTGTGTGTGTGTGTGTTGGACGGAAGAAAATATTACATAAAGATAGCAACTGAAGATGGCATTACAACGCATATAGCACGAAATTCTACAGAATGTAATTAAATTCTGCATTCTGCATCTTCAAAAAGTCATTCAAAGATGAAGAAGTAAAACACATGTATTTCTTCCAGGCAATATTTTTTCATTTCGTTCATCCAACATGCCACATACACACATACGCACACGCGCGCGCACGCATACGTGCGCAAAATCTGCAATCTCTTCATAGTGCGCATCGAGAAAGGCTAATGCTGGCAATAGCCATATAAACACATTAAAATGCATAGGTAACTTTGATATATCATAACTACGCAAAAAAAATCGTACAAACTTCAAATTTTTTTTCAATTTGTAGGGAAAAGTATATACTTTATGATAATTCTTATGACGTTTACGAGAAAACTTACTGCACCCCATAAAGCACGTCAAAGTATGAAAATTTTTGAAGATAAAACACGTTCTTATTTTTGAAGAAATGTCAAAAAGGAAAAAGGAGAGGATCAAAATCTGACAAATGCTCTTTAAAGTTAAGACTTCAAGCTTTAAAATGCAAAAAAACTTTCCAATACGATAAGTTTTCGCGAAGTTACGATTATTTGAAGTTAAGTGAAATTTTGGTATAAATTTTTGTTGCGTTAATTTTGTTGCTCAGTATATTTTGAACTAAATAAAACTATCAGTCTTTTCTTCTTTTTAGAAGAGAAACCGCATAATACATAGTAATAATAACACGATATATTATCATGATAATATATTATCAGAGAACATAAAAATATACGCAACGCATAATTGCTATTATTATCGTTATGACAGATCGTAAAGCAGCGATATCTTGCGTCATCGCGGAAGACGCTTCCTTCCGAAGAGATCTCTTCGTAAATAAAGTCTAGCAAACACAAATATAATTGCTATAATATACCATAAATGTAAGTTTTACATCCATTATATAGCAATTATATTCGTAAGCCCAGAACATGCTTATAAAAATGTTAGCGCGCTTTTTTGTCGATCCTTGTTTTATATCTAATGAACAATAAAGATAGAAAAAGCGCACAGATATCTTTATAAGTGTGTTCTGAATGCTTCGAATCAGACCGTCGTAGTTTGCTAATTGCAGGAAACTTAATAAATACCAACTAACAGCAATGTTAATTTCATACTTAGCAATGTAAATGTAATAACAGCATGTAATAATATGTAAATGTAATAACAGTTACATTGTTGAATGTGAAATTATAACATCAATGTTACTATTACTATTAGTTGATTTTTACTGGGTAAAATTACATTTTAGATTATCTTCATCTTGCTGACTTCGAAACAAAACATCCTGTAATAAACACTAGGATAATGCGTATTAATTAAAACCTTGCGGAAATTTCCGCGATCAGTCCTTGAAATGTGCGAATAATTGTAATATCGAGCTCTTCATCACTCAATTTCAATTGCGATTTAAGAATTGCAAAATGATTTGGAATTATAGCCCGCGTATCTATATAGTTGTCAGAAAAATGAATTGCCATACCTATAGAAGTACATTCGTTCCTTCCTGCGCTAGTCTTTCGCTGTACAGCCATACGGAGGATACGAACAAAACCCTCCTTATCCTTATTTGTTCAATGTTGAATATCAAAATTTTTTGTCACTGTAGATACATATTACGCTGCGGCTGAATCATTAGATTATTAATAAAAATAAGGTTCTATGTAACGATTTTATAACGTCACACACTGCACTTTGCGATGTTCTCACGATATTGTAAATCCATGATGAATTAATTTCAAGTTGATCGCCAATCAATTCTCTTTCACACTTAACTTATAGTCAGTACATAATATTTGCAGACATATTATATACAAATAAGTCTTTAAATCCGCGATTGTGTATCGCGATCTGCTTGTCTTCTCGATGACGATGATGATAGTAATGATGATGACATGATTCTTTATCGATGTTTGTTCATCTTTGGTTGGAGTAATGTACGCTTGTTCGAATTTTTATTCAATCTTCGAACACTCATGGAACTTTTTCATGCACATATCCACCCAAACAATTTAATTTAAAACAATTTAGTCTCACTCTTATTTCGAGCATTATGATGGCGTCTCGTCATCCGCCAAATTGTGAAGATCCGAATAATTCACAATGGCACGATGAAGAAATTCATATTGTGCCTGTAACACAAACATTGCACAAAATTATAAATAATTTAATAATTTAAATAAGACTAACAAAATGTTACATTGTGTAAACTTATCAATACTTTTGATCTAATGCAGGTAACATTTATGCTTAGATTACACAGAATCTATCAGTTAATGACAATTAATCTCTAAATAATAAATCCATATTTTATAATCAAATAACCATATTATTTTGAAACCGTCATAACGCCAATACCATGTAGCTCTGTATGCTTGTAGCTTGTCATAGGTATCCTCATTAGTACCGCTTCAACTACCCAAAATAATATTAACCCAACAACATTTATCTAACATTTATTGTCCACTTATAATCACTTTATGATTTTATAGGTTTATAAATACTTGTATCTTATTAAAAAATAGGTAAACATTCCAAAATTAGTATTAATCTCAGAAAACGTAAATCCAAAATCATCACAATAAAACTATTATGCTATTTCAAGGTTATTTAACCTTAATTACACGTTTGTTTCATTCTAAAAACTTCTTAAATACGTTCAACAAGTTGTAAGAATTCAATTACAATAGTTTAGAAAGAAATTTAGAGTAAGTCAAAATCAGGCCGTATTGACACCCTTCCCTCCTTTAACGTTGTACAATCTCATTTCAACATTTAACATTTCAAAAATAAAAATATTCTCAAAACAATAATGTTCTTTTTTTCTATCAATATGTAGAAAATTATGGAAATACTTACAAAAGTGCTAATCATGCCATGTCGCTGAGAGCGCAACTTTTTGGTCGTTGTGAAAATATCTACGCGCTTCTCAGTGCGTAGCTGTTGAACCAGTATGCTAAGCGCTACAAACATGGAACTTCGATCAGATCCGTAGCTGCAATGTACAACCAACGAGCCGCTCGTTTCGGTGTCGTTCGTCAACGTCTGATCTACTAACTCGATGAGACCGCGCGTCACTTCAGGTACTTCACCCTCCACCGTCGGCCAGCCGTGATACTGATACTGCTTCACGACTCCGCTCTCATCAGTCTTCGTATTCAAAATGCAAAACTCACGACGTGTGTAGTACGGACAACTCTCGCTATGGATGTAACGGACCCTTATGTGATCGTAATCAGTCTCATCGTCGGGCCAGTAGCGTGGACACTTTCGCGGGCCTTCGTTCAACTGGAAAACAAACATTATTTCTTAATTTATAATATTTTATATTGTTAATTTATTAATTATTATTTAGTATTATTTAAAATATTAAAATGTTATTTATAATAATTTATATTTATAATATTAACCCTAATCCCTCCAATGTTTTTCTGCAATTTAATCCCTCCAACCAGGGCATTTCATGTCTAACGTTTTTATCATTGTTAATAGTTTCAAAAAAATTAATAAAAATATTTATAATCTCTTTATACCTTCAACTAAAAATCAATGTAAAAATAATTTGGAAATCATTTGTTTAAATATATTTTTATAACAATTATTTGTTGAAAAACGTACATTACCACTTGTTTTCTTTAAAAAATCATAACTCACGAACCAATGGATGAAATTTAAAGTTTGAGGGCGCAAATTAAAGCTAAATGTAATGCAAATAAGAAAAAAATGAGATAGTGGTTAATTAAATAAAAATATTTAACTTTGCGACATCAAATTTAGTACTTTTTAGACGGTACAGTAGAACTTTCAAGTTGCCAAAAACAAATTTCTAAATAACAAAGGACAAATTTGTATTTCTCAAAATTACTTTTAAGAAAAAAGCTCGAAAAAGTAAAAAAAAAACTCAAAACTTTTCTGCCACTCTTTGCACCATTATGTACTTCTGTGCAATGTCAATTTTTTTTTTAAAGACAAAAATATGTAAAATACGTTTAAATTATGCAGAAAAATACTTTTTTTTTTATTTTACTTATCTACACACAACACTAACGTAAACCTTCAATCAGGGTCTTTTAATTCCGCACACAATTGCAATGTCTTGCCATTTTAAGACTAAATGAGCTATGGGTCTAGAATTTCTACCTCAAGTCGTTACTGGTTTTTCGGAACTAATGACTCTTAGAAATGGGGAGGATATTAATGACCCTGGTTGGAGGAATTAAGGTTAATTTTATATATATTATATATTAAATTATACGAATTATGCCATTCTCTCTCTCTCTCTTTGTCTTTCTTGTTTCTAAATACTTTTAGAAACTTTACATGCTCATTTCTTATTATTTAGTATTCTTATTATTAAAATCGGGGACTTTAGCACTTATTTCACCCAATTATATAGAATTTCATGTATTTATTTTGTTATGAAGTAATCTCAAGAATATATACTATATATATATATACATGCTAACAGGAAATTAATATCGTTTGCTTAAGTTACTATTGTATTGATTAAATTATATTAAAGTACCTTTATGTATACAAAGCAATAAGTTCTCAATAAAAAATATATTCCTGAAAAAAATGTATGAAATTGCATACCATGTATAATATGTTAACGCAATATTCATACAATTATATAATTTCTTGCACAAATTAAACAAAATACAAATTAAAAATTAATTTATCGGTCAATTTTCAATTTCAATTGTTTGAATAAAATCAACAAAACAGATATCTTTATTACAGCAAAAAATGAAGAGAAAAATATATAGATATACTTACGTCAGATAACATAACTATTGTAGAAATACATTGTTCCGAAATCATTCGCCAAAAATCTGGTACAGTGATTTCTAATGGATCCTGGGTAATGACAAATGACTCAGAATTATCGTAGCCTTCGATGAACGATGCGTTTATGTATGTTGAGTGTTCTTTTCCCGGAACCGGAGTGAGTATTACGCGATTTCTATCATACGGTATCACCAATTCGCTTCTATTCTTCGATCTATTTTCCTCTCCGCCACCAACAGAAAAGGATTTCCGATCTTCCAATACGGAACTGATTTTCTATAGCAAAAATATGTTATTATTATGTAAATAATTAAGAGAAGTCTTTCGTCTCTCAATAAAATTATTGAAAATTTTAAGAATATAATACGTGTTCACCGAACGTATCACACGTATAGAGTTTATTCTACTTTATTGGATATTGGTTATTTACAAAACGTAGGCACTTTTTTGTAAGTGACTTAAGTCTTTCCAACTGATATACAGAAATAGAACACGTTAAAAAATTCAAAGTAGATTTAAAAATAAAAACGAGACAAGTTGGTAACTAATAATTAATAATTTTGATATGAACAATGTGTGTAGAATAATTTTGGTATATGTGATATTTTTATTTTTAAATCTTAAATACATCAAAACAAAATTAATTAAATTATTTTCACTTTTCATATAATATAAAAGTTTGATCAAATTTTGAGAATACGTTTATGATTAATATATTATATTAAGGCATTTTTTTTTAATTTTAAACCACGTAATTGTCATGAAACTTAAACTATAACTTTCTAAAATAAAAATGTATCAAGCTATAAGAGTCAACACAAGGTCTTTGTAGTTATTTTCTTAAATGTATATTCTTGAATATATATTTTTCTAACAATTAATAAATTAATCCGAGCATTTTGATCCTAGCATTGGATCATCTTCAATGTACGCTAATTTTTAACTCACAAAATTTGAAATAATGATATACATATTAAATCAAATCAAGTTAATAAAAAAACTCACAGATACAATTATTGTATTAAAATTGGAGTGCTAAATTTTATATTTTTCAAATTTAATATTATTTTATACCAGTTTATAAATAGATTTTTAGCACATCCCTGGACTTTCTATTATCATCAATTATATGATGATAAAAGAGTCCAGGGATTCTGTTTTTGAGGAGGTTTTAGTTTTAGAAACTAAAAAATTATAATGTTTGCCCACAAGTTTATTAATTTATTTAAGATATGTATGCGATATATTCTATTAGTGTTTTATTTAACATAAATGCTTAATAACTAAAAATAATTCAACTTCTACGAGTGTTTGCAATTTACATCTAAGGTTAAAAAAAATGACTGTTTCAATCATTCTTCATCATCTGTCATATCCATATCGTATTTCGCCACACAATTAGTTTTGATTTGTATAAAAAAATAATTTTTTCTGACAAATATTTGAATTTTCAACCTCTTGTCACTCAGTAACACAAGAAAAGTATTGTGTATAATTTGGTGAACAAAACTATTTTTCTTTTTAACTCCATATTCCATTTAAAAAATCTGATAAATCAATATTTTATCGGAAAACGGTTATCTTTTTTCTTTCATTTTTGGACAATACGAACCAAACTGAAGTACCTTGCTTATAAGAAAAACGATTACAAAAAAAGAAGCATATTAAGAAAAAACATTCACAAAAGTTGGCTATGGTAAAAAATACAATTTAATAATAGCATTTACCATATTAAATACCTTAAAAAAATATATTAAAACAAGCAAAGGTATTGGATTGAATGTCTTAAAATAACGTTTTGGAATAGGTTTCTTATCATGATTGTGAGGCCACTTGTATAAGACAAACTAAACATCAACTTAAAAACAGCCCAGGAACATATCTGAAATATCAAGAAGAAAAGTGGCTCTCCATTATAATTCAATAGTTATATTCAATCATCGTCTTACAAATACAACAAATTATGTATTCGTCATAAATCAACCATTTCAAGTGAGATGTACAAATTGTTGACAATGAGTTTAACTATAACAAAATACTATTATAATTAAAGTTCATATAAAAAAGTAAAAACATTGTCTAAATAGATACTAAATTTTTATCGGAAACATATTTCCTTGTGCTCAACTAATTGTCTCTAAATTATGTTTCAAGACTTTCTCCGAATTAGGACATTCTTCCCTCTTTTATCTATTTTCTTTGCCCTTTTTTTATTCTATGTACTTTCATCAATTTTAATAATGCCATTGAATCATTCAATATTGTTGTATATTTGTGTTGTATACTTGTGTTGTATAAGAATTTGAATATGATACTATGATTATTAATGTCATTTCTTTCTTTTTACTCCTATAATTTCCCATATCAATTATCTCCAGAATCAATGCATCACTAATTATGAACAATACGGTCATTTTGTCATATATATTATTGAGAATTTTATTGTATTGACATGATTTCAATTAAATTTTAATGCAACAATCGTAATTTGCAAAGAACAGCGTTTAACACAGTCTAAATTAATATGTACATCACCTAAAACTTTGTAAATTAAAAATTGGCATACAACACTGAGAATAATTTAATGCTGGGATGGAAATATTTGTTAATTTTTTGAGAAATATATTTAAAAAAAATAAGTATGAAGACACTGTATATTGGCTCTTTTAGCTTCTCGACATATTATTCGAGTCTTAATTTTCTAAACCGACTTTGTTATTTCAGTTTCTGAAATAATCAAAATCAAATAATGTTAATTCTGTAGCAGATTAAGTATTAGAATTGAGATTAGATTGAAATTTAACAAATCAGAGTAAGTAAATCAATCTAAAGTTTCGAAAACTTTGTTCTTGATCAAATTTCAATCCCAATCGTTAGTCTGATACGGACTATAAGCATCCCAAGACCCAGTCTCGTCTGATACATCTTTATTTTATATGTATGTAAATTTAAACAATTAATTTTATTAATTGTAAATCAATAAAAATTATTTACTATTCCAATTTTGGTCCAACTTACATCGTACTCTTCCTCCATTCTACATTTCTCCTTTCCATTATCCCTCTGTCTCAGTTTGGCAATCATAGATTTAAGCTGCGACGCCGAGATCTCCGTATCACCGTACTGTGCCATCTCCATAAGCGCGCGATAGATGAAAATATATTGTTTGAGCGATTGCACAAGAAAATTACGCATGTGCCGCAGGTCGCACACAGTGTTGAAGATGGACACTTGACCCTCATCGGCTAGCTGTTGCAGCAGCGAGTCCAACGCGACGAGTGTGCCAGTGCGACCTACACCGGCGCTGCAGTGCACCAAGATCGGTCCTTTTTCGAGCGAGTACGCTTCGTTAACGCGTTTGATGAAACGCAGAATCGCATGTGGATGCTCAGGAGCGACGAAGTCCTTCCATACAAGGAAGTGGTATTGCACGATTGTGCGAGTATCACGCTCGCCCAACCGTGTCATCTTCAGCTCGCGCACTACGTAGTCCGAGTAAGCGCGCTCCTTCACGTGCTCCACCGTAATGTCGCCAAAGTTCTTAGTCTCGCGCTTATCCGGCCAGTATTTAGCGCATTTGGTCTTGGAGTATTCCTCGAGATTCGTTAGCATAAGAATTAACTCGAGATGCTGTTCCCAGATCATGCGCCAATAGTCACACACAGTGTTCTCCATTGGTCCCTGAGCACAGATAAACTTCTTGCGCTCCTTGTAACCTAGCACAAAGTTAGCATTGATGTAATCGGAGCCACAAATACCGTCTATCTGAGCCAAACGCACTCTCGTCTGATCGTAACATTTGATATCTGGATAGCGATTTTTGTAAAGATTCTCCTGCGCCTCGGACGCACGCGTCGTTCTGTCCGCGAATCGGTCGGGTAGCAACTCAAACTCGTGTTGAAAACCATAGTCTGAATCTCGATGACGTTCCAAGTAAGCCTGTAGTAGTTCACCTTTGGGTATGGGCGGCATATCCGGTGGACTTGCCGCTACAAGCTGATGCCTGCCTCTCAAACTCCTACAGAGATGTCTACGAAAAAAAAAAGTATCCATTAAACACGGTCTTTAGAAGACTTTTTGATAAAATATCAATGTTGATTATATAAATTGTATGTTGTATTTATACAGAAAAGCCATTATATACTTTTGTTCATGCATTATGCGTGTATATATATATATATATATATATATATATATATATATATATATATATATATGCATGCATAATGCATAAGCATTGCCGCATGTAAACGATAACTTCATGCGTCCCCAGTGACGAACAGCGAATGCGCATTTCCCTGGGCGATCTCTGTCTTACCACACATTATCATTTGACAGTAGATAAGACGAATTCGACTATCTTTATAAATTAATAACTGGTTTAGAAATTATTGCAAAATAGTAAAATTACAAAATAAAGAGCTTTTTCACTCAGATTAGTTCGCATATAAAAATAAAAATTTAAAACACTCTGTACATACGCACGCATATCCACATAAATTTATTATATATATTTTAGTATGTTTCGATAATAACAATAATTTTTGAGAAAAAAGAAAGTACGTTATTACAAAATCTACTATTAAAAAAATTTTTTTTAATGTATTTATTCCGTTATTAAAATCAGAATTAACTTGTAGATTTTTAAATTACATCTACATGTTATTTACATTATGTTTATACACTCACCGGCAAAAAAAAACAGGCCACCTAATTTTTCTCAAATTTTTAAATATCTTTCAATAACGACAACTCCACCAAAAATTATCGTATCGAGATGAACCGAAGCTTAAATTAAAGCTTAAACTTTTCTCTTGGGGAAAAAAAAAACCATATAAACCGTACTTGAGTTATGACAAACATTTTACAAAATGGCGAACGTTGAAGATAGTGCTTAAAAAATGAGAACCAATTTTTTTATGGTTTAAAAATGTATAAGTTTTTAAGCTCATTCATTTCCTAATAAAATCTATCTTTGGAACATTTTTCTACAATTTTTTTAACAACTACATCGTTTTGAAGAAAATGTTACAAAAATGACAACTTTTTCATAATGTGGTCTGCTATAAGTCCGGATATGAATTCTATAGGACATTTATGAGATATCCTAAAACAAAGAGTTAGAAAATATAATGCTCAAACATTAGTAGCATTCCGCAACGCCTTGCAAGAAGAATGGGACAACTTAAGACAAGAAGAAATAAAAAATTTAATTAACAGTATGCCTCAACGAATACAAAAATTGTTAGATGCAAGAGGAGGTAATACATATTATTAAACACATATGCACGCGCGCGCGCGCACGCACACGCACACACACACAAAGGATCAGATTCCTGCTACGGCCACGTCGATCCTGGGTAATGCCAAGAGCAGGATGTACACATGCAGATACTTACAATATTTAAATCCGATCGTTTACTTAAAAAAAAATTTAAACTTTGAAGTTTTTATTCTAATTTCCTTTTTGAAAGTTTTTTCATGACAATTTGTTTATAAATTGCTGATTTTAAATAAAAAGTTGTCGTTTTTATAGCATTTTCTTCAAAACGATGTAACTGTTAAAAAAAATCGTAGAAAAATGTTCCAAAGATTAATTTGTTAGGAAATAAATAAGCTTAAAAAGTGTCGTTTTTGTAACATTTTCTTCAAAACGATGTAGCTGTTAAAAAAATCGTACAAAAATGTTCCAAAGATAGATTTGTTAAGAGATGAATAAGCTTAAAAACTCATACATTTTTAAACCAAGGAGTTGAGTTACACAATTAAAAAAAAATTTGTTTTTTATTTTTTAAGTACTATCTTCAACGTCCATTTTGTAAAATGTTTGTCGTAACTCAATTACGGTTTATATGGTTTTCAAGAGGAAAGTTTAAGCTTTAATTTGAGCTTTGGTTGATCTCGATATAATTTTTGGCGAAGTTGTCGCTATTGAAAAATATTAAAAAATTTTAGAAAAATTAGATGGCCCGTTTTTTTTGCCGATGAGTGTACAAATCTTTTTCATATAAACAATGTCAAGTAGTGTAAATTATTATAAATTAAATAACTTAACGCAGAAAAAGTAATTAAGTTATAAAATTGTTAATATCTGACTTTAGTATTGATAATATTATAATTGATAAAATAAAAATATATAATATTAAAAACATAACTTTTTTCTGTTTCCAATAAAATGTCAATCTTCTATAATCCATGAATTATTTACATAAATATTTAAAACGTGATTTACATAGCTAATATTATGTACACATAATGCAGATTAATATTTTACGCGTAAATCCCTTGTTTAAAATAATTTATGTAATAAAATATATTTGTATATGTAAAGATATTCTATTTCAGAGAGAATACTGCGATTTTTTTACAACTCACCTAAAACTATTGCGCAGTGTTATAACTTCTTCCCTATCTTGCGCACGTTTCGTAAATCTATACAACACACAAAGCGCAATAAATAGAATTGTGAGCGTTAAAATCAGAGCAATAAAGAGCTGTATTATCATTTCTCTGATAGTAATCGCCTCTGTAGCCGTTACAGTGAGAGGATCTACTCCGCCATAGAGAGGACTGAAGTAACTGCTGTAAGCCGGTAGCTGATCTTTCTCACCAAACACTACAAAAAATCAACCATCATCTAATCTATCCAAACTCTTCTAGAAGTATTCTAAATCCATCGACAGTGGACATACCGATAACTTCAATGAAACCAGTGTAGTTCGATGTTCCGTCGAGAAAACCATCGTAAGGTGATAACACGCCAAACTCCCCGGATCCATCTATAGAAGCCTTTTGCAGAGACGCATCATCTCTCTTCCGTCTCTCCAACTTTTCCGTGGCATTAATAATCACAGGTACAGCTGTAGTCGTGTCATCAATTTCCGCGGTGCTAGCGGTGTTCATTGTCGATGCAGTAAACAAGCTAATAGCTATGCTGCTATCACTATTGTTCGCAGTTGTCACAGTCGGCACCGATGTAGTCATTGTCATACTGATAACGGTACTACTCTTGTTACCGGAGGTCGAAGTGGTTGTTGACGGGATTTCCGGTACAAAGTGCAGCAACGGCGGCGCCGGTTTAGGTCGCAGACCGATACATTTGTCACACATGGCACCGCCGTTAAACGACTCGCCGTCACCAAGGAAGATCTCGGTTGACAACTGATCGCTGTCGAATGTTTCGGCAACGTAGGCACCACCGTTAGTTGAGCTGTGTGCGTATTGGTAGGAGTATACTGGAATTTCTTCAGGTGGCGGCAGATCGCTGACCGTTTTGTGCGGCGGCAGTTTTACCAAGTAAACGCGGTAGCAGCAAATCGGACCGTTTCGCTCGGAAATGCGCGGTAAATAAAGTTTGAACAACTGTCTACCTTGACTCTCGATCTTGCGCCAGCTGCGCATGTTCATGTTGTCGCGATCCGGAACCGCGACTGGCGTCGTGCAATTTCCTACAGCGTCTTTGCCAGGAGTGCGAGACCTCGTCACTCCGTGCACTCGAACCTTTAATCAAATATTTGTTTTTAACACAAAAATTCACTCAATATTATTACAAACTTGTATGATATAGATATCAGCTGTTTTCCACTTTTGAAAAACCATTTCTCAACTGCTTAAGTTAAAGGAAATATCGTTGTTTTTTTAATAAAAAGGGCGTTAACTCGAAAGCTGATTGAAAAGGTGTTAACTGGGAAGCCGGTTGAAAAAGATGTTAATTCGCACGCTAAAATGTTTGCTTTATTTTAACTTGACAGCACTGCCAAAATTATTTTGGTTCTATTTGTATGTACATATTAATTTTTCGTTTCAATATGTTTTAAATTAAGCACCAAAATTATTTCCCGTGCATAAAACGTCGGATTGAAAAGAATTAAAAAATATTGACATTTTGCAAAAATCAATTGAATATCTTCGGAATTCTGTCTTTTGAAGATTCAATTCACTTCAAATATTAATTCTCGCATTCAATAGAATTCACTTGACTCCAAACATTCTTCGCATTCAATCGCAATAAAAAACATTCAAATAAATGCAAACCCTTGGATTAAAAAAGATTCACCTCTTCTGCTAATTGTTATCGGATTCAGAAGCATATAAGATTTCATGGTTCTATTCTCAATATCACACTGAAAAGTATTGGCCACAATCCAAGATTTTTGCAAAGCAGAATTCACAATAAAATCTCGTGAATGCGAAATATTTTCAAATAAGACATTTTATGCAGGGTTGGCAGTGCTGCCAACTTAAATTGAAGTGAAAAATTTGAGCGCGCAAGTTAACGCTTTTTTCAATCGGCTTCCTAGTTAACGCCCTTTTCAATCAGCTTTGGAGTTACTTTTTATTCGGAAGCGACGATATTAACAAAGGGCAGATTTATTTGATATGGATAATGATGGGCGGTGTTTTAGGAAGCTTCACAATAAAAAAATAGAAATATGATAAGATAAGCATACTCAGAATTATCTTCAATATGTTATTCTTTCATTCTTGAATTGTTATTCATTTGTACTAAATTTCATAATTTTTCAATAAACAAATTAAAAAATGATGATCATATTAGTTTGTGTATTTCAATAATTCATTATTGAATCCCTTTTGACAAAGTTTCATGTAACCTTCACAAAAGATTATTTTTCTTTCTTCAAGAATTTATTAGAAAATTATGAAATTTAATAACAAATAAGTAATAATTGGAGAGAAAGAATGGCATATATTAAAGATAATTTTAAACATACTCACGTTAACAAATTGACATTTTTCAACTTTAAAGCCTCATAAAATACCTTCAAAGACGCCCACTTTTCATAATACTTTCTCCAAATTTCATAAGAATCGCTCAAGTGATTAAAAAATCAACTTTTTAAAAGTAATAAATATAATAGTTGATTAAAACATCTTGTATATTCTCAAACTATTTTTAAGGAAATTATTTTAATTAAATAAGAAATAATTCACAAAATGTCAATAATAACATTTATAATTATATGTAATTATATCTATTAAAAATAACGGATTTTACACAACACCTCGATGTCAAAATGAGACCCAACTTTGCAAATTTTTTTCTTAAAAAAAAAAAAAAAAAAAAAAAAGATAAGAATATTATCTTTTTCCATTTTAAAGAATATACTTTTCTCTTAATTTGACATTCAAATTTTATAAAAAAATTATATAAAATAGTATCGCTATACAAGTTTTCTTAACCCTTAAAGTACACACTACCTGTATGAGATATAAAGTACACACTGGGTCAAAATGACGCAGCACCACTTTCAATGATTACTGCAACGAGAAAATGAATTATTTTGGACTAAAAAATTAGATACATTTTTTTAACATTCAAAATTAAGGTCCAATTGTTCCAAAAAAATATCAATAAATTTTAATAGTTTAAAAAATCGAAATTTTATTAAAAATACAAAAAATATCTTTTTTACCAAAAATTGGATAACTTTCTTCATTTCCAATATTTTAAGGCAAAAATTTAACCATATACTCTCGAAACAATATACTTTGAAGCAAAATACGCGCAATAATAGTGTACATTCCAAAAAAAAGTATTTATTTGAGTAATCAAACATGTAATTTTTTCGAAAAATTAGCAGTACATTTTTTATAATCTTTAACTTTTCAAATGCTTTATTTCGTGCTTCTATGGGAGATATTGCGACACAATTTTTTTCGGGCCATTTTGGGCCGGTGTACTTTAAGAATTAAATTATGCCATTAAAAACACTGTTATAGGGACTATTTGTTATTCTCATAGAACTCGTCAGAAAGCAAAACGGCACATGCTTTATAAAATCTAAACATAGATCTAGTGCTTGACATAATCGTTTATTGCATTTGAAGAAAATAATGCTTTTCATTAAAAAAATCGCAAAGTTAGACCTCATTTAGGCGTATGCCTTCTTAAATCTGAATTATTAGATTTTATATATATATATATATATATATATATATATATATATATATATATATATACCGTATAATTCGTATTGGGAGGTAACTTATTGTAATGCGTGGTATTCCTCTTATAGACGCTCCAACTTGGCGGTTCAAAACTGTGGATGTCCAAACGTCCCATATCATTTTTAAATCTCGCTACACCATTTAGTTGTATATTATAACGCTGTATAATGCCATTCGGTTTATCTGGGGGCGTCCACGTGATAGACATGAAACTAAAGCTGCTTATATTGTTATAACGACAGATAACGATGAGATTCTTTGGAGGACTTGCCACTAGAAAAAAAAAATATATATATATTAGCATATTTACTAAACGTGAAATAAGCAAATATTCCTCTATTTATGACAGTTATGTTCCGAAACTTTGGATCATAAGTTGAATTCATAAATCAAATTAATCATAAATTAAATAGTATTTATATATCATATAAATAAAATATTTTTAATATAAAATAATTTTTTTGCTAAAAATAATTATAGACCTCTTTAAAAAATAAAAAAATTTCAATTATAATTCTTAAAATAAATATTTAAAATTTAACATTTAATTAACATTTAGTTTAAACACAAATTAATTTTAATAACTGATTGAAAAGTAATATTAATTATTCTTAAAAATATAACTTTAAAACTCTAATTCTTGGAACTAGAAAAAAAAAGAGAATATTGACTGAATATGTAAAAACACAACTGATATTGAATCTGCCTTACTCGGTTATAACTTAGAACTATGCACCAAATAGAAAATTGTCTAATAGAAAATTCTAATAAAAAATTCTATTTGGCACACAATTTAGTGAAAAATATATATAAAATCAGTAAATTAGACAAGTAAATATAAACATAAAGATCCAAGTTATAACTGAGAGAGTAAGGTATATATATTCTATATACAAAAAATTACTTAAACCGGATTTAAAGTTAAATAACATTAATACAAATGGTAACTTAATTTAATATGTAACTTAACCCTCAAACCTTACCTATGGGTCGTTTTCGTCCTGCTTAAATCTACTATCCTTAATTTTTCGAACAACCGCGAAGCTAGCGTCACCAAAGTTGTACCAAAAAAATCTTTGGGAGGGGAGGATCTTCAGTGTATAAGGCCAGCTCGATCCGTTAGTTCTACTTCAAAGTTCCAAACGGCTCCAAACGCCAGGTAAAATTCGAATAGGACATTTTCAACCCATAGGTAGAGATTAAGTAAAAATGACTTTTTCGAAAAACGTTTTTTTGTTAATTAAGTATTTTTGGACACGTACATGCATTTTAGAACATAATTATGTATATATTTTAAGTTGAACATCTACAATGGAGGACATCTACAATCCAGAAAGCATTTATTCATTTCGTCCTCGAGAAGAAGTGCAGTATAATAAAATTTTGTATTTTTACTACGTATTAAATAATTATTTGTCAAAACTTTAAGCTAAATGAATTTAAAAAAGTTGATTTATTGATGTTTCCCTATTTAACAACGCTATTTATCATCCTCGAAAAATATTAATTTTCACATGCTGAAATAGGATATCTGCTTTCATTCTATGTTGATCAGACATTTTTTTCGTAAAAAGGAACCTTTTTTCTTCCAGAAACTGATTTTTAAACATTTTTTAACAAAATTTTTACCATCGCTATTTATATTTTTTTAATTAACTTTTTTTATTGATTTTTCTCACTGTTTACTAAAAAATACAGTAATTATTTAGATTAAGGGACACCGCGCCGATGATCTTGACCTTGACATATGTTGTCAGAGACATGACCCTGAGTAACTTTTCCTTATAACTTAATCGGCGGTCATTGTTCGTTAAAAAGTTATTAACAAAAAAAGTTTAAAAATATTTATATAAAATAAAACACACACATACACACACACACACACGCACATACAGGGAAGGTGCAGAAAAGGAACAGCGTGGATGTCGTTTACTTTACGTTTCATAAATACGATACATGATATTAGTGCTTTACGTAAAGTAAACGACATCCACGCTTGTGCAGTACCACATGGGTTTGCGACTTTCCATGCTGTTCATTTCCAATGTTTTCGCATTAACCCAATAGCGACGTAAAATTGGGTTAGAGTTAGGAAAAATCACGGGAAGGGAGTGCAGGGGAGGGGCTCACGCGTTCCTTTTTGCATCTTCTCGCGCGCGCGCGCGCGTGTGTGTGTGTGTGTTACAAATGCGGAAAATAGACTATTTCCCATGAGTGTGTTCACCCGCACAAGTGGAAATAGCTGATCTGCACGAATTACACATTCTATTTTTTGTTACGAGTGCGTAGAAAATGGTGGAAGCGAGAAGATGAAGGGTTTAGAGTGAGAGACGGAAATGATCTATAAGGAACAGAGCCTCCTGCAATTAAAAAAAAAAACTATTGCTATGTAATTTTAACTAAATTGTTTTTGTAATAAAAAACGTTTTGTTTATAAATTTTATTTTTTATTCTTATAAACAATATATATTAGATAGATTATTAAATTAGATAAACTATATGTATATATATATAGTTTATCTATCTAATATATATCGTTTATAAGAATAAAAAATAAAATTTATAAACAAAACGTTTTTTATTACAAAAACAATTTATTTAAAATTACATAGAAATATATATATATATATACATATATTTAAAAATAATAAAAACTAAAAATTAATAAGAGAAATAATAGATATTGGGTAAATAAAAAGAAGCAATTTTTTTCTTTTTCAACAATGTAAACTAAACTAATTTTATTTTATAAAGAGTAAAAAAATACATACTCTATATGCGTAAATGTAATCAAACGTATTATTCTGATATTATGATCAGAAGTTTCGTTAAGGAATTTTTTAGTATCTTTAATCGTCAAAACTTTCGACATTTTGCTTTGAAATCCTTGTGTTTGTTTTTTTGAGAAAAATGCAACGGGTTTGTAGTATTCATTAATATTAATGTTATATATTGTAGATACTGAAAGTATTTCTTAGCATTAAGTAAATTGACTATAAAGTTAATGATACGTGATTTTGTGATAACTTTTATAAAATATCTGAGTAGTACATTTTCAAAGTGATTTAATTTTGTTTCCAGCTTTCCAGTCCATTTTTTTATATGGATTAAATATTTATTTTTGGATTTCTGTGGTTCTCTGTAGTCTCTTTTGCTATTGGGACGATATCTGGAGGTGTACGTTTCCTGTCATTTTCGGATGCACTCACTGCTTTGCACTGCTCGATTTTAACGCGATCTTGATACGATGATACGATAACACGATATCTGTGCGATACGAATTGACAGATCATAACTACGATTAGATTCACGAAAGCGGAGTTATTATGTACATGTTGCGAGATGGTGATAAAATGTAATAGTCAGTAATTTTTGCAAGAATTTGCAAGAGTTACCATAGATATATGTCGTGAGATAACGTGCCTTTACTACAGGCCCTGTAGTAAATGCGAGTGTAGAATGAAGGGGAAGGTGTGACAAAGTAATCAAGCGTGCGGGATTTGAGCGGAATAGTCATATGGAAATAATTGCTGCACTTTTTCGTACGTTTGATGGGGGAATAAGTTACTTGTACGAGAAAACTGCCCGTGCACAATTGATGACTTTGCAATGACAGAGGACCACAAAAAGGACTACTTTCGACACACATGTAACAAAAAATTAATATTTAATTTAGATTACCAGTTAACAAATACTTTATCATAAAGCTGTTATAAAGCTTCATTAGTTTTGTGTACCAGTTATTTTTTAATAGCATGCCGATCATAAGTCCAAAAATTCATCAGGTCAGTAGTCAAAGTAGTCATAAAGGAATATCTGTACATTTTGTCTCATGCAGTGCGTGTACTAACATACCTCCGTCCAGAGTTGTGCCGTTTACCTCGGCACTCCAATTGCCGCACAATTTCGTGTACTCGCTACAGGCGGCTATTTTAAATTTGTACGTGGTGGCTGGATCGAGATCCACAAACGCATACACAGTAAACGGCTGAGCGGGATACACTGCCTCTCTTTTTTGATCGTCGTGAGTAGCCATCAAATTGTAATAGTGCACATGTTCCTTCAAATCCAACGGCGGCACTGTCCAACCTATCGTGATGGAATTCTCCGTCACACCATTCACGGACACTTTCGGCACAAATACCGGATCTGTAATATTTTTTAAGTCATGTTAAATAAAATTATATATTTACGTTTAAAGTATATGTCGTTCATTGTGTCAAAAATTTCATAAGTTTATTCTGCAACAGAGATTAAACACTAAATGTAAAGATAATTATTTAACTTATGTAAACATCACATGATTATTTTTTAAGTCATAAATTATATTAATTTAAAATTTAATTATTTTTATTAGTTATTAAGCTATGTTTTATTTTTCCAAATTGAATCAAGTTTTAAGAAATACAATATGAGGTATACATAAAATTTACTTTTAAAACTTAATAAAATTTATTATATTTACATTTTTATAAATGTTCAATGTTATCCCACAATTATAAAGATTTTTAGAGTAAACTCTAAGAAAAGTTCTTTTTCTGTGGAGACAAAATTTATACAATAATTTTTTTAAAGGGATGCTAAACTGTTTGTCAAACTTGATTGAGATCGATAATGTAATCATTCGTGCATATCATTAACAAGATTTTGTATGTATTTCTTTTATCCAAACAAAATTACCTTTTTTAAAAAAGGTAAAAAAGGCGCCAAGTGTTTGCGCCCCTAAAAAGAATTATTATATTAGATAAATTGTCTTACTGTCCTATTGTTTTATTGTCTTCTCTACACAAATAATGATATAAAGTAAATGCGTCACTTATAAAAATATTTATACAAAAGTTATTATAATTTTTTATTAAAATATTTAATAATAAACAAACTTGATCAAATAATTGAATAATTAAAATCAACTAACAAGATTATAGTGAAGCAAAAACTTGGCGTGCCAGGGTCGCATTTCTTCAATATTTCCAAGACTATGTTATTGATATCAATAAGTATATACAACAAAAATGCGATTAATGTGACTTGGGTTTTGTTTTACTATTTATCAGTTTTTGCTTGATTATCTGTTATTATTGATAACATTTCCATTTTTTAAATAACTTTTTGATAAATTTTATAAGATTTTTTTAATAAAAATAAGTCTTTATCAAATTTATTTGGCTAATTAATCTCGTTCCATTTTTAAATGTGTTTATGTAAAATTTTTGATGCATTATTATTTTTATTATTTTATTTGTACAAATAATCTAAAAAATTTTTTAATAGATTTTATAAGATTTTTTTAAGTCTTTTTCAAATATACTTGTCCAATTGTATTGATCTTGTCCCATTTTTGAATGCGTTTATGTACTTGACATATTTTCTTTGTAAAATTTTTGATGGGTTATCATTTTTTCATTATTTTATTTCTACAAATAATTTCCATATTTTTATTGTTTAACATTGATGGTTCATTGCGTTTTAACGACTCGGGCACGCCAAGTTTTTGCTTCACTATAATCCCGTTAGTTGATTTTAATTATTCAATTATTTGATCATCAAGTCCGTTTATTATTAAATATTTTAATAAAAAATTATAATAAATAAATTTTGTATAAATATTCTTATAATTGGCGCATTTACTTTATATCATTATTTGTGTAGAGAAGACAATAAAACAATAGGACAGTAAGACAATTTATCTAATATAATAGTTCTTTTTAGGGGCGCACACACTTGGCGCCTTTTTTACCTTTTTTAAAAAAGGTAATTTGTTCGGATATCACACTTTTTGTAGTATTAAGCATCTTATTTAAAATATTACATATTTTTGCAATAAAAATTATTATATATTGATAATTTATTATACTTTTAGTAAATTTAGTAAAATTTACTAAAAGTATGGTGAAATTTTTTGCTACTATATAATTTTCTGATACTGCATGCTTTGTAATTTCCTGTAGAGCTTCTTTTCCTGTATTACTTTTGTCAACTTTATGTATCATGTGAAACTCGCCGCGAACTCGTCTGCTAACGTCAAAGCATATATTCGAACGCGCACTTGTCATCGGATCTACGAGATTTTTCTTCTTATAAGAAATTATCAACCGTACGATTTATAGATATATCACTTAATATTTATTTTTTATTCTGTCAAAAACGATCATATCACGAATGACAGCGATTTATCATATCAATATATAGTATACATCAACACTTTATAAGAAACCTGTCATGTACTGATTTCATGTACTGGACAAAGAATAAAGAGTGACGACAACGTATCTTAAATGAAAAATTTAAAATTTGGTCTTTGCGTGACAATATCTCCACTCGTAGGGCATGTAGAGTAAAAATAAAAACAGTTTTCTTATACAAATCAAACCCAAACTTTCGATTGAGTCTAGTTAGAACTCGATCAGTTCAGTCGTTATTGAGATCTGATAATATCAGTTGCTCGCAAGTCGCGTACTCGCGTATAATACACGGGGCGGTTCACTTGGCGCGAGACACTACCGTGTCTCATGATAGATTTGGAAATCCTTTCTCAGAATTAAAGTACGCATATTAATATAATCATAAACTAAGACTTTATATCGAGAATAAAAAATTTTTTTTTAACTGCTCTTTTTCTAACCTATATTGGAATTTGCTAATAAAATTTGATTCGTTAAATAACTTTTTACGGCTTTTAATCGTAATTTGACGAATATAGTCTTATTCCTCAATCTATTCCAAATCCGAGAATACCATTCATTTGTACATATAAGCTACATAACTTGTACATGAAGCGAATATTTTCATGAACAAAAAAAATTTTTTTGCATTTTTGGTCTTGATATAATCATCCCCGGGTTTATTTTTGTACGTACTTTAAACGTATAGAAGAATTTTCAATTCTGTAAATTCAATTCAAAAATAAATGATTAAACAGAATGTTGATAAAAGGGTTTAGGATCCCCTTAAAACTACCTTTTTCAAGTGTAGTGATCCAACGTGGATCTAACTGCATGTGCGATGTGCCTACCGCGTTGATAGCGCTGATACCGATTTGATACGCGGTGCCACTCTCGAATCCCTTGAGAACATAACTTGAGTTACCACCGCCAATTTGCTCGGCATAGTACTGGCGTTGATCCGTACCGTTCTTCATATGCTGAATGAAATATTTCTTGATCGGTTCGTTACCGTCGTTAACAGTCCAATTTAGAAATATACTGCCGGCTCCAACCGCTTTCATGAAATCTATGCTGACTTTCGGCACGTCGGTGACGAATAAATGCGTCAGGGCATTCACTATCCCATTATAGTCGCTCGCCTGGCACACGTACGTACCATTGTCTTTGCGCGTCAGACTCTTGAATTCCAGGATCAAGACGGAATAAGTCTCGTTTATTTGCGCGACAACAGTGAGATCTTTTAAGTGTTCGTTGCTGTTCGAATCATTTCCTTTTAACCAAGTAAATTGAGATAATGGATAACCATGTATGTGGCACGTCAAGTTGGCTGTCTCCGACACTCTTGCCTTCACGTCGCCGCCTGATGCCACTTTACCAGGTTCTGGAAAACGACAAAAGACTGTTTAACTTTCACTCATATGATGCAGAACTTTGCAGTTACATTGCAACAACATTGCAGCTTTGCATATTGCAATGCAATATTTTAAAAATATTACTGAAATATAGATATGCAATATCCCATCAATTCACAAATATAACATAGATGTAAAACCATTATATACGCAGTAACATCTATATTTACTAAAATAATTTTAATGTCGCAACAATATTTTAAATATATTGTGAAAATAAATTGTGAAAATTTTATGTATAAATTTTTGTTACATGTGCGTTGAAAGTCCTTTTCGTATCCATTTTCCATCCGCAAAGTCGGTGTTTATTCACAACCCAGTTATCCCATGCAAGTAAACCATTATTTCATTATTTTTGTGCCCCCAATAGATGGCGTAAAAAAAGTATTCCTTTCACTTTGCAGCACTATCACCTGATTTAACCCACAATCAACTTTACCTACTAGTTTCATTATTTCACTCGCATACCATATTTCACGACACGTATGGTAATTCTCGTAGAATTATCGACGCTTCGTCGCTTTCGCGACTACCTAATCTTGACTAATTTATCAATTCATGAGAACTCAAGAGTACTCAAGGTCCACACTTCGACACACAGGTAACAAAAAATACTATATGCAATATATGCAAATCGGCTATTTCTCGCAATACTCGATTTACCACACTTGTAACACAAAATATTATTATGTATACATGCACATTTTCTAATTCATCAAGATTATAAGAATTTTATATAAAAGTTTTATTGCATTTAAATATAAATCTATGAGTGATTAGTCACATAGAACTATCTTTACAAATACTTGGTAATAATTTCAGCAATTAGAAAAATTTTTCAAGTCAAATTACAATTCAATTTTATAATTTATACAAAATTTCATACAAAATTTTAATAATAAATTTAATAATAATAAATTTTAATGTGACTTTAAAACTCTAAAAATAACGTTTGTTTAGATCACAGAGTCAAGGTTTGGTGGAGTGGGAGGTTATATATCTTAGTTAAATTGATAATATTGTAATATTACAAATTTATAAACAAAAAAAAAAATTAAATTATAGCTCTTAATCCAAAATCCTTTCTCTTTATTCCAAAAATTAGTGCAATTATTAACCTTAGGCTGTTACATCTTTTTCTGAACGAGACTGTCACTGGGGCTGTATTCCGATATTACTGCCAGTACTGAAAATCTATAGTTTCCGTTACGTAAATTATAGATTTTCAGTACTGGCAATAATATCAGAACGCAGCCTTGATCATCATGACCCAATGCAATTTTCGATAAATTGCAGTTTAAAAACTAAGTGCCCAAATTTCTGAAATAAAATTTAAACATAGAAAAATATATTTCAATTATAAAAAATTAATATTCGAATTATTTTCATTTGAAAAAAATGGTTGAAAACAAAAATTTTGTTTAAATCACATTGCTTGAAAAATAACTACCTTAATTTTTAATATTATAAATTAAAATTTTAAGATTATACTCTCGAGATGTTACTTTAATAAAAATTAAAAAAAGTTCATAAATAAACCTTTAAAAAAAGGTATTTATTTTACATATTGCAGGAGAGCATTTTTTACTCAAAAAATTAATGAATTTTCATTAAAAAAAAAAAAAAATCAATTTTTTATTAAATATCGGTCGACGCCATTGTCACAGTGACCCAACGTACTTTCAACAGCTGCCGAACAGATACTGACACTTCCCTCCTTTGGACAAGTGTCTCTATCTGCAGTAGATATCTGAAATTGATTTTATGGCATCACAAGTTTACATTTCTAGCGCGCCAAAAGGTATCTTACTAATAAGTCATCAGTCCGGGTTATGGTGACTCGGTGTGACAGTCTAGAGTTAAATCAGTACAAACATCAAGTGTTTTATTCAATTAAATATAGTACTCAAACGCACATATAAATTTAACAAAATAATAATTAATCTGACTATGGCTGGTATTCATAGTCGGATCTTATATTTAAGATCATCTTAAGTACTGTCTTAAGATGCCATCAGCCAATCACAGAGCCGTATTAGCATCTTAAGACATTGCTTGAGACGATCTTTAAATAAGATTCGACTATAAATACCAGCTTATAAAAACATTTCTCAAGATAATCCACATAGACATGCATATAAATTTCGCAACCTTTTTGAAACCGAATTTCTAATAACCTTTTCGAACGATTATCCAATCCTCTCTTCTACTGATCGACCTTAAAATTGCATAACTGAATCTCCATTTTTCATGGTAAAATGCTTGTATGGTAAGATGCAATGAAATAAAATAGAAAATAAAGTTTTTATAAAATAGAAAAATTTTTATCTTGTTACGTATTACGATGTCAACCTTAATTAAAAATTTGATATTGTTCTGGATGGATTTCAACCTGGATCTTTGATACAAAAAGCAGATGTGTAACTCTTACACACACATACACATACACACGCGCGCGTGCCGATTACCACATTGCATTGTAATATTGTATCGCAATATTTCTAAAAACCAATATTTGACCGTTGCTACAATGTTACTACATTTTTCAACGTTTTTGCAATGTTGCAATAAAATATTTTTGCAATGTTTATGAGATGTATATTATTAAGATATATGTACTGCTACAATATTGTACTGCAGCATCTCTAAAAATAAATTTTATCGTTACTGCAATCAATGTTAGCAATATTGTAGCAACATATCGCAACGTTTTTGCAATAAAATATTACTTCAACGTTTCTGCAATTTTTCTATGCTATATGGGCAAAATGACTTTTAAGAATTTTATTCGAGTAAAAGAGAATATTCGAGAAAAACCAAAATATAAATAATATAAATAATATAAATAATATAAATAATATAAATACACGCGCGCACGTAAGAAAAATAAAGCATATTAAAATTCGTTACGTTACCTATCACTCTGATATGAATGTTTTTCTCGAGAAATTCGCCATGGGCAGTCTGCGCGGAACACTTGTAGTCGCCTGTGTCGTTTCTGCTGGCCTTCTTTATGTCGAGTCGTCCACCGTGCTCAAAATCCTTGATGGTCGTGAGATTCCTGCTGTTGGTGCTCCACCAGACCTGACCCGGCACGTTGAGCTTGCATAATAATGACGGCGTGCTGTCTGCCTCTATACCCTCGATATCCTGCGACGATCGAATTTCTAACAACGCGGTCCGCTCGGACTTCGACTCCGTTGCTGCTCCTGGTTTATCTATATCTACCGCGAGAAAATACTTCGTTCTCATTAATCAATTCATACATAAAGAGAATTTCCTCTTAAAATTTATCCTTAAAATTATAGTAATGTCATGAGATAACATAAATGTCAAAGAATTGTATTATAATTTTAGTAAAATTTGAGTAAACTATTTTATAATCAATATAATACAACATAAAAGTTTCTAATATTTTATTAAAATATTTTAATAAATTTTGTTCAAATTATATTAAAATGCTTTGAACTCCATGGTTACTATCATGATTTTGAAAATAACTTCTAAGAGAAAATTTTCTTTGTGTAAATACAAATTGTACATAGCAAATACCAACGGTAACATCAATATTGTAATTCATATCACACCAATATTGTAATTCAATACTAAACAATAAATATAATGTAACCAAGAACAGGTATAGTATAATTAAAAAGTTAATAAGTTTTAACGTAACTTTTTTATTTTTTTAATAAATTAATTTTTAACTCTCTTTACACAACTAATTATTTTTAAGAAGACATTTAAATTTAAAAGATAAAATTTTAATTGTCAGTGCGTTAAGTTTATATAAGCTAACAATATTAATAGAAAAATTATATTCAGCATCGAGATTTGCTGCAGATCAAATAAACTATCTTAACTTTATCTATATGCTATAAAATTTTAATTTATTAATTTTTTAAGTTAAAAATTTGTTATTTATATAAAAAAAATTTTTTAATACAATCTTATATAAAAATAATATTTTTATTTTATATAAACTTAATTTACAAATAAATTTATTTCATGATATAATACATAATTGTTTAATTCTTAAAGGATATACGGGGTATAACATATCCCAAGCAAATTTTGAGCTCTGAAAAGTTTGGTAAATATGTAAAAAATCGAAAATTTGTTAAACAATGTTAAATTTTGAAATATATTATGAAACCTATTAGACCTTAAAATTCATGTAATAAACTTTATTTGGTAAATTTTTCACAATATTAAATAGCATCATTATAGCATGTATTTAAAAACCTTGAAATATGCCAAGCCCTATGTGCTCTTTGCGTAATTTTTTGGACGTATGCCCTTTAAGGATTAAATGTATATATATTGTAACCGTGCTCGCGAGCGATGAATAACTTCGCCCCTGTTTGTGTCGTTACTTTGCGTTGCCCGGATAACGGGGTGCGACTTCACATATCTTATTCGAAAAATGTAGCCAGGTACAAGAGAGCATACCGCTCTTTCCGCAGGAGGCGCGATAATTAAGTATCTTCTAAACAAAAACACAAAAAGGAGAGTAATTATGTTCGACACAGACTTCAGCGGCTCCGATAGCCGACTACTCAGCCCTAAAAGATGATAGAGGCGGGGAGGGGGTCTATACGAGTGGTTGGAATTGGGAGAAGGCGAGATTTGATTGTTTTAAATGTAAAATAATTTAGAACAATAAAAATAACTATTTCCAATTTCAAACCAATAAAACAATTAACATGGCCTCGAGTACACGATCGAGCGGTGACTACAATTCGCGTACAACGAGCCGATGCTCGCTCAAATTAACTTTGAGTCGAGAAGAGAATACCATATGCGCGACGGAATGCAAAAAGATACTCTTAAGGGGATGCTAAACTGCTCGTCAAACTTGATCGAGGTCGATAATGTAGAGTCATTTGGGCACGTTATTAACAAAATTTTGTATGTATTTCTTTTATAGATTTAGAAATCCTTTTCCAGAATTAATTGTGGAGAATTTTTAATTCTGTAAATGCAATAAAAAGTTGTACATTGAAACAAATTGTACAATTCTGACTATAAAACAGATAGGATCCTCTTAAACACCAAAAACTTTTTTTCTAAGGTTCCTAGGCTCATTCTAAAAGCACAGTATTGTTCTTTGCTGAAATGCCAAGTGCGCTCCATGTTTATTTTATACGTACAAAGTCTAAAACTTTTTTACGCAGCCAATGTTTTCACGAGTCGACTACAGAAGTCGATAACAAAACTATAATTTTCTAACTTTCTTTCGTTTTTCGTATGAAATCGATCGCAGCGCACCGCGTTATTATCTGTACTTTAATTTTGGAGAAGGATTTTCAATTCCATGCAATCAATAAAAAGATTTCGGTGTCCGAAAATTAATGATAAAACAGAGCAGTTTAGTATCCCCTTAAGCGTGTTTTAACTTTTCCAAAACGCAGGTAAATTGTCGTCAAATCTTCGAGGCGCAAGGGCGGTTATTAAAGACGGCTGGGACGTACAGTGTTACAGCTCGCGCGGCGCGCTCTGAACTCCCACTAACAAACTTATCCCGTAGGAAACGTACGCTGTAATTAATAATCGCTCGCAAATGGTGCAACAAGTAACCATGAACGAATACTCTAACGGAATCGAATACAAAATTACACGAGATTCCGCGACATAATTTGACGGACGTGATTTGGCTGCGGTGTAAGCGCATACGTAACAAAAACGCAACGAAAATTCGGATTTACACAGGCAAGCGGGCAAGGAAACGGGATCATGAGAGGCTCGAAATTTCAGCTACTCTAAGATCTCGTGAAACGAGAACAACGTAAAGTTGGTCCGCGACTCGCCCGATTGCCCGATTGGGAAATCGGCGAGTTTACAGAGTGTGTAATGCTCATCTCACCAAATCCGCTCCTCACTCGCCTCCTCGGAATGTTACGGTTGGCTCCCGCATCCTCTCATCAATACCGCCCTTGGTTGCTCGGGATCTTATCGGTCAAACTTCCGCAGCCAAAGTGAGGATCGATTGTCAATCCTGCGGGGACCACGCCGCGACGCGCCTCACTATGCCTAAGTGTGTCGCACCCTTTTTGGTTGCAATCCTGCAGCCTGATTCGCGTGTGACGCGTTACGTATGCGGTCGCTACGCACTCGTAGATCCTAGGCGCGAGACTTGAATCCGCTTATCCCTCGTAGCAAGATTCTTCTCGATTTTACAGTAACGGCTCCGTCCTTCTCAAGCGGTCATATCTCCGCTTTCCGGGATGTTCTACAACTCTCAACTTGTGACTCGGCGGAAAAGAATTTCTCCTGTCTCCGCTTTCCTCGTCGGGATTTGCCGGTGGAGTCCGTCCGGAGGCCATCCCGTCTATACGCCAGCAGAAGATGTCTCCTCAGATCCTGTAATTTGTTTTTGCGACAGTATCAAAATTCTTATAATCGTCAGTAATTTAATGGCAAAAGAAAGGGACGGTACGACCTGCGTGCCTCCGCTCTCAAAGGATCTCGGCGATCCTTCGGCAGCAGCTAGTTCTTCTCTGATGTCCCGGCGTTCTCCTAACGTCTTCCGGCAGGACGAGACGTCAAAATTATACAAAGTCCGACTTGTTGCAGTCGCCGCACTCTTAATATAACGCTTGAAGTACTCAGATTAAGATGATTCATGCACATAACAAAGTACTGCAGATTTAACTCTTACTTACAGAAATTATTATTTAAGTGTCAATACACATTCTCATGAAATATGAAATAAGTACTTGCCGTACATATATGCTAGAAAGTCTCTCAAAATTTCGAAATTTTAGTACAGTTCATATGGGAGTTGTTCAATTTTTCACCAGAAGTATAAAATTTTCTTTTAGTAATTACTGAGTATATAAACCAAAAACTAGATTATAAAAATCTGAATTACAAGTTTTCTAATAACCACATACAATATATATAATGCCGACAATTTATTATCAATATTTAATCTTAAAAATCATAAAATACATGAAATCACAATCTTCTACACGACTTTTTTTCTTTCAAAAATCTTAAATCTCGTTCCTTGACTTATTAATTTAAATTATTCTGCCACTTTGTTTGGTAAATTTACATATAAAATTAAACCCTTTTCTTTAAGAATAAGTTAAAATGTCAAATCTAAATAATATTCACAGAACTCAAATCTATTGATATTTAAGAAATCCTTTATTTTTTGGTATCTAAAAAATACTTTAATTTAAAAAAAGCTTATTAAAAACTTATTTAATTTATCTTAAAAATTTTTATCTATTTATTCATGTATCTTATATATGAATAAAATAATAATTTGGAAAATTTGTGTCTATTGATTAGAGTCGTGCATTAAACAATATTATAATAAATAATAGCTTTCGAAAGTGCAAACTTTTAGCTTTCCAACGCTTTTTTGCTGAGCGCTGTATGTTGATCTGTTCACGAGTAACAAGTGATGAAAGTCAAAATAACCATTTTTTTCTTAAAATCTCAATAACTCAATTAAAAAAAAAATCGCACAGCAATGAATGAATAGCCATTCAAAATAAAGAAAGAAGATCCCGCTACACAATGCAAATAACAGAAATTCTCTATAATTTTTTTTCACGCACGATGTAGCGCAGCAAAGTCGTATTAAAAATTTTCATTTTAACGGGTCAAGCTTTATTATCGTGTCACGTTGATAAAAAAAAAGTTAATTGAAATCGCTAAAATGCGTTTAAAAGAAGCTTGAAGCTTTAAAACGCTTTTTGGATTTTGTTTCTGTGATAATTTTTTGTTAAAAGTTCCAGCGCTTTAAAGATAGCCTAAATTTTCGGTATACGAAGTGTTCCTTATTTTTTTTTAGTAGTGTATTTTTGATAAATACTATTACTAAAATATTTTATAAAAATGTTATGCTACTTCTTGTAATTTTAGCTGTAATTATTTGACTGCACTCACGCAGTAAACACCGAATTAACTTTTAGAGGGCCAGGGGTGTAGAGGGCCCATATATGAGCTACTAAACTAGATACTTTTATTTTACAAGGCCGGCATATTTCCATTAAAATTTCAAGATTTTTCCATGTAAAATTGATAACTTGCATGGTCTATGTACTTTTTAGGATTGTTGCTAGCTCATATGAACTACCCCGATCTGGTATGACAGATATTGGAAATTTTCCAAATTTAAACTTTGGTGTTTATGAGGATTTTGATGTTGTTGATCACGATGTTGTTGATCACAAGACCAGATTATCGAAATTTTACAAAAAATTTTGAAAAAAAATTTACTTTTTTTCTTATATAAACATTACAAATAGAAAAAGATTAAAAAATATTTAAAAATTGTAATACAAAATTTATAAAGCAAAAAACCAAGCAAAAAGCTACAAAATTTTCTACGTCTAAACCTAAAAACACAAAAATTCAAATTTTGAAATTTTACATACTGTTCCAGGCCAGGGTAGCTCATATATGAGCCAGTAATTTGGAAATGTGTAAAAGATTTTAGTTGTATATATATATATATGTATAAATTTTACTGGAAAAAAATTCAAAATTTTAAGGGAAAATGCTGGCCCCCTAAAGGTTAACAAAATTTCCGCAAGAAGCTACCGCTGTGGATGGTTATAAATTTTGGCTGCACAGACCGCGTGTGATGATCGCGAGATCAGCAACACCGAGTGGATAGGCGTTCGCGTTAGTTAGCTGGAATCGACGCCGGAATTGGGTCTTTCGACGAAGTGAGACAAGTTCCATCCGTTTAGTTATCTCTCGTTGGGTGGAAACAATGGCACCAGTCACGCTTTCCTCATTTCGAGAAACGAGGAATTCTGCGACGGATATCTGATTAGAGAGAGATCAATTCAGAGATTTTTTTCTTTAAGTCTCAAATTTAAACAAAAAAATAAGAAAAAGCAGATTGATATGTGAATAACCAGAGATGAAATTTTTATGTCGTAAAAGCTCTCAACATGTACGTAAATATTTTGTTAAAAAGTACAAAATATATACTTTTATTGCAAAACATCTAAAATATATTATTAAATATTAAATGACCGTATCTTTTTAGTAGGTTTTTAGCGTTTTTTAATATAGTATAAAAATTTTTTGACAAATAAAATCATTTCCTAAAAATCAGTCAATCAAATCGATCAACGTGATTAGTCAAAATTTTATTATTACGTTTTACGGAAAGTGTGTGAAGACATTTCTAAGCGTAGAAACAATGATAAAGAATCATTAGGAAATTATCCGACGCGATAATGTGATGTTCCACGTTCCACAAAGCATCATAATTGCAATTATTTCATTTTCTATAAGATAGAAATATTACTGAAATATAGATATTTAATTTTATCTTTGAAAAATGTATTATTGTCTTAAAATCTCTAAAATATGTTATTAAATTATTAAAATATGTAGATATTTGGTTTTATCTTTAAAACATGTATTTTTATAAAATTTAAATGTTTTATGTACTATTAGATTTCTTCTATAGACTCTTTAAGACATTATATGTATAGATATCAAACATAAACTTGCTAAATACTAAAAAAAAAATATATATATATAAGCATAAATTATCTCATCTTTCTATGAATAACACAACCATATACATGGTATACCAGTATTGATAATTTTTTTCTGCGTTTTTAACATATTATTGTATGTTTAATGTCCAATTTATTAACAATAACGTAATAACATAATCAAGGAATTTTTTTCAAGAGTTTTTTTATAATCTTATTAATATAAGATCTGTATATCTGTAAACTACTTAATTTTGCAAATTTAAACCATAATTAAGACTCAACCCATAATTCAGACTAATTCTTAAATTGAAGAAATTCTCTTAAATTGAGGAAATTTTGTCAAAAGATTTTTCTCTTTTTTGTATTTTTGTATGCTTTTTTCATTTAAGATAATGCCACCTTCATTATTCTTACACATACAATTAATAATTAAAAAATTGTTTTTACATTTAAAAACTATATAATAAATAATTTATCAATAACATTTCCTATCGGCTTATTTTAGCGTATGTTAAAAAAACAAAAAAATTGGTTTTCTCCTTAATTTTGGAAGGAGAGGGGAATTAAAATTACACTAATTAAAACTATTATTTTAAGTCTTTTTTTTTATTAAAGGATTTTGATAAAGGATTATGTGTAATAATTTTGGCACACATTTATGTAGATTTTTTCAATTTTATAAACTGCGCAACAATAATTTTGTTTTAAAATAGTCCTAAACTTAAACTGAAAAGCAATATCACGAATTAAATTCACCATAAATTTTGTTGTATCCTATAATTGAGAATTAAATTGATAAACAATTTAATAATAATTATGCCAATAAAACACTGCAAGAATTGCAAAATATAAGAGACTGCAAAAAATAAATATATTAAAAAGACAAAAATAAAAAAAATGTGTAAAGTATTTTTTTATATGACGCTTAATAATATCAATAATTAATAATCGAAGCGCGGAAAAGATATGTATGAAAATCGTGAATTCCTTCATCATACATCGTACAAAAGGAACGCCGGATTCGTAAAGTCCTCGGAATCTTATATCACCACCAGACGAGTTCCAGAGCTGCGCATTCAATCGATTGCATAGCACGCGATTTTCCACGTGCTCTATTCCGATTCTCTCGATACGAAATCCCATCTCTCCTCGAGTAATAGGTGATACAATATAAGAGAAACATTCTGAAAGGGAACTCTGCAAGAGATCTCGGCACGTCGATCATCGAAATTCAATCCAAACGCGTTATCATTTCACATTTTCATACCAAAAAAATCAATTCAAAGGGACTGCCCGCAACGTTTGCTGATTTTTTTTTCTATGTTCAAACAATACTTCGTATCGGGTGAATATTCATTTTCCCAATTTTTTACTCAACACGGATAGAATCGGAATCAAAGCGACGTGACCGAACCGAAACGGATGGATTTGACAGAGGCGGCGCGTCCCGGCGCGCCTCGCGTCGCACCTCTTATCCTTACGCGGAGTCGCGAAGAGGCGTGCGATCAACTCACCAGATTCATCAACGCCGGCCGCGCGAAGCACGAGGAGGCACACGAGCAGCGGTGCCAACGATGTAGCGTAGCCGCTCCAGGATAACATGGCGGTCGTAAAAGCCGGTCGGGACGGTGAAAGAGGCGTGCGGGTGTGCGCGCGTCGTCGGCGAGCGTAGCCGTCGACGTCCGCCTCTCGCTGCTCCCGGTGGTGGTGGCCAGGCCAAGCCCTTTCCCGCCGCTACCCTACAGCCTCTAACTGCACGCGCTTCTTGCGTCGTCGTCCTCGTCCCTTTCGCGTAGCGCGTGGCGTCAACCACCCCTTGTCGACGGGGGGCACCCCCCTCCCGATTCCCGGCGATGTGCCGCCCTCATAGGCTTTCCATGGCCTGCGAATGCGTTGTCGCCGCGGTTGTCGTCGGCAGGAGCGTCCCCCCGTGTACACCGCACGCTTGTTCACTCGATCATTACTCGTCACGCGCGCACAGGGAAACGCGTGTCGCGGCTCACCGCGTAATTCGCGGTACACCGCGTCCGTCGTGAGATCAGCGGAATCCTCTTTACCTCGCTACGACATATACTACGCGTTCGAACAGGCACAGAACGGACGGCGCTTCAGTGGAATGCTGTTATTAACTAATGACCAAATGACGAGCGTTCACACTCGCGTGACGACGACGAGCGACAGCAGCAGCAGCGGCGGCAGCAGCAGCGGCGGCGGCGGCGGCGGCGGCGCGGCGGTGGCGGCAGCGGCGACGGCGACGGGAGCGACGACTCCACTCCACACCTCGTAACGGTGCGCCAGAAGAACTGATTCATATTATGCGCAAGAGAGCGTGCGTCGCCCATGGACGGCATGGACGGGGTCGTGCGGGGAAACGAGTCGGACCAGTCGCAAGTCGCAAGTCGCAAGCAGTCGACGGACTCGGCGGTAGGCCTGGTCTACAATAGATGTTGTAAGTCGCGTCGTAAGAAATCTAGCCAATCATAGTTGATCTTAGAGAAGAAAGAGAGAAGAAAAGCGAACATGATTGGTTAAATTTCTTACGACATTCATTGTAGATCAGGCCTAAAGCCTGTTCTACATTAAGGGTCTGTTCGCGTCACATGCCCCAACATGCTCCTATTCACCCCAACGCACTCTAATACGTTGATTCCGATGACGCCAACCTATTAGAATGCGTTGGAGTGAGTAGGAGCATGTCGGAGCATGGCGACGCGAACAAACCATAAAGCAGCGGTCGCAGATTGCGGCCCCGGTAGCATACGGTCGCATGGGGAGGGGATGAAGACTAAGGGCAAGAACCAATCATATACTGAGCACTCACTTATTCTTTAATATGATTGGTTTTTGCTCTTAGTCTTAATCCCCTCCCCATACAACCGTATGCTACCGGGGCCCCTATTCTTGAATTCATTCGCAAGAAAACGTATGCGCAAATACCCGCTCTAACAGAAAGTTGTAAGTTTATTGGTTAATAGCCATACGATAGCCAATAAATTTTCAACTTTTCTGTAAGATCAGAATTTGCGAATACGTTTCTCTTGCGAATGAATTCAAGAATAGAGCCCCGGGGCCGCAATCTGCGACCGCTGCCATAAAGGGCCATCTACAATGGAGAGTCGTTGGCCGTAGCAGTAGTCGTAGAAAATGTCTCCACTTCGTATTGCTTTACTGTTTACAGCCTACAGCAGACATTGAGCCAATTCATTGCGTGCTTACGATGAGCGTTGGGGCATTCGGGATTAGTTTTTGGTCGCCTTTCTTTGATGGCCGGCTTGTATGTTATTGCTACGTCGTTTTTATTCTAGACAGCATTGCCGTAGTTTTATGCCCAGTCTACAATGAGTCGTTGGTCGTTGGTCGTAAGAAATTTAACCAATCACAGTTGATCTTAGAGAAGAATAACCGAACATAATTGGTTAAATTTCTTACGACCAACGACCAACGACTCATTGTAGACTGGGCATTAGTGCTGTTACGGCTAAAACACTCCATTGTAGATGGCCCTTAAGCCTCGTCTACAGAAGTCGCAAGCAGCCAGTTGCGACTTGCGACAGCCAATGAGCGCCTAATTTCTAGTTAAAGCTCGACAATCATTGGTCTAGTTTCCACCGATGCATTGCTCTAGTTTACACCGAGCACTTGGTACGCGTATCAAATAGTAAGTAACTAGTGAATGTGTTTAATCATTGGCTGATCAGCTTAAATTCACTACTTGATACGCGTACCAAGTGCTCGGTGTAAACTAGAGCAATGAATAAACCAGAGAGGAACCTGAGAGCGGCCACCGCGGCCTTTTTCGTGCGACCGATATTTGACTAGCATCAGCGCTAAACGTGGATGTAAAGTCTGTTTTACATTAATTGCAAGCAGCTAGTTGCGACTTGCGACATCTAATAGGCGCTTAGTTTCTAGTTAAAGCTCGACATTTATTGGGTGTTGCAAATTGTAACTGGCGACTGCAATTAATGTAGAACGGGCTTTACATCCACGTTTGGCGCTGATGCTAGTCAAATATTGGTCGCACGAAAAAAGCCGCGGTGGCCGCTCTCAGGTTCCTCTCTGAATAAACACATTCACTAGTTATTTACTATTTGATACGCGTACCAAGTGCTCGGTGTAAACTAGGTCATTGGCCTAGTTTACATCGTGCATTTGATACGCGTATCAAATAGTAAATAACTAGTGAATGTGTTTAATCATTGGCTGATCAGCTTAAATTCACTACTTGATACGCGTATCAAATGCACGATGTAAACTAGGCCATTAATTCGCTTCTAGTACGGCGTAGAACCAGGGGCTCGATTCTTGAATTCATTCGCAAGAAAACGTATGCGCAAATACCCGCTCTAACAGAAAAGTTGCAAGTTTATTGGTTAAAAGTCATACGATAGCCAATAAATTTCCAACTTTTCTGTAAGGTCATATTTTCTCAAAAAGGAATCTAACCTTAGTAATCAAAATGGAAAATAAACAAGATATATAATTTTCGGTTTTTTGACACTTTAGTGTAATGTAGACTATTCAAAGATTATGCTTGTTAATAATATTCAACAAACTAAGTAAAGCCAGAGATACACGATGCTTGTTTTCGTGCTAGTTTGTTTGCTGGATAAAATACTCTGTCTTGATTGGTGCATATATATTTATCTTCAGAAATGCACCAATCAGGACAGAGTATTTCCATCCAGCAAACAAACCAGCACGAAAACAAGCATCGTGTATCGTAGGCTTAAGTTAGCTCTATTGAAATATCAATTTTCCCCACTTCTACTTGACTTCCAGTGGAAATCAACATTAAATTCGATTCGCATCGCGGGAACAGAATGGGATTGAAGACTACGGTGGAAACTAGACCAATGATTACAGTATATATATATATATATGTGTTAGGTTATAGGCATTAAAAATTTTTTTAATTTGAACTTGAGTGTGTATTACCTTCGCATTCGGATAAAGAAAGTATTTTCATTCTCATGAATGAACAAATTAGAATAGATTGAATAAACTGTATAGATTTATGCGGTAGAGACATGGCCGAATTGTTGCTAGATCCAAATATACGAGGCTGGGTATTTTTGCCCATAGTAGTGATTACATTTCTAGTCGGCATAATCCGTCACTATGTTTCAATATTGCTTGCATCGCAAAAAAAAGTCGAACTTCATCAAGTGCAAGATAGGTAAACACTTAAAGTAAACATCAATAAATTTAGAGTTATACAGTACATAGGCGATTTCATCAATTGTACCACTAAAATGACAGGTGTCGTATGCAGGTTCAGTAATTTTGTACTAAAAAAATGTTGACTAAATTTTTTTAGCTTATGTATGTGTATATATAGTATATATAATATTTAATTTAATACATAAATATATTACAAAATTTAATTAAGTTGAAAAATTTAGTTAACTTTTTTCCTCATAATAAATAGTCAAGTAATAAGTTTGTTTTCCTGCACTGGCTGCACTAGTTCAAAGAGCGTACACTAAACCATTTGTTATTCCAGAACTGGAGCTCAATTCTGTACTACTTACCAACAAGTATCGGTGTCGTTGCGCAGATATTTTATATTACCAAAAGCGTGCACAATGATACCGATAGTTGTCGGTAGCTGGTACAGAATAGAGCCCCTGGTGTAACCGATACCGTTTGTTATTCCAGTACTTAGTACATGAGTTCACTGAACTAGCTGTACTAGAGGCCTGTTCTTTGTCGCTGCACTGCTGCACTGGTGCAATAAGCTAGAACAAAGGCCTGTTCTTTGTTGCTGCACTGCTAGAATAAGACAGAAATATTTTTTCCTATTCTAACTTATTGCACCAGTACAGCAGTGTAGCGACAAAGAACAGGCCTCAAGAGATTTATTTTTTATTCCTGCACTGCTGCACTGCAATAAGTTAGAATAAGTTAGAATAAGACAAATAATTTTTTTTTCATTCTAACTTATTGCACTAGTGCAGCAGTGCAGGAATAAAAAACAAACCTAAGATAAACATGTTTTTTCTCATTCTAACTTATTGTATCAGTACAGTAGTGCAGTGACAAAGAACAGGCCTTAGGTCTGGAGGTAGTGCAAACAGTATAGAGTAACCAAATAATCGGCAATTTCAAAATAAATTTAAAAGTTAAATGGAAATATAAAAGAAGCTTTTTTTAAATAAAAAAAATTTTACAATATTTATATTCCATTCCCATATAGCACACCCATCCTGCAAACATCCTGGGGATGTCTGGGATATCCAAATATCCATCTAAATATGACGTCCACAAAATGGGTGTGCTGTATAATATATATATATATATATATATATATATATATATATATATATATATAAAGCATTTAAAACTTTTATT
The DNA here is from genome assembly GCF_013373865.1 of Monomorium pharaonis. Lineage (NCBI taxonomy): Eukaryota > Metazoa > Arthropoda > Insecta > Hymenoptera > Formicidae > Monomorium > Monomorium pharaonis. The sequence continues at coordinate 458,863 of NC_050471.1, read as the reverse complement.
GTAAAAATTGTTGCTTATAGTCACTGTTGAGTAACAGCAAAAAAATAGTTAATAAAATAGAACAAAAGGTATATGATATAGACAGAGTTGGCTAAGTTAATATATTTTTTAACTAAATTAAATTAAAGTTAATGGATTATAAAATTAATTCAGTTAAGTTAAAAATTACATAAATAAAAAACACTCACAATCAATTAAAGTTACGTAAAGATTAATTTAACTATAAATCAAGTTTAAGTAAAAGTTTATTTTGAGAAGCTTTATTTATATTAAATTTAAAACCCATATAATTAATTTAAATCAGATAGCCAACATAATTACAGTATTGGTCATCAAATATATCTAATATTTTATTTATAAATCAAGTTATAATATTAATTTTATGAAATAAAATTATTTTCATGCAGGAATGTATTTTTATTTTATAATTTTTTTCTTTCGTCTAGATAAAATTTGTAATTTAAGAAAACAGTTAATAAGTTAAAGTTTATACGTTTCAAAAATAAAAACTATAGTTAAAAATTAAATTATTTAAAATTAACTAAATTGAAAGTTATTAACTTTTTAACTTTATTATTAACTTACAACTTTTTAACTATAGTTACTAATACTCAACTCTGGATATAGAGCAAAGATGTGATATAATTCTAAAAAAAAATCATATATTTGTTTAAAGGAGATTTATTATTATTGTATTTATTTTTTAGCTTAATCTTATGTAATATTACTGTTTATTTTTGTGATACTAATGTTCTTTTGTGATATTAATTATAAATTTAGTTATATATTTAGATATATTCAGAGTATATATATATTATAGTATAGAATATATGAATTTGTTTTATATTGTTGCATTGTTTTGCACTGTAGCGTTTTCTATTTCCATCTGCATTCTCAGTTCTCGCTTACACCAGCTCAGTTTTAGTGCAGAACTAGTTCAGTTTAGTGCGGGAATAAAAAACGAACCTAATGTGATTTATAATGCTATATTTATAGTATAGACAAAGAAATATTTTTTGATTGATTAAAGAAATATATTTTTATTGTTTTTAAAATATATGCAAACATAAATCATGCACATAGGTTATTTTATCACTTATTGTTAATGATGCAATTGAGTCATTTGTGTATCATATTCTTAGAAATTTCCTATATGAAAATTACCAAAAATTATGATATGAATATTTTTCAGTCAAGTAATGATACGCTCTAGACTGCTCCGAGAAAACGGACAGTATTTACCAAAAGTAGGTTTCATGACTAGGAGACATTTCTTCAATAACGAGGAGACTGGATATTTTAAGACTCAGAAGCGTCCTCCTGTTTCCCAAAATCCTATGACTGATCCAAATATGATGACTGAGATGCTTAAGGGAAATGTGACCAATGTTTTGCCTATGGTATTGATTGGTGGTTGGATTAACTGGATGTTTTCTGGATTTGTAACAAGTATGTGGCATTACATTTGTTGAATATTCATATTTTCTGTATATTTATCACATATGATTTTTTTTACAAGAGATGCAAATTATGAATTTGCACAATCAAATTGAATTAAATCTCTAAAAAATACTCAAATTTGAGTCAAATCTAATTTTTTTTAAATTTGAATGCAAATCAAACTTTATTAAAGTTATTACATGCTGATTTGAACATAACAAAGTATTCTTTAAAGATCTTAAAATCTATCTTTAAAATGGCTAAGAAAATAAATTGTTGCACAGCTTTCTTTGACAAAATGTTGCTAATAATAATAAAAGTGATAAAAAATTTATAAGAGATATCAGGTTTTACATACTTGTGTCTTATATAAGTGATGATTTTAGATTTGTATAATATAATACTTCTATTTTACTAGTGTCATCGAAAAATATTGATGTATTAACAAGACATTCATTCAGATTTTAAAAAACTTTAATAAAAAATAAGATTTTAATTATTTAATTAATAAATAATATAATTATTGTTTCAGACAAAAACAATAATCCTATTAGAAAATAGATAAATTTTATTAGAAAGTGATCACAAATAAGAACAAAATTTTAAATATTAAATAAAATATTAAGCAAGGTTGATGCCCGTTTTCTCCAATGTAGTTCACAATTTGAATCAAAGTTTAAAATTTGATCAATATTTTGCATTTTATCCAATTTTGTAGTTAAATTTTAAATCAATTGAACAACAGTCATCATAAACGCCAATTTTTGGCTAGTTAAGAAATTTGGACGATGTTTAAGCAGAAGATAATATGAAACGTCAGTATTTGGACTTATGTGAAGTATATTCTGTATTCAATACTGTGTACACAATATTTTATAAATTATTACAGCATGTTATGTATTTTATCATCATCCAACAACAAAGATATCAAAATATCGATAACATTTTCTATACGATCTTAACAATTTTTTGTTCTTTTTTTATATATGTGCTTCACGTGTATATCTTTGGCTGCGGTCCACTAACAAATGCTTCGAAGCATTTAGTTGACCAATTGAAACAAAGAATTTTACGAATTGACCAATCAAAGAATGCTTCGAAACGTTTGTAGCGTCAAGTGGACTGTAACCTTTATGAATGAAACAAACTCTAAACTAAAAAAAATGTAAGAAGTTATACGTCTATTGTTTTTAGGTAAATGTTTACTTTGACCCGCTCTACTCCGATGTCGATGAAATTACACTTGATCGATGCATTTTTGCATGAAACGAATCTGGAAGAAATAAGCGTTGGTTTCCTCCGCGAAGCGAGATTTTTATCGTTAAAGGCTGGCAACTTGACAGGTTACGATACATGTCATACCGAGGAAATGTTGCAATTGAACATAGCCCCATGACTATATATGCGCACGCTCCTGCATATTATTTGTTTCTTGAATTATTGTTTATTGAATTCTCTATTGAATTTATTGAATTGTTTATTGAATTCTCTATTGTTTATTGAATTCGCTACCACAAAAATCGTCAATGGTTGTTGTCTCGCGAATAATAATACATCTGTAATCAGTACTTGAGAAGAACCAAATGCCATGGTCAAAACATCATGACTAGATATTGAATAAAGAACTTGCCAGTTTGTCGATATTAAGTTTTTGTTTTTCTTTGGTTTTAATTACTGGCGACAAAAAATTATCTTCATCTTTGGTTCATATCATTTGTGTTTTGGTAAAACAGCGACTTCCACTCAATCAATTTTTTTTTGTTTCGCGTGAAAGTCGCTGCTACCAAAATACAATATACACCTCTCTGCAATAATTAATCCAGTCAGCATGCGCATATATGGCCACGGGACTATGTTCAGTCCCAACATTTCGTCGGTATGACATGTAACCTGCCAAGTCGTCAGTTTTAAAGATTAATATCTCGCTTCGCGGAAGAAACTGATGCTTGTTTCTTCCAGATTCTTTCGTTTTATGCTAAAACGCGTCGATTGAGTATAATTTCATCGAAATCGGAGTAGAGCGGGTCAAAGTAAACATTTACCTGTTTTTATATACAAGTATTATAAATTAGGTTAGACATATTAGGATTATAATATTTTGATTATTACAGCTTACTAGCTAGGCACCATTCATCAGACGGAGTAGATCAGTGATTCTAAACGCTCAGTGATTCTTTACTATGATTGGTTTTTGTTTCTAATGCCCGATTTCTTCACTTCCCAATAAAGTTATCCGGAGGATAAATATCAAGTTTAACCAATCACGTGCATGGATCTGGTAGTTTATCTCCTGGATAATTTTAACCGCAAGATAACTGAACGTGAAGAAATCGGGCATAAGCTGAATATACATCTTATGTGTGCTAACTAATTAATAAAAACCGGTTTCTTCCGGTATAGATAACCATTTATACAAATTTGACAGCGGTCAAAATTCAATCGCAATAATTACTCTCGCAACACGAAGTAAGCGCAACGAGAGAACCAATTGGCACGTGTGTGAAGTTAGCATCTCAAAGTTTAGCATTTCATAAAAATACTGCAGAATTACTTGCATCCAGCATAGTTCTACAGTTCTGGATATGTTTCAACAATAGATTCGTTGAATTACCTATTTTAAGTAAATTTTTATAAATGAGATGCTAACTTCCAAAATCACATAATAGCATCTCACCGTATTTCGAATATACGACCACAGAAAAGACTAAATCTATAGAGTTCTATAGTTTAGAGACGTCCTATCAATAGTTCTGATGATTAAATTAATAAAAAAAATTTTTTTGTTACAAAACATACGTATATATGCGTGTACGTCTGCGCACGTGGATTTGGTGTAATTGGCATCTTAGATAGACAAAATTAATTAATTTAAAAAATTTAGAAAGTATTTTTCAACAACTATCTTGATGGAAAACTTATATTTATAGGTCTAGACATGAGATGCTGATCGGATATCGACAGTTCTATTTCTTTCAACGCAGTTCCCATATAGATATGGACGCGTACAATAATTTTCTAAAGAGATCCGGTGATATAAATAATTAAAACATTTTTTAAACAATTATTTTGCCCGGAAAACTTGAATTTTGAGTGCTAGACGTGAAATGCTAATCGAATATCAACAATTCGATTTATTTTAACGCAGTTCTCATATAGTTCCGGACGCGTACAATAATTTTTTAAATAGTTACGGTGATATAATTAAATAAAATATTTTTTAAACGATTATTTTGCCCGGAAAACTTAAATTTTGAGGGCTAGATGTAAGATGCTAATCGAATATCGACAGTTCTATTTATTTTAACGCAGTTTTCATATAGTTCTGGACGCGTACAATAATTTTTTAAAAAGTGACGGTGTCATAATAAATTAAAACATTTTTTAAACAATTATTTTGCTCGGAAAACTTGAATTTTGAAGGCTAGACGTGAAGTGCTAATCTAATATCGACAGTTCTATCTATTTCAACGCAGTTTTCATATAGTTCTGGAGGCGTACAATGGTTTTTTAAAAAGTTACGGTGTTATAATTAATTAAAACATCTTTTAAACAATTACTTTGCTCGGAAAACTTGAATTTTGAATGCTAGACGTGAAGTGCTAATCGAATATCGACAGATTAATTTATTTTAACGCAGTTTTCATATAGTTCCGGACGCGTACAATAATTTTATATAGAATTCAGGTGATATAATTAATTGAAACATTTTTTAAACAATTATATTTCCCAAAAAACTTGAATTTTGAAGGCTAGGCGTGAAGTGCTAATCGAATATCGACAGTTCTATTTATTTTAACGCAGTTCTCATATAGTTCCGGACGCGTACAATAATTTTTTAAAAAGTTAATTAAAACATTTTTTAAACATATTGTGGTCGTATATTCGAAATCCGGTGAGATGCTATTATGTGATTTTGGATGTTAGCATCTCATTTATAAAAATTTATTTAAAATATGTAATTCAACAGAATTATTGTTGAATCTTATCAAGAACTGTAGAACTATGCTGGGTGCAAGTAATTCTGCAGTATTTTTATGAGATGCTAAACTTTGAGATGCTAACTTCACACACGTTCGATCGGCATTGCGGAAAAGCGACAACAATACTTCGAGAGATGCGAGTATCGATGCCATTCCCTTTTTTAGAAAGGAAAGGATAGGATAGGATAGGACTAGTAGAATATAATGTTAAATGATAGAATCTTTTTTTAGATAGGATAGGATAGGATATAAATGTTAAATGATGAAATGATGATGATACATTAATCGCAGAAAAGTTTTATGATGAGCATACTATTAGTTTCAGAGATATAGGGGATCAGAGTGGTTAACACCCCCTTAACTTGAATTTTTAAGATCTAACATCAGATTCGTAATCTCAGGAACTCAAAGAACCCATAGGTACTGTGTTTCAAAAAAATCCAACAAAAGTTTATGCTTTCAAGTGTCGATATTAGTGTCATACTTTCTTAGTAGATGTTAACCACTTTGACCTCTGAAACTAATTGTATACTCATTGTAAAATTTTGCTGTGATTAATGTTTCATCATAAACTATCATTTAGCATTATATTCATTAAAAAAATCGAAGACAAAAATATTATAAAATTGTTGAATTTGAATTCAAATATCTTTGATTTGGAAACGATTTCAAAACTAACTAAAAGTGGGTCAAAAATGGAGAAAGTTTTTGTGGTTGGATTTGTATCAAATTGCAGATATATCCATGTTTTTTTATTTTTTCAATAAATAATCAAAGGCAAACTTCAAATTCATGTGCAAATGTAGAAAATCCTGTTATATACTTATAAAAATTCAAAAAATTTCTTAATTAAAAATTGCCATACTCTGCAATATCGAATTTTCTAATTTTGATTTTACATTCGTATACAGCAACCTCCAAAACAGATACCAATGGATCGCCATGAAAATCTATCTTCTTGAACCGAGTTTTATAAGAATCAACCTGATGTTTTATTTCTCAAATTTTGAGTTATTTTATTAGGTGTATTTACTCTAATAAATTTTTTAAATTCGTATATGAAGACTTTAACTCCTTGACTATGGATAACGTATATACACGTCATGGAAAAAAAATAGTAGTTTAATTTTTATTGTAATCGTTATTACCGGGTTTTTAAGGTCTATATACGAATTTGAGATTAACCCCTTAACTGTGGAATACATGTATACACATACTCGCTTAGGCGACTGAGCTCAAACAGTGGAGTACGTGTTCACACGTACTGAAGAAAGATTTAATAACAATTACATAGAGTTACGAATTTTTATAAAACTTGGCACTAGGGGGTTTTGGCTTAGTATTATATATTGGTATAAAATTGGACAAAATTAAAATGAACAAAATTATCAACCTAATCCTAGTTCTATTGCTCATGAATTATTTATATAACTAGAACATTACAAGCGCGCGCTGCGCGCGCGCTATTTGACTTTTTACTTTAAAAATAATAATAATTGCAATTTGATTTTCTCTATCTTTCGTTTACATTAATCAAACGTCTTCTGCAATTTTAAATAAAAAAATGTAAAGTTTAATTATACATACATACATACCTACATACCTACCAACATACATACCTACTTGCATACTTACTGCTATCTAGCTACCTAGCTACATATTTATCTAGTTACGTTCGCTCGTTTGCTCCCTCCCTTCCACCCTTTTTCACTCACTCACTCACACACTCACTCACTCACTGGCTCACTCCTCGCTCACTCGCCAGCTCGCTTACGCGCTCACTCCTCGCTCACTCACTCACTCACTCACTCACTCCTCACTCACTCCTCACTCACTCTCATTCACTCACTCACTCACTCCTTACTCACTCCTCGCTCACTCACTCGTTCACTCCTGGCTCACTCCCGGCTCACTCCCGGCTCACTCCCGGTTCACTCCCGGCTCACTCCCGGTTCACTCCCGGTTCACTCCCGACTCACTCCCGGCTCACTCCCGACTCACTCCCGGCTCACTCCCGACTCACTCCCGGCTTACTCCCGGTTCACTCCCGACTCACTCCCGGCTCACTCCTCGCTAACTCCCGACTCACTCTCGGCTCACTCCTCGCTAACTCCCGACTCACTCCCGGCTCACTCCCGGCTCACTCCCGGCTTACTCCCGGTTCACTCCCGACTCACTCCCGACTCACTCCCGGCTCACTCCCGACTCACTCCCGGCTTACTCCCGGTTCACTCCCGGCTCACTCTTCGCTCACTCACTCGCTCACTCACTCGCTCACTCACTCGCTCACTCCTCGCTCACTCACTCGTTCACTTCTGGCTCACTCCCGGCTCACTCCCGGTTCACTCCCGGCTCATTCCTCGCTCACTCCCGGCTCACTCCTCGCTCACTTCCGGCTCACTCCCGGCTCACTCCTCGCTCATTCCTGGCTCACTCCCGGCTCACTCCTCGCTCACTCACTCGCTCACTCCTCGCTCACTCCTCGCTCACTCACTCGTTCACTCCTGGCTCACTCCCGGCTCACTCCCGACTCACTCCCGACTCACTCCCGGCTTACTCCCGACTCACTCCCGGCTCACTCCCGGCTTACTCCCGGCTCACTCGTCGCTAACTCCCGACTCACTCCCGGCTCACTCCCGGCTTACTCCCGGTTCACTCCCGACTCACTCCCGGCTCACTCCCGACTCACTCCCGGCTTACTCCCGGCTCACTCCTCGCTCCCTCCTCGCTCCCTCCTCGCTCACTCCTCGCTCACTCACTCGCTCACTCCTCGCTCACTCCTCGCTCACTCCTCGCTCATTCCTGGCTCACTCCCGGCTCACTCCTCGCTCACTCCCGGCTCACTCCCGGCTCACTTCTCGCTCACTCCTCACTCAATCCTCACTCACTCTTACTCGCTCTCACTCACTCACTCACTCACTCACTCACTCACTCATTCACTCACTCACGCACGCACCCCATCCAAGTCGCTAACCCATGTGCACACTGCAAACAAAGTAAAGTTCACATGTGTTTGCAGGTTTTTAATACAATGTCTGGTAACGGAATTAACACTTACTCATTTTACAAGTGCACCCATAAAAAAAGTAAACAAAGACATTGCTTTGCTGTGGTCACACACAAACACACACACACACACACACATTTAAATTTTTGTCTACAAATTATGGATTTCCTACTTAACGACATTAAAAAAAATTTTTTTTGAGTCGCCAAAAATCCTTGCATATGTTTTTTTTTCACTAAATGAAATTTCCAAAATTTGAACTAAATTGGAGATTGGTCCGTTTCGGAAGCTAAATTATTTGTACATATTTTTATGTCTGAGTTTGTCAAGTATTAAAAAAATTATGATAAACATTTATAAAAATATTTAAAATAAATATTTATACCATTATTATCAAAGAATATAAAAAATATTTCAAGTTTATATACCACTAGACACCACAGACGCGTGCTTCGCGCGCGCTACTTGAATTTTTATTTTTTACCTTTTAAAAATAAATTACAACAATAAATGTATAGATAATATTTATACAAATTTGACAGCTGTCAAAATTCAATTGCAATGACAGCTACTCTTGCAACACGAAGTAAGCGCAGCGAGAGAACCAATTGGCATCGCGGAAAAGCGACAACAATGATCTTCGAGAAATGCGAGCAATCGACTTTACATGCCTTTTATAGATAGGATTGTTATTAAAAAAAAAAAATTAATCTTTACACAATAATAAAAAACAAAATTAATTTTGAGTAAATTAAAAAAAATTTACGCATTTTCTTAAAAAATTTCTAAAAATCTAAAAAATCATCAAGACAAAGTAGAAAAGTATCTAGGCTTTTTCAAGGCTCTTGTGTAACATAATTTTTAACATAAATGCGTTTTAATTCTAGCTAAAGTGCCATTTCCATTAACGCTACGATTCAAGCCAATGTTACAACGGGGTATAGAATTAGTTACGCTGGACGCTGCATGGGTTTCTTCAGCTTCGTGGTATTTTCTCAATGTATTTGGATTAAGATCCATTTATACACTTGTACTTGGCGAGAATAATGCTGCGGACACCACAAGACTAGTGCAAGATCAAGTATCGGGAGCTGCAATGTCTATGCCGCCTGATCCAAAAGCAGCCTTTAAGTCTGAATGGGAAGCATTGGAGATCTGTGAACATAATTGGGCGCTGCAGGGAATAGACGTTGAACTCATGGGTATCCAATCGAAAGTGGACATGGCTGATAGTATATATCATTAAAGCAAAGCAAATTAATGTTTAGTAATTACAATTACCGTATAAATTCTAAATAATTTAATTTATTAATAAGTTAAATAGTAATTTGCAGCGTGTGTCTGTTTTAATTATAATGGAAGAATTTTTGGCTTTAATAAATAAAATAATAAAATGATATAAATATTTTAATTTTAACCAATTGCAATATCAATAACAAATATAATTTTAATAACATTAAAAAATACAATATACTTTATCTACACACACGCACGCATACACACACGCACCCCCCCCCCCACACACACACATTTGGAATGCGATATACAGTGCGTGTACAGTGATACCTAACTCATATACATATATAATATTCATATTGCTAGTTGGGCTCAGAAGACGATAAAAACATTACGGTGTTATTAGGTGTACCTTAATAGTTTTGCGCACGCGCAAAAGTCACTCCTGTTACCGCGCGTCCCTATTACTATGTGCCACGCTTGCGTACAACGACGCAGGTACACGATTTTCACTACGTCTATCTCTCCTTGATCTCACCCACTCCTATGGAATAAGCCCGATGCTACCAATATATGAGTATTATATATGTGACTTAACCTGACAATGAAATGATAACCGTGAGACTAAGCGCGCCATATATGTATACGGCAAATAATAGTACACTTGCATTAGTGCGCACTTTTCCGGTGTTATATATTCGGAATGTTCCGAATATATGTCAGTGTAATCAGATTAAAGTATAATATGACAAAAAATATGCACTTTAATTAACATACATAATATTTATTATACATATTAATAAACATAATATCAATTATAACATACATTATATATATTATGTATATATAATTATAATACATACATAATTATGAGTAGCACCAGAATGACCACATCAAGTGGATAATTTAAAAAACAATGTTCTAATTAGTGGATATAAGAGAAAAGCCACAGCAATCACCTGTTAATGGCTGTGGTCAATCTGAATGTGGCCACTCTGGATGCTTCCCATAATTATACTATTTTGCTCGCGCTAACTTAATTATACCATATTGGTCTACCTAGTACTCACGAAGTAAGAGTAGAAGAGTACAATCTCTGTAAAACAAAAGTGGTCTCGTTTTTGTCCCTTAATAAGGAAAATGTCCGTTGAAAGGAATGGATTCATCGACATGTAGAATGGACCGCTGGTCGTAGTGGAAGGGGAAACCGGGCGAATAGAATGAGAGGCAGATAAGTTGCAGTCTCGTTCCCTCTCTTTTTATTAAATTTGATTGGTTCGTGTTGAACACGAACTGCCTCTCACGTCCGATTTTCCCTTCCGCTGCGACCAGCAGTCTATTCTACATATCAATGAATGGATTCTTATTCATAGACGCCATTTGCAATAATTAACCTTACCCGATCAGTCCGGCTGTATTTCTGTTTATCTATGTATTTATATTGTGAAATGGTGTATTGGATACGTGGATGTACTACAAAAGGTGAAAAAAAGATGCTTCCATAAAGAAAAGCCTTTTTACAACTTGCCCGGAAAAAATATTCGACAATTGGCATGACAGTGACATTGCTGCAAGAGGTGTTGATACTTTTAGCCAAACAAGTCGCATTTGTGAGTTGTATTTTCAGAAAGATGATATTGGCTGCGTTCAGCGGAGAATGTAGCGGTGGAACTGTTGTAAGATTTTCTGCTGAACGCCACGTAGCGGTTTATGCTCTTGCAACATGTTTGCTGAGCGGTCGCCATTTTTTCCATCATACTAAAAGTACGCTACATTTGGAACGTGTTGCAAGAGCAGTTGAGCACTTAACCTATAACAACACAAGGAAAGTTGAAGGACTCGCTAAAGAGGTTAAATGTAAAACTGTTGGAGTTTCTATAACCAAGGAAAAACTTGAGAAAAAATGTCCAAACAGCCAGAATACATTGAGCGTGCTGAGGGCACACTAAAGATCTTATAGAAAAAAAGGAAAGTTGGAATAAGTACGATAGTAAACAGGTAAGATTATTATATTATGAACTTAAAAGATATAATAAAAGTCCGTATCTATATTTTGAATAATTAGTTGGAAAATATCACACTTAATTATATTTTTTAACTCGGTTACTCGGAATTAAAACTACTTAAAAAATATATTTAGAATAATTTAATTCTAGGAGAAAAGGAAGAAGTCCAAAAAAAGATTTTAAAAACTGGACGTACAAGAGTTATTATACGATTATAATAACATTACTTACAGTATCAGTACCTCAAACAACATTCATAAAAGATTACAAAATGGTATGTATCTATATATACGCACAATAATTTTAAAATTATATGTAATTATAATATGCAAATTTGATTATTTTTAGATGCAAAATTTTTTAATAAATATTTATCAAGTAATATAACCTCTAGTAAAGCGATAGGTGTAGTAGACAATACAGAAAAAGAAAATATTGGTATGTACATATATATAAAATTTAAATTTATATTTTGCAAATATTTACACATATACATACATGCATGCAAACGTGTGATAAAATAATGTACGTTTATGTTACAGATCCTAAGGAGACAACATTTAATTGGACAAGACAAAATACAAAACTTTTATTAGAAAAATATAATGAAAGAAAATTACAATTTCGCGATCCATAAATTAAAGGCATTTCAAGACCTAAGTCTCTATATTATTTATAACGTTATTTAAATTTATAGCTTCGTCCATCGCAATAAATAATATTAAATCTATTATTTTTGTTAATAATATTAGTTTCCCCTTGTTTGTAGATCTTTTTTCTTCTTCAATAATTAATTTTTGAATCTCCTTTCGAATTGATACTTGATAGTAATAATCAGTAGTCAAATGTTTATATAAAAAAAAATATATATATATATATGCAGGATGTTTCACAGTAAGCTTATTGTTATTCCCCAAATGGATATCCGACTCTGGTGAGAGTCACAGTACCACAGTAAGCTTATTATAAGTTTCAAATTTGCACTATGATCAGCGCCATCTTGCTGATGGCACATCTGATAAAAGTGCGTTCAGCAGAAACCGCAAACTGTTGGGAGCGCAACATAAGATGCTCACTGAGAAATTTTTTCCGCTGAACGCAGCCATTATCTCTGCTTCTCTCCCTCCTCTCTCCTCTCCTTCCCTCTCCCTCTCTTCAAATGGTGGCCATGAATAAGAATTCATTTCTTTCAGCCATGAAGAATAGAGACTAGGAGGACGATCCATAAAAGAATCCATTATGAAAATCCGTGCTGAAATCGGATTCCGTGAAATAGTTAGAGAATGGTATAAATTTTATACTATAAAAGTGTCACTTTTGTCACATCTCTGCACCAATCATACAGGGAGGCCGAAAATTTTTGACAGCGCGTGCATAGAGGTAGAACGGACCAAATTGAGTAGAAAAGTCCTCTATCATTTAAAAATTGTCGCAATAATTAACAAGTTATTAATTAAGAAAGAATAACAATTTTGCCTGACCGCCGAATACAGACAAGTGCGCGACAGTGCGAGGCGAGATAAGACTGCCCAACGAAACTTTTAAACAATTTCCTAGCGACTATCCTAGTTCTATCTCTATACAAGCAATATGTCAAAAATTTTCGGACTCCCTGTATAAACATTATGTCAGTCCCGCACTTATACAGCATTTAAAAAGTTTTTTTTCGAACGCGAGCGTGTATGGACGTGTTTTGTTAATTATTTTTTATTCTAATTACCATATTTGAATCAAAATGAGAATATTTCTACTCTCTCCCATTACTCCTTTCTCCCATATAGCTTTAAGTAATGCAAACTCAGCACCATCTATTGGCACTTATAGCACTTAACTTATGACGGAGTTTGGTCTCACCTTTTTTGCCTTTGATCGTCCTCCTGATGTCTATTCTCCATGCTTTCAGCGGATCCTCTCCCAATTAGGGGGATAAAAACGGGGCCACTTCCTCTATTCACACGCTATAAACATCATACTCCTCTTACTCCGTGCTAGTACTACATGCTATACGCATAAAATAATTCTACTCTGCATTCGCACCATGTCACGGCAGCATCAGAATAGAGTCAGTGTATGTGTACTGAATTTGCTATAAAGGTGCTTTTTCGTGTTACTGAAACTGATCGAATTACATTACCATAGGTTTGTTTTTTATTTCTGCACTGCTGCATTCTGGTGCAATAAATTAGAACAAGAAAAATATAAAAACAATATATAATAAAGGTCAAGAAGACGAACAGATTATGATGTAGCGAGAAAATAAGTAATTTTATTAGAAATAACTTGATATAAATTAGATTAAAATTTCGAAACGTTTCGACTTTACAAAGTCATCTTCAGCCGCTTATAAAACAATTGAAGTATAATGAAAAACAAAACTTAAAGTATATATAAACACGCTGAATGATATAAAGTAAATGGTCAAGAATATTAAAAAATAAGGTTAACACAGATTAAAAATAAATAATAAACCGAATAAAAGTAATTAGGATTAACAATCGAAATTGAAGTCTAAATCGGAAGAAGTGTCATTCGTCAAAATATAAATTAAAATAACAATAAAGAATAGAGACGTAGTCCAGGAGTGATCCCTTATATCAAATGTTCAGGTGAAAGAACAATTAATTATCTCTTTCATATGAAACAGTGAACGGAAATGTTAAAAGACTGTTGTTTTTGCAAAATTGTGGAAGCATAAATATCCAAGTATCTGAATAAAACCGGACAAAGGAAATTATATGTAACTATTAAGAGATGATTTAAGAATGAATGTTAATAGATATTTAAAAAAACAACTTACATATGCCTTGAAAAAGAGAATTGTTAAATTATCACACTTCGGACTTGAGTTTGAAACGGATGAAGAAATGATTTTTTTTAATTAAAAAGTTAAGAATGTACTAGATGTCTATGAGACAGAAGTCAGAAGTAAAATGAGCATCTGATACAAAGGAAACTTTATGTATGTACATTGTTATTATTCGACATGTAATAAAATAAATGCAAATTATTATTCGACATATAATAAAATAAAAACAAATATATTTATTTTCATTCTAACTTATTACACTAGTGCAGCAGTGCAGGAATAAAAAAACAAACCTCATATATAAAGTTAGAAAGTGCAAAATTTATAAATTATTTCCTCATATCATCAATACAACTGGAGGACTTGTTACAAATGATTGAATCAAAATTTCATAAACATCAGAGAACTGTCAGTGCTTTACGTAATCTCAACGATTCCAACCAATGGAATGGTTGCATTTACATGAAACTTTTTACGATTTCTGAAAATAACATAACTAATACTCTGATTTGTAAGGTTATGTTATTTTTCTCGGAACATACAATGAACACGGTGCAGCAGCACTGTCGTTGTGTATCTATTTTACACAGCATTTGAGCAACAAATACTTTGTAGTTAAACCAGTTTAAACTACAAAATCATAGCCGCTAGATTACAAACGACAAATATTTAGCAACAAATCCCGTCACGTGATCCTTTTTGTCGCTCAAACGATCAGTTTCAGCAGCACATGAAAAAGCTTTAAGGTGTTGCATTTTTCCCACTTTATCCTATTTATACGCATATCGATTATATTCTTTAACTAAACAGAATAGAAATTTTATTTTCGGTTTAACTTACTCATTTTTATAACTTAGAAAAAGAAAGAATAAATGAAACCGAGTTTAAAGTTAATTATCATTAATGTAAATGGTCTTATTAAACTTTGTAAACTTTTAACATCCCATTTTAGAGTACAAATCAATGCGACGGTGTTCCTCGCACGGCATATTTTTTCTCACTTTTTCCAATAGCACGAGATCAACTTCCGCCACAACTATACCCGTTTTTTCCGCGCATTGTGCTATAACGGCGCCCCAAGGATCCACGATCTGAAATAAATTTCGATTCTAATTTTGTTAAAAATTTATTAACCTATAAACCTATCAACTAAAAAAATCTTAAAGTCGCGTGAATTACCGGCCAAATTTTATAAATACTAATTTTCGAAACAATTAAACAGAATGTATTAAACTGCCCAATCAAACTTGATTGAGGTCGCTAATGTAGAGTCATTATTTATCCTTGTTCATGAAAAAATTTGCTTAAAAATACGAGTTATATAGCTTATACTTACAAATAAATGGTGTCTTGCAGTTTGAAATAGAAGGAATAAGACTATATTTGTCAAATTACGATTACAAGCCGTAAAAAAACATATTTATGTGATCAAAAATTTTATTCATTTAGACGCTTTTATTATAAAAATATCTTTTTTTTACGGCTTGTAATCGTAATTTGACGATTATAATCTTATTCCTCAATCTATTCCGAACCCGGGAACACCATTCATTTGTACGTATAAGCTACATAACTTGTATTTTGAAGCAAATATTTTTATGAACAAATAAACTTTAAAAAATTTTTTGCATTTTTGGTCTTTATCTAATTGTCCCTGGGTTCATTTGTGTACGTACTTTAAAAGTGTAAAAGGATTATCAATTTTGTAAATTCAATTCGAAATTAAATGATTAAACAGAATGTCGGTAAAACACACGGCTTTAGCATCCTCTTAAGGGGATACTAAACTGCTCTGTTTTATCATTAATTTTCGGACACCGAAATCTTTTTATTGATTGCATGGAATTAAAAATCTTTCTCCAAAATTAAAATACAGATAATAACGGGATGCGCTGCGATCAATTTCATACGAAAAACGAAAGAAAGTTAGAAAATTATAGTTTTGTTATCGACTTCTGTAGTCGACTCGTGAAAACATTGGCTGCGTATAAAAGTTTTAGACTTTGTACGTATAAAATAAGCATGGAGCGCACTTGGCATTTCAGCAAAGAACAATACTGTGCTTTTAGAATGAGCCTAGGGACCTTAAAAAAAGTTTTCGGTGTTTAAGAGGATCCTATCTGTTTTATCGTCAGAATTGTACAATTTGTTCCAATGTACAACTTTTTATTGCATTTACAGAATTAAAAATTCTCCACAATTAATTCTGGAAAAAGATTTCTAAATCTATAAAAGAAATACATACAAAATTTTGTTAATAACGTGCCCAAATGACTCTACATTATCTACCCCGATCAAGTTTGACGAGCAGTTTAGCATCCTCTTAAGGGGATCCTGAAATGATAGAGTTACCGACATTTTTTTGCAAACTTCCCAGATAGCACAAAATATTTATAAAATATTTATAAGAAGGAAAAATTTTATGATAAATATTTTGTACATATATTTTTATGTTCGAGTTTGCCAGTTTGCCATAAAAAAAATTATGATAAATATTTACGAAAATATTTAAAAGAAATATTTATACTATCATTATCAAAGAATATAAAAAATATTTCGAGTTTATACACTATAAATATTTTTCAGTACATTTTAAAAATATATTTTATATATTGTTGATAATAATTTTTGTATCATTTCTAAATGGTTTATGAAAAATAATTATATAATCTTTAAAAAATATTTTTTGAAAATAAATTTGTAAAATATTTATAAATATTTATGATAAATGTTCTGTGCTATTTGGGTTGAATTTTCATATTGGAGTAACAAAATGCAAAATCCTTTCACACGATTAAAGTACGCACAAAAATGAAGAGGTTCTGATCAAATAAAGATTTGTTCTGATAAATAAATAAAAAATTGTTATTTATTAGTCACCTAATGACAATATTTATTTTATACGAAAAATCTACAGTTTGTATGTATAAAATGGTCCCGTTGCCCTCTAAAAAAAATTTCAGAAACAATATCGTGCAATTAGAAATAAGATTAGAAGTCTAGGAAAAGAGATTCGCATTCCGCAAATTGCAAAAATAAAAAAACGAAAATTTAAGTTATATACGCGTAAAAAATCGAAGTAAAACAATATGAAAAAAATTTTTCGTTTTCAATATAGAATCCAATTCATAGATTGATATTAATATATGTACTTTAATTCTGGAAAAGAATTTCTAAATCTATAAAAGAAATACATATGAAATCTCATTAATGATGTGCACGAATGACTCTACATTATCAACCTCGATCAAATTTCAAAGGCGCTCCAGGATCCCCTTAAAATAAATATGCTAATTTTTAGTGCGTACTATCTATGATCTCGGTCTAAAATTACATTTCATGTGTTACATTGCGTTCAAAAAAACGCTATTAGCACTATCAGCGTCAATTTATTTTTGTTGCTATTTATCCTTGTTGCTCATTAAAGCTAGAACAAGGATACATTAATGCTGACATTAATATCATTCTCCCCGAACGCATCCATTGTAATATATAAAACTGTAATCTCACAAAATATTTGTTTAATATAAAAATTCTATAGAATGTACACTGCTCGAGAACAATTCGTTCCATTCCCCTAACAAATTTATATAAGATATGTTACATATCATAGATATAGTATATCTAGACCGAGAATTGTTCCAAATTTCGGGAGTAGAGCTTACGTAGTAAAGGACAGACGATATGTGTTTCCGTTTCTCTCACATGCACCTGCATGAGAAAGAAGGATATATATCTTAAATTGTCCGTCATTTTCAACGTATATCATCCATAGACATAGTATATCTAGAGCGACTGTATCCAGGAGACGAGAATGGGGATCAGATATTAATTAAGGACAGAAAGCGCAAAGTAAGCAGCGTTCTCTCTCACTCTCTCCTCATTAGAAAGAGCGAGGTGCTCGTGTTCTATTACCTGTCTCTTTCTATCTGATCCCTGCCCCTTACATTTGATTTATATATACTGTGTCTATGATAACATCTGTCCTTTTCTATGTGTGCCTATATCCCCACTCCTAAGACGAGCAGGCCTGTTACATGTCCTGTATAAACTCGCTAAGGAAATGGAATGAATCGTTGTCAGGCAGTGTATGTACAAAGTAACCAGTTGGATGCGTTCAGGAGAAAATGTAGCATTGGAACTGTTGTAAAATTATTTTATATGATTGATTTATACATTTAAATCCAAGAAACTAGCAAAAGAGCAAAAACCAATCGTGTTAGAGAATTTTACAACGGTTCCACCGCTACATTCTCCGCTGAACGCAACCATTATAGCGATAGAATTATTGTAATTCTTTTATATGATTAGTTTATACATTTAGGTCCAGGAACTAAAGATGAACAGAAACTAAGGATGAACCAATCGTGTTGGAGAATTTTACAACAGTTCCACCTCTACATTCTCTGCAAAACGGAGCCATTGTCACTTTAAGATTTTTTTAAGTAATAAATGTATACAAAAATTATTTACCATAGCATGACCCCAACTCACTCTCTTTTTGTTATGCGTGCCGGTTTGCGCCGCAGCCACGACGTAACACTGATTTTCTATGGCTCGCGCTCGCAACATCACCTCCCAGTGTGCGGCACCAGTCTGATATGTGAATGCCGACGGATACGTGAGAATCTGTGCTCCCATGTTTCGCAAAGTTAATGATAATTCGGGAAACCGTATATCATAACACTATATTAGTTGTTAAGTTGTTGCTATATTTGTAATTTACCCTATCCAGATAGCATAGAAAATTTATCATAAATATTCATAAATATTTTACAAATTATTTTCAAAAAATATCTTTTAAAGATTCTATAATTATTTTTCATAAACCATTTAAGAAATAATACAGAAATTATTATTAACAATATATAGAATATATTTTTAAAATATACTGAAAAATATTTATGGAATATGAACTTGAAATATTTTTTATATTCTTTGATAATAATAGTATAAATATTTATTTTAAATATTTTCATAAATATTTACCATAATTTTTTTTATACCTGGCAAACTCGGACATAAAAATATGTACAAAATATTTATTATAAATATTTTTCCTTATAAATATTTTGTGCTATCTGGATAGTGTTGCACTGCTATTGCCTGTTACATCCTTTCGCCGCGCAAGTCAGTTGATCGATATCATCGATGAGCCAGTTGATAACTGAATAAAATAACGATTAAAAAATATAATAACAGAAAGTACAGAATGACGTGCAGCTGCACTCTTTTCGTGGAGAGAGAAGATATTGCGCCTTCTCCCCTCCTTTCTTTCCAGGCAACCGATTCGCGAGCAAGGTGTGCGTAAGCGAACCATCAGAAACAGCAGTAACACTATATTTATCTTATATATAGGTCTAGCAACAAGTCGGAGAAAATTTAAGAAGCGATTCTAGAATTTCTAGATGACAAAATAAGACAAAAATAAAAACAAAATTACCTACACTTTGTTTTTTAATTATGTTTACTTACGTATAAAACTTCTAAAGCACATAAATATTTGTTTAACATATCTATATAGAGAAATTTTTTATAAAAAATATAAGTGACATTAAAATAAAAAGTTTTCGTTTTAAACATTTATTGAGGATGCTAAACTGCCCGTCAAACTTGATCGAGGTCGATAAGGTAAAGTTATTCGTTTATCCTTGTTCATAAAAATATTCGCTTCAAAATACAAATTATGTAGCTTATACGTATAAATGACTCTCAGTTCAGAATAGATTGAGGGATAAGACTATATTCGTCAAATTACGATTAAGACGTAAAAAAAAGTTATTTGTGTGATCAAATTTTCAAAAATCTGTAATAAAAGCGCTTAGATAAATAAAATTTGATCACACAAATAACTTTTTTTACAGCTTTTAATCGTAATTTGACGAATATAGTGTCATTCCTCAATCTATTCTGAACTGAGGGATACCATTCATTTATACGTATAAGCTACATAATTTGTATTTTAAAGCAAATATTTTTATGAACAAGGAAAAACGAATGACTCTACATTATCAACCTCGATCAAGTTTGACGGGCAGTTTAATTGCGATTGTCTTTTTTTATTATAAATGTTTAAATACTTATATTAAATATTTATAATTATAAAAATAAAGACAATCGTAATTTCGTTCTTTTTTTTATTTTTGTTTTATTTTATCATCTAGACTAGAATCACTTCTTATATTTTCTACTACTTGTTGCAGATATCCTGTATAAAAAAAAATAAACTAAAATTTGTTTTAGTTAAGGATACAATGCTAAGCGCTAGCTTGCCGATCGGTGTTTGTACTGGTGGCACAATTTCGGTTCCTTTAAGCACGTAATCCGATTCCACTAAGCGTACTCCAGTATCTTTGTTATCCATGTCAAATAAGTGTATCTTTCTGTATGCAGCTACCAGTTGCCCTTGATTATTTATCAATATATGTGTATTATAAATTTTTTCCACATTATCTGACTGAAATTATCTTTATGCATCATTAAAGAAAATCTTTTATTTTATATATTTGTCTTGGTGAAAAAATTTTTATGGAATTTTGATAAAAGTTTAATAACATTTTGTTGAATCTTATGTTTATGTTGTAATTTTATCAAAAATTCATTAGTTTCAATAAAATTAATTAAAAAGTCATTACTTTGTCATTACGGGATATTTGTATTTTTTTGTTAAATTTCTATAAAAAACTTATTACAATTTAATAAAATTTCTGTACTTGTTAAATAGTATTAACAACTCTTCTACGAAATTTTATTACATTTGCATCGAATTCTCATTGAAATATTTGTATTAAATGTAGAAAAAAATTTGCAGCTAAATATAATTAAAATTTTGTTACATATTCAAAATTTTATCAACAATTTCATTAAAAATTTTCTAACCAGTATAAATTAATGTAAAACAAATTAAAATACTTACAGCTTCGTGAATTCCACCTAAAGACAACCAAATATCATTCTTTATAGCAATTTCTTTATAAGATGTCACTGTCTGTCCAGTCAGAGGTTCAGCCATAGTAATGATATCTTTCTTATTATTTGCCAAAAAATCGCAAGCTTCAGGAAAAAATGCTATCTGCAAAATATTATAAAATATGTGTACAAGATATTATAGAAATTAGAAAAGAGAAACTATTGTCATGCAATGAATTAATTTTACTTTAGCTTGTAAAGAAGGGACTTTACAAAAAAATCCTATCTCATTCATTCATTCACATCTGAGGGTCGATTCTATAACTTTTATCGTGATAAAAATGCGAGCCATTTCTCAAGAATTCATTCGACAGTACAAAAGCATTTCACTTATGTACAGGCTTACACACAAGTCCAAGAGATTGGACACAGACTTGCATAACGCATAAGAGAATTAATCAATCAGAGGTTTTTATTTCTATCCTGGGGATGGAAATAGACGACTCTGATTGACTGATTCTCTTATGCGTTATGCAAAAATTTGTGCTACGGCCCTAACATTTCATCTAAGATGGCGAATCTTCAATTGGCTCCATCGAGCCTTTGGCATCATTAATTATCCATATATTCACATCAGTAATTGTCACATTTCCTTACCATAGGAAGCTAGCGCTGCTAGTATTGAAACAACAAATCGTATATTTTCTCGTCTTGCCTCTACCCTTTTACGTGTCTATAAGATGACGACGTATCTTAACGCGAAAAATTTATATTTCGGACTAAGAGTCGTGATATCTCCGCTCGTAGGGTATGTAAAGAAAAAATAAACATTTATATAATTTAAACTCAAATTATCGGTTGAGTTTAGTTAAAATTTGATCGATTCAGCCATTTTTGAAGTCCGATAAGCTTGCAAATCGCGTAATATACGGACGGTCTCGCTCTGTGCGTTTACTTAATGCGAGCCACCACCGTATCTCTTAATATACATGTATGAATTAGGATTATGTTATATAATAACCAGTAATACAAAATGAATAAAAACGGTTAAAACGAGCAATAATTAATGTTGGAATATATAATGAATTAATATATTTATTCTTGGTTTACACAATAAAAATTGAGAACAAATAAACGAACCGTTTTGAACTTACTTGTCCTTCCTCAGCGTAATAAAAATATATCAAAACGAAGGTATCAAGAATCTAACGCGAACATAATTATCAGGTATGAAAACGAATGATATGCCAATTTTATCAATAGTAAGCTTAATACTAATCTTATTTTGGACGGAAATTGATGTTGCAACTCTTCGCTGTGTGATCGATGTGCGCCTATGTGGTATTCCATTATAGCGACATAGAAGAATCGGAGCTGAGTTGAACTTTTTTGTACATTGTTAGTAAACGAGGACAATTATCTTCCATCGACGAAAACATGTGATGGAAGATAATTATCCTCGCTTACTAACAATGTACAAAAAAGTTCAACTCAGCTCCGATTCTTCTATGTCGCTATAATGGAATACCACATAGGCGCACATCGATCACACAGCGAAGAGTTGCAACATCAATTTCCGTCCAAAATAAGATTAGTATTAAGCTTACTATTGATAAAATTGGCATATCATTCGTTTTCATACCTGATAATTATGTTCGCGTTAGATTCTTGATACCTTCGTTTTGATATGTTTTTATTACGCTGAGGAAGGACAAGTAAGTTCAAAACGGTTCGTTTATTTGTTCTCAATTTTTATTGTGTAAACCAAGAATAAATATATTAATTCATTATATATTCCAACATTAATTATTGGTTGTTTTAACCGTTTTTATTCATTTTGTATTGCGTTTGCATAACACGAGCTGGTTCTAATAATAATAACCAGTAATATTCTATTAAAACTGCATGTTACTTTAGAAAAGTGTAATCATATTTTTAAATATTTTTAGAATTTTAGACTTAAAGCTTAAAAATTTTTAGAGTTATTAAATTGACTTTACAGGAATCAGGATAAGAGTATATGAAGTAAAATAGAATAGAATAGAATAGAATCTTTCTCTTTATTCACTTAAGCATTACATTTACCAAGAAAGGGACTGAGTTTACATTCTTTCTTAGTACACTCATCCCTCCATCCATCCCATTTAAGGGGTTAGGCCACTGTACAATTTTGGAAAAAAATTAAACAAAAATTTTTGCTAAAAACATAACTTAGACTTAGGGTATCAAAAATAGTAAGTGGTCCCGAAAAAAATTTTTTAATGGTGTTTACGAATTACCGAGCGCCGCGGAGCGCACTTGAGTGGTCTCTCATTGACAAACAGGGCAAAACAGGTTCATAGACTCTAAATCACTAAAGAAAGAAGAGGAGGACAAAATGTCGATCCAGAATAGCAACTATATGATGCCGAAATAGTAGATTAATGGTAAATTAAAATGTTATTTTATTTAAGAAATATCGTTACTTAAAACGTAACAACCATACACGTGAGAGCACACACTTCAATCTTAAAGACACGGATAAATAATCTAAATATTTGGATAGCTAATACTGTTTTTTGAGCTGAAACATAATTCCAATTGAGCGGCGCCATGTTAGTGGTACATTTGTACTCTAATGCGCCATTTTCAAATCTTTAGGCATTATTGACACCTTCTGTATAAACGCATACAGACAAGGATAGATTATATATGTAATAATCATATATTGCTAGCATGCTTGCCCTATAAGAGGAGTGAGTGAAATCAAAGAGAGATAGACATAGGCTGGTATTCATAGTCAATCTCATTTTAAAATCGTCTCAAGTAATTATATCTTAAGATGCTAGTATGGCTGTGATTGGTTGATGACATCCTAATCTTTTGTGGCATGGTAGTCGATATATCGATTACCTATCGTGAAGTCATTTTTTTAATTTTTTGAACACCAAATACTGCATTTTATTATTTTTCTTGCAATTTAACTTCAGTAAGAGTCTTAGTAGTATTTGGTAGAGTGTAACTTTCTTTTATTAGTAGTTAATTTTGTTATATAAATAAATATAAAAAGTTTTTTTACAAAAAATTCATGTCAGAATGAAAAAAGAATCATGAAGTCATGAAAACCAGTATCAGGGATTTTTTGGGGTCGTTAATTACGATCTGCCATCAGATTTTGAAATCTTTTTCGACCTTGGGACCTTCGTTTCATCTCGTTAAATTTGAAGGTCAACGCTTTGGTCCGACAAACCGTTTACAACCATAAATTAAGGCGTTAATTTTCTACTACTTTAAGAAATGTTATTTCAAAATTAATATAGATATTGTTTACTCAAGACTTTAATACTTTTATTTATTCTCATAGTGACCGTATTTCATCTTATTCGCCTGCTGGGACCATTCTCTATTTCGATAATTCTCTGAATCATATCTTTAACAAATTAATTTTAATTAATTATTCAAGCCGACCCTGGTGCACCATCTACGAGACGTATGGTATGCTGACAGTTTCTATCTTCACTTTTTTTACAATTCCCGACAGTTATCGCATAGTTTCAACTATTTTGGTGCATTTTGCAAAGAGTATCAAAAGAGAGTGGCATATATCATAACAAACATATTTTTTAGTATTTTTTGATAATCCAATTTGTTTAAAGATATTAAGTGACGGAACTCTTTGCAAAATGCACCGAAATAGTTGGAACTATGCGAGAACTGTCGGGAACTGTCAAAAAAGTGATAAAAACTGTCAGCACACCTTACGTGTCGTAGATGGTGCGCCAGTAGCCGACTTAAATAATTAATTAACAAAATCCTTTGCAAAATGCATCGAAGTAATTGAAACTATATGAGAACTCTCGAGAACTGTCAAAAAAGTGATAAGAATTGTCAGCGCATCGTACGTTTCATTGATGGTGGGCCAGGGTTGGTTTAAGTAATACCTATTTTTTGTCAAAATTAAAAAAAATTTAGGAAAATTGTTTCATTTATAACATATTTTTTTCATCAAAATCGGTTGAGCCGTTTTCGAGAAAATTAATTTAAAAAATTTTTCTTTCCCCCTCCATATCTCCTAAAACAATAAAGATACTAAGGTATTATTTATAGGGAAATTTTATGTTACATTGATGTGAACTTATGGCATGAATTTGAACCCGATATCTGCGGAGAGAGATTTTACATGCTTATTCCACTTCTTTTCTAGAATTAAATGTGTATTACTACCAGTCTGGATTATAGAGTTCATACAAAAAAAATTGTTTATTTGCGTATTTTTAGTCAAATGTAGTGTCTGTATCTGTCACGTCATAACAACATTTGTTTAGTATAAAAGATGCAGTTTATACTCACGAAATTCGAACTTCAGGAATTTCTAGACTAGTAGATGACAGGAATAAACAATATCAAGTTTCAAAAATTAAACTTTGATGTCTAATTAAGACAAAATCGTTGTACAAAAATTTAGATTGCAAACGCGTAAAAAGTCGATAAATAGAGAAACATGAAATTTTTTGATTTTCAATATGAAGTCCAATTTATAGACTGATATTATACGTAATACGTACTTTAATTCTGGAAAAGAATTTCCAAATCTATAAGAGAAATACATACAAAATCTTGTTAATGTTCACAAATAACTTTATATATTATCGATTTCGATCAGGTTTAATGTCCGCATCCCCTTAAATTCTTTAAAGAAGGTTAAATTATAAATAAGCAAGATTATCATTCAAATAATATGTTATAAGAATATTGCCATAAGATTATCATTGTTTATGTATAAGTAAGAATATAATTTCTTGCTTATGTATACATATGAAACAATGATTGTTAAATAAAATACATTAGTTGTAATTTAATATTAATATTTGATATTATTTTTTCTGTATGTAGAATATGTAGTATTATTCATTGCCAATTATACGTACTATGGCTGATCTGCGTTTGGCTTCGGCCGTTAATTCGGTCACAACCTCCAGATTTTTTACTTTATCAGCTATCGATCGCATTTGACATACTGCAATTAGCGGATGCGCCATTGTGCCAATGTAACGATGTCTCAGTGATTGTACACTGAAATGCAAATGATATACTGAAATAGCTTTGTTATTTTACACAAACATGATAATATACACAAATCAGGATTGGAAAAGTTACTTTGTAAAAGCAATTAGTAGTTTGTCTTTCTCGAAAAGCAATTGGTTACCAGACTTTGGAAAGTTACAGTTACGGTTATTCACAAATAGAGTCGTTACTTTCAGCTATTTTTCTGTTAGTTTTTTGTAATATTTATTGCTATTTTGAATACAAAAATTTTACATTTTTAACATTAAATTATTTTATTTATTGTAAAGGAACGTCGTTAATTCCAGTACTTTGCATTTGTGGACTATATTTTTTAAACAAAAGCTAAAAATAAAACACTGAAGACATAAAGACAAATTAAAAACTATCTTCTATCAGATAGTATAATTATAGTTTTTATAAAATTGTTTTCGAAAAACCCCTACACTTTTATTTAGCTTTTAAACTAAACTTTGAAAAAACTGTGATTTTATTATTCTAGATTACGATTGAAATAGCTTTTATTTGTCGGGTTATGGAACGCCCCCAAAAAAGTATCTGTCCTTGAATCATGCTACAATCGTTATTTTGTTATACATTTTTTTAAAAATTCATGTATTTTAAGACGTATAAAATAAACCTATATAATTTGATCTAGAGCATTGTTCGGAATTAGGACACATTTTGGGTCGATTTCTGAAGCAATACTTATATATAGTGTGCCCATACACTACTCAAGGCGTTATGCCTCACGAGCGTTCTTATATAAATAAATTGGTCGGTTTCGACAATGTTTCTATTTACTCAAGGAACGGAATATTAAAGTCGAAGTGAGTGGATTTTCGGATATATTTGAACTTTCTCTCCTGGACTACGTTCGTTTTAATTAGGATTTGACACATTATCGTAACAGACGGTTTAATTTCCATCTTTTTATAATTATTTTATTTATTGGTTTTAAGCTTATTTATTATTGTTATTTTCATGCATCACTTTGTTGTTAACTATTAATTTTTGGTATGCGACTAAAGATAACTAAGTAGAGTCGAAATGTTTCACAATCTTCTTAATGTTCTTATTAATCTCTTCTTGTACAAGTGTATTAATAAAGATCAATTATATATATATCTTTTGTCTTCTAGAGTCTAGAAGACAAAAGATTCTGAAGATATGTATCTGCATAAATGAGATATGATTTAACCTGTTACTTTTGATGACTCTTAAATTATAGTTATTATAAATATTATAATAAAAAAAGTTATTTCAACTTCATTAAAAGTAATAAGTTACTTTCCAACTCTGTAATATGTCTTCGACAAGAATAACTTTTGTTATATTTTAAAAAATAAGGCAAACCTAATTTCTGTGGCAACTAGTTTATTTTTATTTTTGACACAATTTTTTCTAGAATAAATTATACATAAATACATTGAATCTCTGGAATAAATGTAACACAGTTACTGACAGTGAATTTGTGAAACCCAGAGATCTTGCTAATCTTTTCAGTACAACTTTAATATAGACTGCGTTCCGATATTTACTGCCAGTACTGAAAATCTATAGTTTATGTCACATATACTGTAGATTTTCAGTACTGACAATAAATATCGGAACGCAGTCATTGTTGGTTCATTTATGTAATCCTAACCTAACTTAACCTCTCCAACATTTTTTTTGCAATTTCTCCAACCACAGTATTTCATGTTCAGTTTTCCCTGGTTTTCACCATGTTAATAGCTTCAAAAAATCCACAAAATAATTTCTGTATACCTGCGACCAAAAATGTAAAAAAATTAGGAAGTTATCTGTTTCAATATTTTTTATAACAACTGTATAACATAAATATTTCTTTGGAGATAACCATCAGAGATGGGGGGGGGGGGGTAAATAACTGACCCTAATTCAAAGAATTAGGGTTAAGCTAAGATCCACTTGATGTTATAAATACTTCGAAGCATTCTTTGATTAATAAATAAAATTCTTCAAGTCTTGATAGAATAAAAATTTAATAAATATCATAAGTTTTCTAACCTAAATAGTATCAACTTAAACGATTAATATCTCTCTCCGTAATTCAGAGTAACACATGTCTCTTGCCATATTGTTTTATTTTATGTAAAAAAAAAACACATCAAATGAGTATAACTATAGAATATTGGAGATGAGGAGATGATCGATCTAAACTGTATAGTTATCTTAATTATTAATTTCAAGGTATAATATAATTCGTATAAAAGAAAATAAATATGAAATTTGTTTTTATAATAAAAATTCACAATTTATAATTGACGGTGGATTCACTATTAGTTCAGGAAGGTTAATTTCTTACCTGCAACATTTCAAAACAAATGACTGGGCGATAACAAGCCAAGTACGCTTCATTGTTGACATACATTGGTTATGTCCAGAAAATGCAAGTGAATGGGCCTGTTGCGTTACTTGCACTTTTCGCACTCGACTGGCCTGTTCTTTGGTCTGTTCTTTCTAGCTGCACTGTTGCACTGGTGCAATAAGTTAGAATGAGAAAAAATATACTTGTCTTACTTTAACTTATTGTACCAGTGCAACAGTGCAGCTAGAAAGAACAGACCATCTCGTTTAAAGTGCGAAAAATTTTGGGGATTTCAAGCAACGCGAACAAACCTATTATTGGTCCTAAAAGCCCTCACACATGAATTGACATAACTATAGGCGATTTTTGGCGATCGTTTGGTACATTTACCAAAGCATACCAAACTGTACCAGAACCAATGGGATATAAATAAACTTTTATCTTATTGGTTCTGGTACAGTTTGGTACATATGTACCAAAAGATCGCCAAAAATTGCCTTATGCTCTAGTTTACACCGAGCACTTGGTACGCGTATCAAGTAATGAATTTAAGCTGATCAGCCAATGATTAAATACATTCACTAGTTTCTTACTATTTGTAACCTGCCGTAACCGGCTGAATTTAAAGATCTATAATCAAAGATGGCCCCCCACCGTGACTCTTGTCCGCCATCTTGTACCCATACTGGTGACTGGATGGGGGCTGGGGGGCTGGAGTCTGGAGTAGTGAAGATAGTAAAAGCAAACAATGCGAGTCTGCTCCAAGTTCTACGCAACCATATAGCAGCTGCAAATTTAATTTTTCTTATTCTTCCTGAGTGTATCGTCAAAATATAGTGATTCTCGAGAGTGTAGAGATTGAATTACCTTATAATTTCTGACAAATTCCTTTAACCTATATTACTCAGCACAAAGCACTCTCCCCTTTTCCTTGCCCAGCGTAGGTACGCAAGGGCGGATAAATCACGTGATTCAAGTGACCAATCAAAATTGTGTTCGCCATTGGCGAATCTTTTATTATAGGTCTTTAGCTGAATTAAGTACGTAATTGGTCGAAACCTTACTGTTATGGTTATGTCAATTCATGTGTGAGAGCCTTAAGGGCCATCTACAATGGAGAGTCGTAGGCCGTAGCAGTAGTCGTAGAAAATGTCTCCACTTCGTATTGCTTTACTGTTTATAGCCTACAGCAGACATTGAGCCAATTCATTGCGTGCTTACGATGATCGTTGGGGCATTTGGGATTAGTTTTTGGTCGCCTTTCTTTGATGGCCGGCTTGTATGTTATTGCTACGTCGTTTTTATTCTAGACAGCATTGCCGTAGTTTAGTGCTGTTACGGCTAAAACACTCCATTGTAGATGGCCCTTAAAGTGGGTCACACACACTTTCCGTAGAACGTAACAGTAAGGTTTTGACCAATCACGTACTTGATGTAGTCGCTTACTGTTACGGTCGCCCAATCCAACATGTCGAAATCTTACTGTTACGTTCTACGGAAAGTGTGTGTGACCAGCTTAAGACTCCATGTATGCGGTGAGCTCCGATAAACGCATGCGGTGACCAATCAGGGGCTCGATTCTTGAATTCATTTGCAAGAGAAACGTATGCGCAAATACCCGCTCTAACAGAAAAGTTGCAAGTTTATTGGTTAAAAGTCATACGATAGCCAATAAATTTCCAACTTTTCTGTAAAAACAGAATTTGCGAATACGTTTCTCTTGCGAATGAATTCAAGAATCGAGCCCTTGGTATCTTTTCTCCATTATAAAGAGAAAGAAAGATTAAAAAGGAAGTAAAAAAGAAGAAAAGAGAGAACGCTTTATATCGAGCTCGGCGCACCCTTCATGTCGCGTGCGAGAGAAAGAAAAGCTCTCTGTTGTGTGTGTGTGTGTGTGTGTGTGTGTGTGTGTGTGTGTGTGTGTGTGTGTGTGTGTGTGTGTGAGAGAGAGAGAGAGAGAGAGGGGAGCAAAACTCGATGGAGGCGCGACGCTGTCACGTTTAACCGCTAGACGGCCTTCTTCAGAGTATCCTCGATTTTTCTAGGCTTCTCTGGTTTTCAGTGTATTCTGCGCGCCATGTGCCGCGTTGTTGCTGCTGTTTTGCGTGCATCTTTAGCTTGCAGTTCATCATCATACGTATTGCCGCCGCGGTTCGATAAGCGGTTCGTCGCATAGTAGCTGTAGCGCAGTTGGCTCAGCCAGAGCAAGGACTGACCTCCGCCGCCCGCTCTGAGCTATGTGCTGCGCTCGTCCGTGCCCCTCGACACTCCTCGTGCCCTCGTAGTGCTGGTGCAACGAGTAAATCGTGAGAACCTGCATCTTTGCTTTTTTCTTTCTCTGCCCTTGTATTTTTGTTCGACTCGTGAACGGCGAGCGGTCGGAGAAGATAGCGCGAGGGAGGAAGGAAAAAAGAGAAAAAGGAAAGAGAGAGATTTAGCATTAAAAAAAAAAGAGCAAGAGCAACGAATTCTAGACGACAGAATCACTCGAACGGTGTTCTCAATATAATCTGTGAGCTTCAGCGAGCAAGAGAAAGAGAAAGAAAGGAAAAAAGAACAACGGGAGGGAGTGCAAGTGGCGTATCAAGATGGCGCATAATTTGGCACCGAGCGTCAATTGCTCGCTCGACGACATTGACCTGAACGCTTTGAAGGTATGTATCGACATGAGAATTCTTTGTCGTGTTTTTTTTTGTTTTCTTCTTTTCTTTCTGGTCGCGCGAGACGACAATCACGAATCGCAAATCGTGACCTTCAGCAGTCATTTTCCGGACCCGCCTGGTGTCACGAGCGCGTGTCTCGTCATACCATTGCATACCATTGGTGATTAACCTTACGAGAACCGACGATGACAATGATGAGAGAGGGAGGAGAAGGAGGAGAAGGAGGAACTGACGTTCTCCTTCTCTTTTCTCAAATGTTTGTTCTTTTTCGTCCAATGTGAAAAATAAAAAAGGGAAGATAAACTGCAAGAAGTCCTAAGATGTGGCAAAAAATTCTTTTTTTTTTTTAATCGTCGCGAGACGCGTAACAAGGAAACTTGGAAGAATTAAGGCGACGTTTGTTGTCTGATGCATTCGCATCGTTGATAAGTCGGAATCATATGTCGCAGAACCACCTGCAAAGGACATATATATGAAGTTAGTTGCTTTCTATATTTATAGAAAACTCAGAAAACAGCTAACTTTAAGTGAAAAGGTATTATTAATGTCTAATGTATTGTTACATGCAATTCCTAATAGCATAATTTATTGGCGCAATACAAAATCATTCAAGTTACGAGATTTTTCTTTAATTTGTATTCTATTATCACGATTTTTTGAAATAAATGTAGGGAAGTTGGGTGGAAAAAATATACCTGTAGTATCTTTTAAGAATTGTATTGATATAGAAAAAATTAATTTTTTAATTATATTTACATTATAACATTGCTCCAATATATTCCCAATGTAATCTTTAATATCAATGTATAGTTTTAGTCTGCATTTGACCTGTGAATTTCCAGTGTTAAATTGAAATATTAAGTATGCTTAATCAATATATAAGCAATATAATGAATTGAACATAATGAATAGCTGCGTTCAGCGGAGAATGTAGCAGTGGAATTGTAAAATTCTCCAACATGATTGGTTCTTGTTCTTAGTTCCTGTTGGATCTAAATGTATAAATCAATCATATAAAAGAATTTTACACAGTTTTATCGCTACATTGTCTACTGAACTCAGTCAATGCTACTAGGAATCACATTTCTCATAGATTTTCATGCAAGTGGAATTGAGTTCTTGCTGATCAAAATTATGTTTAAAACACATCCACCAATTGTTTTTTCTATTCCTGCAACACTATGGACATAACAAAGGAAAGAATCGACCTAGAGATGTGTTGTTATCATTAAAGGGATGCTGAAGCCATCTCTTACCGAGAGAAAGGCAGTACTGTTTGTATCTCAATGTTTTTTAATTTCTTTTATAGGTTTCAAAATTGTTCTCCAGAATGAAAGTATATACATTACTGCCAGTCTATGGAGTGGAGTTTATACCAAAAACGAACTTGTTAATTAGTGGTCACATAGTAACAATGTTTGCTAAGAGATCTATAGTTTGTACTTACAAAATTAGTATTTATAGACTGGTAGATGACAGGAACAGTGTCTAGTTTTGAAAATTAGATATTGGTGCCTAATTGAGACGAAATTGCGCTATGAAGATTTAAGTTACATACACTTGAAGAGTCGATAAATAGAGGAATATAAAAAAATTTTTTTGTTCTCGATGTAAAGTCTAATTCACATATTGATATTAATATGTATAATTTAATTTTGGAAAAAAATTCCAAATCTGTAAAAGAAACACATAACGAAATCTCATTAATGTTGTGCACAAATGACTATATATTATCGATTCCGATCCAATTTGGGAAGCAATCCAGGATTCTCTTAAGAATATATTAAAAACTGGCTATGTTTAGCAGAAAAAACAGCTTTGCAATTGTAAAATTCTTCAATTCTCAAATTCTCACTATACTTAGTCCTCTTTAGTCATAATACATTACCAATATGTATGAACTTAAAACATGAATGAAATGATGGACACGAAAATATAATTAAACAGTTAAGATGACCATTGAACAACCATAAAACAGCTCATTGCGTTTATGGTTGTTCAATGATCATCTTGTTTAACTGTTTAATTATATTTTCATGTTCATCATTTCATATAATGTTTATCTAATTATTTATAATGTATTAAGAAAATTTGTCTTGGCTCGATACATTGACCTGTTTATCATATTATTTTTGCTTAATATAGGCTGCGTTTCGATATTTACTGTCAGTACTGAAAATCTACAGTATATGTGACGTAAACTATAGATTTTTAGTACTAGCAGTGAATATCGAAACGCAGCTATAAAAGAATTTATAACGGTAGCAACACTTTTTTTCTGAACGCAGTTATTGTAACATAGTAGAAAAAAATAAACAGAAAGTCGCAGCATTGCTGCGGTCAAAAAAAGCAGAAACCTGAACAGAAGAGAGAAAGATCGAACGTTCGCCCTGAAAATGCATTCTCAATTACAGTTACGTGTAAACACCGAAATACTTTCATTTACGCTCGCGATTATCGCACTCTGTTTCTCATAGAGGAAAGGCACCGAATTTGGAATAGTTTCCTAAATCCTTGGAATTCTTATTTCTCAGAAACTAAACCTTGCACCGTACGTTTTGGAGTTATTTAATTTTTACTTGAAATTTTTTTTTGTCTTTTATAGTTTTATCGATATTTGCCCCGAAAGAAGAGAAAAACCGATTTTTGGGTACTTTTTAAAAAATACGTGTTTTTTATTTTTAGCTGCTCTGTAACATATTTCAAGCTCGTTCAAATCGGAGATTTAGACCTAAAAACGTTCTTTTGTCTTTAATATGATTGGTTCTTGTCTTTAGTTCTTTTCCTTTACAGTCATGACTGGCAGATTCTCAGAATTGGTATTTTGTGCGCTATATAAGTTTTTATATTCAGTTGACGCGTTAAGACGAGAATTGACGATTGTATTATTAGATACATATTTCGCACAAACTTCCAGGTTTTAATTACTATAATTATTATAATTGTTTTCCTATAAAAAAGATTAATTTTATTTATAAAAGTTGCAACTTTTTATGTTATGTGTTTAATACATATTTTTAATAGTATGTCACAAAATTATGTTATTTTTTACAATACAGATTGAATCGTACTGAATTGATAAAAGATCACTGAGAGAAAAGTATTTTTATGATTACAATTGCATGGTAATAATTATTAATAATTATGGTTAGGAATTTTATTTTTAGAATTACTACTACTGTAATGTTTGTAATAATATACGTTAACTAATTAACTAATGTTTGTAATAATTTATGTTTATAGTTATATTAACTATTAATGTATCAACTGTCAAAAAATTTTACTATAAATCACGTTAAATAATAATATAAGAAATATTAAGATGGATAGTAAAAATAAAAATTTTAAGTAACAGATGTAATTACAATTACAGTAAATATATGATTATTTTTTGTATTTATAGTTTTATCAACTATGACAAAACTTTATTATAAATTATGATAATTTTAAATATTAATATTAAAATGTTAAGATTTGTACGATAAACGTCTACAATTGGTGACTTTGTGGCCGGTAGAGAACCACGAAAAGGACCATTTTTTACGCACATGTAGCAAATAAAAATATTATGTATTACATGTGCTGATTAACTTTTTCCTATTGATTGCACTCGAAGGAAAGAGAGGGCTTTTCCCATTTGTAACACAAATATCTGTTTTAACATTTTTGCTTACTATTTTTGTTTAATAACAATAAGTATAATGGGTAAAATAAAAAATGTACTCCGCACCGACAACATTTATAAATCATTAAAATATGATGTGATCTTTTTGTTGCCAGTAGTAATAAACTATAAATAAGTTAATCAAGTCGACTTTCTGGCAAATTTGTTTATTAGATAAACGACGTTTTGACCATTAATTTTTTATATTATGTTTTATTATCTTATTATTACTAATTATACTTAGTTTATAAATTTATTTATTGACTTCGGACATGTAAGTTCTCAATTTTTTATTTTAATTTACATTTTTTTCTGCCTTTGCTTTCTTTATTCCTTTATTATTATATTTTATTTTTAATGTTAAGATTGATTTTACATCTATGTTGTATCTCTTGTAAAACTTGTTTCACATTTTGTTGATCCAAATATATTAAGTTGTTATGTCGTAAATTAATCACTTGTATTTATACCTGAAGAGGATTAAAATTAATGGTCGAAACATCATTTATCTAATAAATAAATTTACCAGGAAGTCGACTTGATTAAGTTATTTATTGTTTATAAATTATAGTTAAATTATAACAATTGCAACCACTTTTTCTCTCAGTGACGTAATTTATGAGAATGTTTTTTGCTGATCTAAAGAATGTTCTTTCTTTTTTATCTTTTCTTTTTTTCTTTAACTTTTAATTAATGTATTATTTTCATTCTAAGTGTAGAAAGGATAACACGTAATGGGTACAAAAAGTAAATCTAGTATAACCGAAAATTCCCATCCACATTGTTTTCTATTTATATTTATAATCCGGATATATGGATTTTTTATTTGAATAAAATTTTAAAATTTGTTCCTTACTTTTTTAACTTTGGTAAATAATTCACTTAAAAAAATCGATTTTTTAACTTTATTCTCTAATTTTTATTTTATTTTTATTTATTTTTTCCAAAAATTTTTAATTGTTTTCTTTCTTTTACAAGAACAAATAGGAGAAATTAACGGAGTGATAATTCGACGTTATTTTCTTTTAATGATGAGAAAGATTGTTTTATATTTCGAGGATTAATTGATCATCTGTGTTTTAGGAGCCTGCTGGAATCTTTGAGCTAATCGAAGTGGTGGGCAATGGAACTTATGGCCAAGTTTATAAAGTGAGTACTGTAATTTGTATTATTGCGATTCTTTTCGGACTTAGAACAGCTGTGTGGTATTTTTAATCTTAGAAGGCTGCAAAGTGTTCTTTAGAACTACATAGTTACGTTATACGCGCGTGCACATGCACGCACGCATATATACACGCGCACGTGTGCGTGTATATAAAATAAATATTTGTGCAACTAGTGTGCGGTGAATCGGCTAATTGCCCGTAAATGTGGGATATGGACGCACGCGCTGAAGGCGAGTTCATCCGCACGAGCGGGCAGCATGAATTTTTTAATGTTTAGGTAATCCTAGTCTTGAATGATTTTTGTAACTTTATATATTTTAAGAACATTTGTAAATTTAATATTATTGTGATAACAAATTGAGCGTACAAAAAATATAAATTTGACTAGGTTTTTATTTATAAAGAAGGATGTTAAAAAAAGGACCAAATTTTGCCATTAAAGTAAAATAATTTTTTTTTTGTAGATTTTGACTTCTTGAATATGATAGAATTATTAAAGAATTCCTAAAGAACATCTTAAGCAAGAATATGATGTATTTATAAAAAATTCTGATACATGAAGCTTCGAACCGCATCTATGTAAGTTCTTTTTAGGAGAAAAGTAGGGATGAGGTATAATTTATGTGTATATAGAGGATGTTAGTAATTGAGTGCGAAGAGAGAAGAAATTTGGATAAATTACACAAAGTTGGATGAAAGGATTATCACAAATGCGCATCCGCTAAAACGGAAGACGTGTCTGGAGAGAAGAGTAAAAGAGAGTAATAGAGAGGCTGTTTCTGCATGTTAAAATTATTCAGCTATTATTTTACAATGCTATTCAACAAAATGATTAAGCAGATTTAACTGCTATTAGATAATATTATTATACCATAACAAAAAAATAACTGGAATGATTTAATCTTTAATTAACTTTTTAATCTCATTCTCTTTTTCGGAATGAGGACGCGACGAAATATTGATTTTGTTTTGTTTTTTTGTATTTTGTAGTTCTTAATTTTTTGTATTTTATTTTAAAAAAATTGAGGGGGAGATTTTATATTTTGACTTTCTTATTTTTGTATTTTGATCAATTAAAAAATAAAATAACTTGTTATGTTGTATTCTTTAAGTTTATTAATTTTTACCTTATCCAAATTTCTATGAATACACCTAAATACACATAAATATAAATATTCTTGCTTAATTTTCAAGATGTTTCCTAACCTCTACAAAATTTTAATCTAAATAATTTTATTGTATATAGGAAATCAAAATCTACACAGAAAAAAATGCCTGTGTGAAGTTAGCACCGCATCTTTCAAAATCGTAAGTTTTATCAAGAGTACTATTTGCACCCCAAAGAGTACTAGAGTTCCTGATAGGTATTAGCAAGAGTACCGCCGAAATACTTAGAGAAATTGCAATTTGAAAATATGAGGTGCTAACTTCCCGTGGCACCGCAACATGAAAAATATATTGTTTTAAAGATCCTATCTTAAAGTACTCGAAAAGTACTACAGTTCCTGATACATTTTAACAATAGTACCAACCGCCAAATATTATAAAAAAATTATTGAAATTTGGGGATGGCACCGCAAAATTAAAAAATCATTCTTTTAATGATCCTATCTTAAAGTACTCGAAAAGTACTAGAGTTCCTGATACATTTTAATAATAGTACCAACTAATAAATACTGAAAAAAAAATTTTTTTAAGATTACAGCCTATCTTTCATAAAAGTGGCCGTAACTCCTTTGCCTTTAATTTTACAGTTTTGTGCCTTAATAACTTTTGAAAGTACTCGCTGGGGTGCCAAAAGTACTCCAATCAAAACCCGGAAATTGTAAAAAAATTTATATATATATATACATAAATACAAGTTTTTGGAAAAAATAGATTGATATATAACGTACAATTTGCCGACCTTTTAAAGGTTGAGGTACAAAGCTATAAAATCAAAAACAAAAAAGTTACGGTCACTTTTAATTATGTTAAGTCCTCGAAAGAGATACAATTTTTTCACAATTTCCGGATTCTGACTGGAGTACTTTTGGCACCCCAGCGAGTACTTTCGAAAGTTATTAAGGCACAAAGCTGTGAAACTTGACGCAAAGGAGTTACGGTCACTTTTAGATACAGTCAGTCCTCCAGAGAGGTGAAATTTTTTTTACAATTTCCGGGTTTTGATTGGAGTACTTTTGGCACCCCAGCGAGTACTTTCGAAAGTTATTAAGGCACAAAGCTGTGAAACTTGACGCAAAAGAATTACGGCCACTTTTAGATACAGTCAGTCCCTTAGAGAAATAAAATTTTTTTACAATTTCCGGGTTTTGATTGGAGTACTTTTGGCACCCCAGCGAGTACTTTCGAAAGTTATTAAGGTACAAAGCTGTGAAACTTGACGCAAAAGAGTTACGGTCTCAGTTACGGAAAAAAATGCTGTTATATCAATGAAATCAGTAATTAAAATTAATATTATTGAAGTAATATCAATACTAATGAACGAAAATCTGCAATAATTGTTTTAATAATTGTGACAATTGGTTTAATAATATCAATGCTTCTAGAAAATGTGATTGAATGATCGATATATTTATATATCTCAATTACATATTTTTTAAATGTGTATGCAATTTAATGTAATGCAATTAAATTAAAATATAATTGCATATAGAATTAATAATTTTGTTTATATAGTTGAATTCTATGTAATTCATATAATTATGTCTGTTGTTAATTCAACTACGTAAAATAATAAAAACAAATTAACCGCGGAGTTGGAGGTACTTTGATTCAAATTTTCTTAATTTAAGTACAATGTATTTAATTTGTATATTTTTTATATATTAGAACAAATCAAAAATTTGTCAGATGTTATATTGACTCCTTATTGCATTTATGTACAATTGTATCTTTAGAAGAAATGGAAATGTGTTTATATTAATTACATATGGGTTTGATATAATTAACATATGTAATATTGTTGTATATATGTAGATAAAAATATTAAGTACACGTTGTAATTGCATCAAGCGTATGTGTAATTATTATAAAATTTTTCTATTTCTTGTAAATAAATT
The DNA here is from genome assembly GCF_013373865.1 of Monomorium pharaonis. NCBI lineage: Eukaryota > Metazoa > Arthropoda > Insecta > Hymenoptera > Formicidae > Monomorium > Monomorium pharaonis. The sequence continues at coordinate 419,549 of NC_050471.1, read as the reverse complement.
AATACATATAATTCAATAATATTGAAGTAAAATATATGATTCAAGTAATGCTGTCAACTCAATTACGTGAAATGATTAAAACAAAGCAACCAAAAAGTTAATGCTATTATAATTTACACAAATACATTATGGTAGAATGGAAATAAGATGCATTTATATGTTTAATATGTTTGATATTGTTTAATATTGTTGAACATTGGTTCGAACCATTTATGTATTGTGTCAATAATAAATAGGTTGTTGTGTATATTTTATTCTTAGGATGGCATTCTTTTCATCCATTGCTACGTGGCGTGTTATCTCGTAAACAAAATGCACTGTCTTATGAATAAAAGGAACTCGTCAAGAGCGCGGAAGAAAGCTAATTTTTGCCATCGATATATAATACTAAACTGAAATATGTCAGTCTATAAAAGGGATTGAGAAGAACAGAATTATGAAAACTTTTATTCAAGAAAAATAATGTTTTAATAAAATTAAATTTATTTTTTTATTTGGATAAAGTAGAAAAAACTTATTAAAAGAAAAATTAAAATTAATACAAGCACATTTATTGTTGAACTAATGCAATACTATTCTTTTATTGAAGCAAATTTTGTTTTTAATTGTGTGTAAAAATGTTTTTAAAACAATTACTTTTTTATTTTGAAGACAAAAATTAACGCTTAATTTAATCATATGTATAAATTATGCAAATATATAACTTATACATTTATTTGTACATTTAATCAAATCAAATATAAGTTGAACATGATTAATATTGAAATACAATTGTAATGTTTACATTTAGCATTATTACATAATTATAAAGTATTTAATTCTCAACTTTAAAAATTTGTTACACTCTGATATGTATTTACTACAATATTATATGTCATTGATTTATATATATATATATATATATATATATATATATATATATATACAGGGTGTTTTGTAAACCTTTCGTCAACGTTTACAAGCAGATAGAGCGCACTGAACAGAAAAGTCTTTTACTGTTTTGCAATTTTTGCAATAGTTAATGAGTTATTGATTACACAAGGTACACAAAAAAGTGGTGTTTTTTTTAAATTAGGAAAAAATGAGCCAACTCAGCAATTCTGACCTTGGATTTGAATTCAGCAAATCAAAATACATAAAGATTGATTAGTCTGGTTTGCCGAACCAACCACTTTTTTTGTGTGCCTGTGTAATCAACAACTTATTAACTATTGCGAAAATTGCAAAACAGTAAAGGACTTTTCTGTTCAGTTTAATGAGCTCTACTTGCTTGTAAACGTTGACGGAAGGTTTACAGGACATCCTGTATACATAATTTGTTTAATATGCATAATAGAAATTGCAATCAATAACAAATGAATTGCATGAATCATTTATTTAGTTGACAACCCGCAACTACACTGTTTAATTGAAACAAGTTGCTTTTTCATTGATTTTACAGCATTTTTTTAGTGTACATAAAACAGTATTTCTTTTATTTACTCTCTGGGTACCAAAAAATTGGCCATTTTTAACTTCTTTCGGAATTAACCAAAGGTTTAAAATTATTAAAAAAATTTTTTTTGGTTTCGCAAATTTAAGATAAATTTGTTGCTTTTGTTAATATCTTGAATAAAAAATATTGGTAATTATGCACAACAAGGACGACCTTACCGATTTCAATATTTTGATATATGTTTTTAGGGTCATTATTTTGAACTTTTCCGTATACATGTTACTGCTCGGCCTTAGCTTTGACACAAAATTTTGACATACTTTCTGCCACAGCTTTATACACAAAAGTTATTTTAATTTTTTGTTTCGATTTTATTAGTTTTGAAGCAGGAGGGAGAATGCAGAAAACGCATAGGCGGGATGCAGGGAGAGGGGCTTCGCCGCGATCGGCATTTATTTAAAAAGTTATTAACACAAGTTTTATGATAATAATAGTAATCATTGCCAGTCTATATGATCGAGAAGTACACTTAACCGACACTTTTTCACTGTGGTCACACGCACGCGGGTGCGCGCGCGCGGGGGGGGGTTGCAACGAGAAGCCTTCTGCTCTTTTCCTGCACCCACCCCGCCAATAGCGGTGCATTGGGCAGAAATGCGCAAAAGCACAGTGCGTAGTTATATTGAAAAATATTGAAAAATAATGAAGATAATGAAAAAATATTGAAAAAAATATTGCGATTTTTTTCACATTTTTCTACTTAAAAGTCGCTATAACTTTTGGAATTTATTTTACACAAATTTTAATAATAGATTCTGAAAGCGTAAAATTTTACATAAATGATATTTTTTAAATATAGACCTTTAACATTGCAAATAAAGGCGCTGAAAATTATGTTAAAAATGCGTCTGCTTGGGTGTTAATGAGTTAATATAATTTTGATAGTCTTAAAAAATTTTTATTTTTACATAATTTTGTGTATTAAAAGAAGCACATTATTTTGCTCCTTAAAATTACGTAAAATTATTTTTGGCATTTTACAGTACAAGATAAATTCTCTCGAAATATTTAACACAATATTCAAAAGACAAACTTTTTTTTATAAAACGTTTTTTTTATACATATGATATTACACACACACGCATATGCACATGCACGCGCCCATACTCCCACACAAAACTTGCGTGGAGCGTACTACAAGGAGCAGTGCATTTGCACACGGTGCTTTTAAACACGATATTTTGCACACCGTTCAGTTACACACCATTTACTTGCACACCGTTCACTTGGACACAGTGAGAAAATGCCGAGGGTACCCTATTGATGGGGTAGGGAGAGGGGGCTTTCGGCATCTTCTCTGCGCGTGCGCGTGTGTATGTGTGTTTGTTTTTTTTCGTGTCCAACTAAACGGTGTGCAAATAAACTGTGCGCAAAATATCGTGTCCAAAAACACCGTGTCCATTTGAACCGTGTCCAAGTGAGTGCCATCCGTGCTACATCGGGCCTTGCGCAAACTTTTAGATTGTAATTAAATAAAATCTGCATTTAAAGCTTAATATTTTTATTTTTATATATTTTATATAATAAAATTATTTGTGCGGTTTGAAGAACTAAAAAAATATAACGTAAACTTAATAGATTGGAAACTTAGTATGTAAGTTTATACAAAAAAGATGTTATGATATTATACTAAGCTCCAGCTTTGATTGCTTTAGGAAGCTTTTCTATTTAATTGCGTTATTTATATAACAGTCTTATTTATTGTAGACTTACTGCTTTTCTTTATTATATAATATTCCAACGTAATGTTCCAACGTTTATTTACTGGCTTAACTGGTTTGATGTGCAATTCTTAATTATTGATTTTACTGTGGTGCGCGCGAGCATGATGACCTTTTCTGTGATATTTTAAATTAACTAACATACCTGAAAAAGATGGAAAATAAACAAAATATCTACAACTCGTGTGATATTTCTGAGATATTATGAGAAAGGGATACTACTTATCTAAGGTTTCTATGTGTATATTATCTTTTGAAAACTATTTTTAATATGAGATAAAATTTCTTACATCGATTTAATGCTTTTTCTGATAAACAAATACACTTTGTTTTACGATGACGACACTATCTTGAGTGATTAACTCTTACAGGACTGGAAGCCACTTTAGTGGCTTTGAATTGTTTTAGTCAATTTTATACAATTTTCTGATCTCAATTAACTTAATTATGTTATAATGAATGTTCTTTATGTCGGCACGTGTACCACAATTATTACGTATTCCAAATACTTGCCTTGTTATTCATAAAATAAATTGGTATAAAATAAATGATTTTTATTTCAACCACATAAATTATGGTAAAAATGTTTTCACATGAGTTATTTATGAAATATTACCTTAATTTTTTGCTTAAACAATTATTCTTACGATATTTATTATTTAACCAGCAAAAGTAAAAAAAAAAAAGATGAAACAGGTATGAATTTTCCGTTCTAGACTGGAAGCCACTATAGTGGCGTGAGAAAGGGGGGTCATTATTTTTACCATTCAACCTAATGACATTAATGAAAAAGTTCTAATACTAAAAACAAAAAAAGTCAATCAAAAACATGCCGGTCCTGTAAGGGTTAATCGCTTTTAATAATTTTAAAAAATTTTTTGGGAATTACTACAAAATTTTTAAACAAGTAAACGAAAAATTACAGATTAGATGATAAATTAATGTTATATGGCTTTATACAATATTACTATCAATATAAACTCGAAAAACATGATTATTAATGAAAAACATGTATATTAATCTAATTTAATATAGAATGTCAATGTCTTGTTGCATGGAGAATTTTTTCTTCCGATTTATCTTTAAAATTCTAGCAGTTGTAGAACAGTATGAATTTAAAGAGTTTTATTATGCTATTAGTAAAATTTGTTGAAGTCTCATGATTACCATGATTTTTAAATTCTAAGAAAATTCTTTGTGTAGATACTGTCTAGTGATATATTTTAAAACTATATTCTATATATATATGAATTGCGCGTCTAATTTTCTTGTCTATTTCAGTTTTATCATGCTTTTTGTTAGTAATCCACAACTCTTATCTGTCAGGACTTACGCTGCTTACACTATATCTACATTTCCCGTTTAATCGTGTTATCGCGAGTTTCATATCCGTCCTATTTCCTGTCTCTGTTTCATTTCATAGAAATCTAAATTTATGTTTGTTTTACACACGTGGGAAACTTTCATGTTTGAAGTGATACGCAACGTGGCATTGCATTTTGTGCGATTCTCATCGCTCCGCGATGAGCGTTTCTTTTGTTAAAGGGATGCTGGACTGCCTCTCAAGCTTGATTGGGGTCGATAATGTAGAGTCATTTGCGCATATTATTAATGAGATTTCGTATACATTTCTTTTATAGATTTGAAAATTCTTTTCTAGAATTAAAGTACACATATTAATATCCATCTATGAATTGGATTTTATATTGAGAACAAAAAATTTTTTTATTGCTCTACTTATCGACTTTTTACGCATATATAACCTAAATTTTCGTTTTGCAATTTCGTCTCAATTAGACACTAAAATCTAATTTTCGAAACTCGACACTGTTTTCGTCGTCTACTAGTCTGTGCATACGATTTTCATAAGTGCAAACTGTAGATCTTTATTAAGCAAACATTGTTATGATGTGACAGCAAATTAACAATTTTTTCCCGTTTTTGGTAGAAACTTCACTTCACAGACTGTGTGCGTAAGCGAAGTCGTGCACGACACGCGCTACATGCGCGAATATTACCCATATGTGCGAAAGAGCACATATGTCAAAATATGTGACTACTCGATGAATTTCCCGAATTGATTATTCAATTGCCTATACACAAACATTATTATTTAATTACTGTAACTAGACAATCTTCATTGTGTACTTCGAAAAGAGAATCTTTGGCAGCTGTGATCCGACTCACTTTTCGGTCACTTAGTAATATGCTGATCGATAACATTAATTAACAAAAAATTTCCAATTATCAGTTAATTGAAATTAATAAAAAACTACTGAAAAAGTATACGAGGATTGTAGTTGTTAAGATATTTCATATTATTACTCACTCTTGTTGTAACATTTCTCGAGTGTAGACGCAATTTACACGTGCTCGTAATTCCATATATTTTGTGTGGCGATTGATAATTCTTTGAATATTAATAAAATTTATCGCGAAAAAGTGGCTCAGAGGCCGAGTCCTCCAAGGCGTTGCCACCGCGAGTGTTTGATTTTTTCCAAACGAAATTTAATTATTCTGTCGAATTTATATGTGTGTTCCTTAGATTTTATTCAATTCACAAGTGTAATTTGTGTAATCTTTTCCATGAATTTCCAATAAACTCTTTCTCAAGACGCGAAATCACGGTGTGAAATTAAATTATTCACATTCGACAATACAGACTGGTAGGAATGCGAATTTTTTTATTCTGGAGAAGGATTTTCAAGTCTATAAAAGAAATAAAAGATATTGCGAAACAAAAATTACTATCTTTTTGTCGGTAAAACAGATAACTCCAGCATCCCCTTAATGCGTAAAAAAAGAAAATGATTTTATCTTTTGTATTAATAAATGGACCCGTGTTAAATTGGTGAACCCAGAAGTGGCGTGAGTCACATAGCAAAAATGTCTTAGAAATAAAGAAATCGCCTTTTTTTTTTAATATAAAGACAACTAATGCTGTTACGTCGTTTCTCGTTTTGTTACGGCAGATGCAATTTTGAATTGGGGATTTTTTTATTTTGTATGCTTATTTAAAATAAGAAATTGGGAGATGAAGGTAGAAGGATACAGAGAAGAAATAAATAATATAGGACAAGAAAGATGAATTAAATTAAAATAAAAAAAATTAAAATATTTAAATCAGATATTCCCAAAATATTGATCACGAAAAATTGATTATCAATAATAGAAATCAAAAGGCTTAGTGGAATAAGTATGTAAAATTTGTCTCAGGACGTATCAAACCGAAATTGATGTCATAAGTTGATATCAGTGTGATTTAACATTCGCACATTTTGTGAGACGTTGGGAATTTTTGAAGAGTTCTGTGCATAATAAAATATTTTTTGTGTAGTTTCCAATGTGTTTAAGCGCCTTGGTTTATTTTTAATAGTTCATAGATCAAACACAGGTTTCTGCTCAATTAAAAAAAAAACGCGTTAGTATAAAGTGATTTAACAGGTACACACACACATTCACTGTGTATTAAAAAATTTTAATAACATTTTGGAGTTTTTTAATGAACTTTAAGTTCTATATGAGTTTTAGAAAGAGTTTTGGCGAAACACTATTTCTTTAATTTTTTAATAATTTTTTTCGCCCCAAAAGACATCCTTAAGGTGAGACGCTGGTTGACACTCAGAAATTCTGTGTATTATATTTTCTGTGTACTATATTATATAGTTCTAAATGTGTTTAAGCGCCTTTCGAAGAGTTTTACCCGTAATCATTATTAATTGATGAAAAATTGATTTTTTAATAATTTTTATCACCTTTAGTACAAACGCACATTTTGGCGAGATGTTGCTAATTTTTTGAGAGTTCTGGGCATGATAAAATATTTTTGTGTGGTTCTAATTGGGTTTAAGCGCCTTCTGAAGAGTTCTGTCCGTGAGCATGATTAATTTTTTAATAATTTTTATGGCCCATAAAAAAATGCGACACAATATCTTGTAATAAAGACAATTTAAGAAACAAAAAATAATTTCAATTAGTATATCTTTATAAAATTATTTGAATGGATTTAGAGATACATGAATTATCGAACTCATAAAACTACATGATCGGAACGAAAAATATTTTATAATGCATAGATCTATAAAACAGCGTATTACCAAAATTCGCATTTGCACATATATTTAAGACGATAAAAATGATTAAAAAATTAATTAATAATGTTTACTGGCAGAACTTTTTGGAAGGCGTTTGAACATTTAAATATTTAGAACTACCTAGAAAATATAATATAATACACAGAACTCCTGAGTGCCAACTAGCGTCTTATCTTAAAGATGTCTTTGGAACGAAGAAAATTATTAAAAAATTAAAGAACTAGTGTTTAGCCAGAATTTTCTTTAGAACTCATATAGAATTATAAGGGTCGATTGTTTCAACTTGGTAAACTTACCTAATATAATAAGACGTAAGTTTACCTAATATATAAATTTATCAAGAAGTTGAAACAACCGATCTTAAGGGTCGGTTGTTCCAACTTCTTGGTAAACTTACCTACCAGATAAATATATATTTGTCTTTATTTATTTAAGAAAAGAAATGAAGATAGACACATGCTTACCTAGTAGGTAAGTTTATCAAGGAGTTGGAACAATCGGCCTAAGTCTATTAAAATACTGCAAGACATGTTATTAAAATTTTTGTGAAGTAAAGTGATTTGCTGTGTGAACCTGGAACTTTATACTAATGCGTTTTTGCTTCACTGAGCAGAAATCTGTGTCTGATCTATGAGAAACTCTAGAACTATTGAAAATAAAGCCAGAACTCTCAATAATTTATGATTTTCTAAGCATTAATATGCCAGCTTTTCACACATTATTATAACCATCAATACAATACAAAGTTCCACCACATCAAAAAATTTGAAAAAAAGTGTTAAAGTAGACAATCCAGAGATATTTCTGTAAAAATATGAAAATCTAAAATATTACCCTAAAAAATTCTTAAAAGATTCCAAAAATTTTTTTAAATTTTCTTTTTTACAAAAAAATTAAAATTTTTTAAATAATTATATTAGTCTACATAACATTAATTTTTTAAATTAAAATTGGTTTAGTAGTTTTTGAGAAAAATCACTTTTGGTTTTTCTTCCCCCTTCCATAACTCCTACAAAAATGCATTTTTTTGAATAAAATTTTGATTTGATACGTGCGGGGGCAGATTTTACATACTTATTCCGTTAAACCCTTTCAAAATTGTTAAATTTCTTGTACATAAAAATGTTTTGATAAAGTAATCAGCAGAAATAAGAAAAAAATCAATTTTGTATATTTTTATACTTTATTGAAAACTAGACATAAAATTGTATTTAGTGACAAATTAAATTGTAAGAGGAGTAAAGTGATATAAATAAAAAATACGATAAATAATCATTATTGCTGACTGCAATTAGTAGTTATAAAATAGAACGAAGAGAGTTTCTTACCGGCAGTCACTAATGTCAATTGGTAACTGTTTTTGTTTTAATTGGTTGAAAAGGAATTGGTAATCACGATTGTAATTCAATTACTAATATAATTTGGTCTTAAGTCTAGATGAGTCGCGATCTATATAAATTTGGAAAAGATGTAAAAGGGTATGTTATAGAGGAGAGAAAAAATTGAAAAATATTCTGAGTATGTAACGTTGTTACATCCATATTAGATTTTACTTAATTAATAGGTAATAAATATAAAGAAAAGGTTACGAAAAGGTAAAAAAAGAAAAGGTTAAGAAAAGGTTACATCCGTCCACAGGACGGATGTACTGTGTGGGATATATAGTGTGTGTGTATGTGTACACACACACACACACACACACGCACGCACGCACGCGCACACACACACACACACACACACACACACACACACACACACACACACCGGGTGTTTCTTAATGGCTGTCCTAACTTTTTATCTATGAAGACTAGAACCAGGAGACCGAACTAAACCTGATTTCGCCTCCAAAAGTGAGGCGAAAATCTGTTAGAAATGTAGTACCAAATGGTGGCGCTGGCGACAGTGATTTACCAGAAACAATATGGGGTATAACGACAAGCATTTGACAATAAATGCAAATTTATAATAAAAATCTTAGCAATTTTACATTTAGAGTACTTATCTCAGTTTTCTTATACCAATACAACAACTGCGTACAGCCTAGCACCACTAGCACGGCTGACTACGATAAACATAGACTAGACGATTGTATCTAGAGTTGGAATATATTCCGGTTTATCCCGGTGTACCAGCATTGTCAACGCCATTTGGTATCATTTAGTACTACATTTCTAACAGATTAATTTATTATATTCGAGTTAAATAATTTTAACTCGAAAAAAATTCTTGCAAATTTTGAAGGAAAAACGTTTTTTTCTGATTTTCTTGTTATACTTATATATATGTTTTTTTCTTTTAAGATGCCACTTTTTTACAACAATTTTAAGATTTAAGAGTTTTATATTTAAGAGCTTTTACATTTAAGAACTCTAATAAGTAATTCTTTAATGACATCTGCCATCGTTTTTAGAGTTGTATTTTTCCATCTTTCAGAAAGAATATAAAGAAACAGATTTTTTCTTTTTAATTTTTCTTTTCTTTTTTTTAAATTAAGAACACACTAACCGAATTGCTTTGGGAAAGATTTACATGCGTAAATTTTGCGTGCTACCGTTGACTGGGAAGATACGTTTTTATCAAGGTTGCTCTCATGTGTGCGTGACATACTCGTACTCTTTAAACGCTTTACTTTCGTACCACGCGGGGAGGACGAAGAGGAGTGAGCGGAGGAAGAGGACGATGACCCGCTCTACTGATGACAGAATAGGTCAAATGTATGTGTGTGCGTGCGCCCGCGCACGTGGTATGTGTGTGAGTGAAAACTTGAGCGCGATGACGAATGCATGCACTGTCTTACAGAATTATATTGTCCTACCATTTATTAGAATTAATGTGATAAAGTTTCGTGATATTTGAATACATTTTTTAATACATTTTACATTTTGTATTTAATTGCACATACTTTTTTTTTAATTTGAGCATATTATTATACGAATATATGTATGCTTGAGTGTTTTTGTTTAATATTTTAATCGGCTGTATGTACTCGTATGTTGAATGCGTTTAATGAATACGATTGGACAATTGATTTTTGAGCGCTTGATAATCAGCGTAAAGTGATTGATGAACAGTTTTCTGTGAACGATCTTCTAAACATTTATTATACACTTATCCGTAATATCTACACATAATTTTTATTTAGAAATTACATATATTGCATAATCGTAATGTCGTTTGTATACGAAAGTCTAGAAATTGTTTTACCGTTTTTTAAATATTTTACAATAATGCGGCTGTTAATAATTTTGAACTTCTGGCTTTACTATGTACTGTAGAACTAATGCTATAGAGAAAAATATGTGAGAAATTTAGAAATATTGAATGAAATATTGATATTATAAGATATAATACGCAATAATAATATCTCAATAAACATAAAATAATTACTGTGTTATTACAAGATGTTTAATAACGTGTAATGTTTTTAAATTTATTCTATTTAATGCGTTGTAACATTGAATAAATATTGATCATTGATTTAGAAATAAAAGTTTTTAAAATATTTTAACAATTTTGAAAAATTGTGTATTAAATAGTTTTTTTGAAATGTTTATATGTATAATTTTAAAACATTAAAAAAATACACACAAAATCAACATTTTTAAATGTTATTTTAATATATTTTGCTTATTAGAAATAAAAATAAAAATCTATAAAATAAATATTATATAAATATAATTTAATGTTAGGAATTATTTAATGATATGTAGAAAAGATACGGTAAAAAAAATTAAAAAATCATTTTTCTATTATTTATATATTATATAATAAAGATAAACTCTAATATTTTAACCGTTTTTTAATCTTTTTTTATGTTCTAATCTCTTTCCAAAGTATCATTAAGTTCTAATACACAGTTTTTAATTTCTTTCACTCAAGATGCCAAAACGTAAACTTATTCTGACAGATCAGAGGCAACAGAAAGTTTTTTTGGTAGTTTTATAGCTTTCTACGAATTTTATAATTTTAACGGCAATCTTTCTCTCCTCTTTATTAAATTGTTAATTATGTTATGTATATTCGAAAAACTTTTGCTTATAATATGATTGATAGAACACTATGGATAGCAAACTTGTACTAACAAGAAAATTGTCACATAAATATTTACTAACAAGTTATTTAAATGATGATTTATAACTCCGTTTTCTTCTATATTTGAAATTTAAGAATAAATACATAATAAATGATATGAAATTATGATCTATTATGTCATTTTTATTGAGAAATAAATATTTGATGAGATATTTCGTATATTATGGAAAACTATGTCAAATAATTTGAAATATCTTGTAAACTATTAAGTTTTTTGTCATTATACCTTTATAACTTTTTACATAGAATGTTGCGAAGAATTGATTTGTATAAAAAGATTAGTGTGGTTTTACAAAAAAAACTCCATATGATCTTGGCACGTACACGTAAGATTAAATGAATGACATCATCTTACGTCTTTTTTCGGATCAAATAGTTTTTATCTGAAACATTTTTATCTTATTTACAGATTTGGATATATTTTAGTGGCTTGATTAAAATTATTTATTTTGTATGTGTTTGTACGTATAAATGTTTTGATAAAAATAGTATTAAAAAATTTAATTTTTAGTTTAAAGATTTGACATTTTTTTTATTAAGCTTATGAAAATTGTTATTAAATAAAGAGAATATATTTTTATTAAAATATTACTATAGGAATTTATTTTAGATTAAAAATGACGCATCAAATCTTTTGTAAAGGAATACATTTTTAAAGAGAAACTTTATTTTATATAAGATTTTTGGTTGGAGAAAATGGTTAGAAGAATTTCTCCTGCTTATGAGTAGAATATTTTTTTTGGTGTAGTGTTTTTGAAGAGTGTCGATATATTATTCACTCATAAGTCACTCCGCGTATTGGGTCATTACCAAATCAATTTGTGAATCGAGCTTGTGACGAGCCTAGGTGAGCAAGAGGAATTATGAATCATGAGACTTGTTCTTTTTTGCTGCACTGCTGCACTGGTGCCAATAAGTTAAAATGAGAAAAAAAAATTTGTCTTACTTTAACCTGTTACACCAGTGCAGCAGTGCAGCGAAAAAGAACAAGCCAATTGTCACGCCATGAGATCGCGGTTTAGAACTGATTTCTTTTTCGAGATGCGCGGCGATGTTTATCGTCTTGTTTAGTCATAAATATCTTTTTGACTCGCAATCAATCTACCAACATTATCGAAACAAGTTGCGTGTCATAATTTGCAAGCGATAGTGAACTATTTTATTTTCACGGCACGCGGCGTATCGAGGATGATCTGCCATGGCTCGATGAGCTATGCATCATGGAACTGTGGTTTTAGCCTGTTTTTATCAATTTATGAATTAAATTTGTGATGAGCTTGGACGAGTCAAGACGAATCACGAGCATAGAATCCCTTAACAATCGAGATTGCAGTTTTCTGCATACATTAGGAAATGAAATATGCGATAATGAGAGTCGCCTCGTAATTATTTTGATATTTTTTTTAGTTTTATGTGTTCAATGGAGTGATAATGATATAATGTACTTTTTTACTTTGCAGGGTCGACACACCAAGACCGGTCAGCTGGCGGCCATCAAAGTCATGGACGTCACGGAGGCAAGTATTCAGTTGCATTTTATTCATTTAATGGCACTACAAGTCGGATCTGGGTTTTCTTTCTACGTATATCTATGGTGTGCACGTAGGTTGCACATAGATATACGAGACCTACAATTTAACGCTAATTTTGGACGGCTAAGATAGAAAGATTTTGAGGTATAGAATACTTTTGATGGTCTGCCATTCTATCGAAGAGAATGAGCGTATAATAGCAAACACAATTCGGTTTTGGTTCGAGATGGAACCCGGGACCTTTGACATAACAGATCAGTGCACTATATCCGCTACACCTTGTTCAAATATTATTTTATATACAAGTTTTATCTTATTTTTTAATTTTTTACAATTTTTCCTAATTTGAACAGTTTTTAATATAAATATTAAAACAATAAAGAATAACAGCTTGTATTTGTAAGCAATAAAATAACAATTCAAAGAAACAAGAAAATTATTATGTTTAACTTTTAAAAAATAAATTTATTTTTAAATCAAATATTAAATTAAAATAACGGACGGTACGTTTCGATTTACTCAATCTTTCTCAGCTTTCTTTGTTCTAATAAATAATAATATTAATAAATAATTAAAGATAAGAACATTGTTAAATTAAATGTAGATATAAGTAAATAAATTAATGTATCGTAAGTTTAATTTTTAATGTTTGATTTAAAATAAATTTATTTTTTAAAGTACATCCTAATTTTCTCGTTTTTTGGCTTTTTACAAAAATACTATTTAAATTTAGAAATATAATTGACAAATATAATTATGAGAATTGCAAAAACATCAAATCAATTGCAAGTAATAACGTATTCACTGAAAAAATTATCAAATTTAGACTTGTCTTTTTATTTTTAGAATATTCTCTTGGTTCTCAGAATACAATTTTTTTCGGTGTAGCGCCATTCTCTGTCAGGAAATAGAAGAGTTTTATGAGATAATGAGATATGCATCATTTATATAAGTTGTATGGGCAAAGTTTATAGTCATCATTAAGAAAAAAAAATTTTAATATGAAAAAAATAGATGTAACACGTTTGTGCGGCACGCATGACCACAGATAGATAAGTTTTTATCAGAAAATGAAGGAGACATAAGAAGGGAGTTTAAATTCATTATCCGCGGATCACTGACGCTGATGAGAGAGAGAGATAAAAATGAATTTGCAAATGATACGTTTGATATTCACTGACTTAGATCTGTGGAATGATATCTAGAATCTGGAATATGTTTGTATAACAAACGTGTTTTTTCATTTGTTAGAGACTCGCGAAAGTTTGATTCGATTTTTTGATCGATGTTTCTAGTTATGATTGTTGACTTTTAAACACAGAGAATTTTCTCTTGGAATTTATGTTTAAAATTATGTATAGGATAACGTGAATATCGAAGAATTTTGTTATAATTTTAATAAAATTGTTCTAAAATTTACTAAAATTATTAGTAAAATTCCTTTTAGTATTTATTACTAAAATTTTAACAAATTTTACAAAATTATAATAAATTCTTTGATTTACGAAGTCAGTTGAAGATCACCTTATGTTTTTCAAAGAGAATAGCTTACTTTTGACCCTGAGAATCGATAGAGTGTAAAATTTTACGTTTAGAACGTGGATGGCTTGATTGATTCAAAAGGATTATTTGATGATTTAAATCCTATAACTTTGGTTCTGAGCACTTTTTTCAAAAAATTTATCATTTTGGAAATAATTACCCATAGCTGTTTTTACCCTCAGGAGTTGAGGGGTGAGTTTTAAAATGTGTGTTTAATAGAAACAAAAAAACACGTTTAATATTTTTTAGTGTTTAATAAGTATGTTAAGTGTCATTAGAATTGGTGAATGTCAGTTAGGTAGTGTTACTTGTGAGTTTTATAATAATTTACTGAAGTTAAAATTTTTATTATTTTCGAAATGTTCACGGGTAAGGTAACACGGCTTTTTATTTCGATTGTTTAGAAATCTTGAAATTTTATATAGTAGGTTTTGAGATTTTTATTTACAATTTTAGTTTCTTTATGTAGATGTTAGATTAGATACAAAAATATTAGGATCTAATAATTTTAAACATAGTCAAGTACTAAGCTATTTTTTAATATCGTACAATTTTACAAATATCTTTATTTAAAATTTGAAAATAAATAATATATGAATCGAAAACAAAAGAAATAAACATAAAACGGTACTTTAAACGGTATCATGAGACACGGTGTCTCACGCCAAGTGAACGCGCAGCGCGAGACCGCCCCGTGTATTATACGCGAGTACGCGACTTGCGAGCAACTGATATTATCAGATCTCAATAACGACTGAACTGATCGAGTTCTAACTAGACTCAATCGAAAGTTTGGGTTTGATTTGCATAAGAAAACTGTTTTTATTTTTACTCTACATGTTCTACGAGTGGAGATATTGTCACGCAAAGACCGAATTTTAAATTTTTCATTTAAGATACGTCGTCGTCACTCTTTATTCTTTGTCCAGTACATGACAGGTCTTTTATAAAGTGTTGATGTATACTATATATTGATATGATAAATTGCTGTCATTCGTGATATGGTCGTTTTTGACTAAAAGAATAAAAAATAAATATTAAATGATATATCTGTAAATCGTACGGTTAATAATTTCTTATAAGAAGGAAAGTCTCGTAGATCCGATGAGAAGTGCGCGTTCGTAGTCGAATATATGCTTTGACGTTAGCAGACGAGTTCGCGGCGAGTTTCACATGATATATAAAGTTGACAAAAGTAATACAGGGAAAGAAGCTCTACAGGAAATTACAAAGCATGCAGTATCAGAAAGTTATATAGTAGCAAAAAATTTCACCATACTTTTAGTAAATTTTACTAAATTTACTAAAAGTATAGTAAATTATCAATATATATAATAATTTTTATTGCAAAAATATATAATATTCTAATTAAGATGCTTAATACTACAAAAAGTGATATCCGAACAAAATTATCTTTTTTATAAAAAGGTAAAAAAAGGCGCCAAGTGTGTGCGCTCCTAAAAAGAACTATTATATTAAGTAAATTGTCTTACTGTTCTATTGTTTTATTGTCTTCTCTACACAA
Source organism: Monomorium pharaonis (assembly GCF_013373865.1). Lineage (NCBI taxonomy): Eukaryota > Metazoa > Arthropoda > Insecta > Hymenoptera > Formicidae > Monomorium > Monomorium pharaonis. Next base: position 403,548 of record NC_050471.1, on the reverse strand, counting down.
ATAATGATATAAAGTAAATGCGCCAATTATAAGAATATTTATACAAAATTTATTTATTATAAGTTTTTATTAAAATATTTAATAATAAACGGACTTGATGATCAAATAATTGAATAATTAAAATCAACTAACGGGATTATAGTGAAGCAAAAACTTGGCGTGCCCGGGTCGCATTTTTTCAATATTTCCAAGACTATGTTATTGATATCAATAAGTATATATACAAGAATGTGATTAATGTGACTTGGGTTTTGTTTTACTATCTATCAGTTTTTGCTTAATCTGTTATTATTGATAACATTTCCATTTTTTAAATAGCTTTTTGATAGATTTAATAAGATTTTTTTAAGTCTTTTTATCAAATATATTTGACTAATTGATCTCGTCCCATTTTTTAATGTGTTTAAAAATGGGACGAAAGTGTTTAAAAATGGGATTTGTCAAAAGTGCAATACAAGAAATTAAAAGAAACATTTGATAAACAATATAAAATTTGTTTGTTTTATTGGCTTTTTGTACTTATTTGTTTGTTAAATATTTGATAAATTATGTTTTTTAACGAACTGTTTGTCTTATTGCAGGATGAGGAGGAAGAAATTAAATTGGAAATAAATGTACTCAAGCGGGTGAGTGACTTAATTATTTTCTTACTTTGAACAAATATTTTAAAGCGTTGGGTTCTTAACAAAGTATACATTAATGCATTTGATTTATTTATTTATTTATTTCTGTTTTGTAGTACTCAAATCATAGGAATATAGCTACGTATTATGGTGCCTTCGTAAAGAAGTCATCACCCGGCAAGGACGATCAATTATGGTTGGTTATGGAATATTGCGGAGCTGGCTCCGTCACGGATCTTGTCAAATCGACTAAGGGCCAGAGCTTGAAGGAAGAGTGGATAGCTTATATATCACGAGAGATACTGAGGGGACTTAGTTATCTTCATAGTAATAAAGTTATTCACAGAGATATTAAAGGACAAAATGTTTTGTTAACTGATAATGCGGAAGTCAAACTTGGTAAGATTAATTTAAATACTGTTTATTTGTAAAAAATGTATCTGTGAAACAAAATAAGAGCTTTACAAGAGAAATATTTTGCATCAAATTATTACATATCTATTATTTCAGTATATTTTACTTTTGTACATTAATTATCCTATGATATTTTCAGTTGATTTTGGCGTTAGCGCACAATTGGACAGGACGATAGGTAGAAGAAATACATTCATTGGCACACCTTACTGGATGGCACCAGAAGTTATTGCATGCGACGAGAATCCAGATGCTACTTACGACAATAGAAGTGACCTTTGGTCACTTGGAATTACCGCTCTAGAAATGGCTGAATCACAACCTCCGCTTTGCGATCTACATCCCATGAGAGTGAGTCTTTGTCAATTTTGGCGATTGTAATTTTTATGACACAATATTTTTGTGTTTAAAATTATATATTATTATACAGTTGAAAGATTTTCTATGAAAGAAGTTTACTTTTCAAGTCTAAATTATAACGTTAAATTATTTTTTATTGGTAGCATCACATCACACCGTGAACAATTTTGCTTTGATCAAAGATCAAGAAATATAAAATGGAAAATAAAAATGTAATATAAATACATAGGTGTGGAAAATATAAAATTTCTGAAAAAAAATTTAGAGGTCTTTTATTTTTTTCTAAATGGATCTTTAAAATATTAATCAAAGTTTAAATCTTTTTTTTATACCTATTATATGTCGAAAGAAAAATTACCACATTTATATAGAAACAAATCTAAAAGGACGTTTTTGTTAAGAGCAATTAAAGGTAAAATTTTATAAATAAAAGGTACTTTGTCCTTTAAATAATATTTTCTTCTTTATCTATATTATTAATTATAAAAAACAAATGTGAAATAAGTAAATAGGTATTAAATTTCCACAATACCAAACAGAATTTTTAAATCTGTTTTTAAAATATTAAAATTTAAAACTTTTTAATATATATTGTATATATCCAAAGCATTGCTAACTGTAATGAACAGTTTTAAGATGAGAAGTTTTTTTTTCTTTAATTTAACTTTAATTTAACTACTTTTTCTTTTTATTTTTTTTTATTTAGTTTTTTTCTTTAATTTCCCCGATAAAAATATTTTATTGAAAATCTCTCTCAATTGACCCATTTCATTGAAATTCATTAAATTCATTAAATTCCATTACAATTTATTAAAACTCATTTAATTCATTCAAATTTATTAAAATTCAATAAAATTCATTAAATTTATTTTATTGTTATTTAACAAAAAAATAAATTTTATGAATTTTAATAAATTTTAAAGAACCTTAATAAATTTTAATTAATTTTAATTAAATTTAACGAATCTTAATGAATCTTCATGAAAAGGGGTCAATTGCACTGAAAAAAAAGTGATATATTCAATAAGATACATATGTTGTTGTGGGCTGCCAACTACAAATATATTCAATACAATAATATATACTATTGCAGTATCAACATTATATTTGCATTAGTAGCAAATATTGTATTGAGTATTTTATGTAGTTGGCAGCCCGCAATCACATATGTTATTGGCTATATTACATTTTTTTTGTGTAAGAGAGATTTTCAGTAAAATATTTCAGTAATATATTTCCATCAGGTTTAACCCAAAAATTTAACTTTTGATTTTTTTTATTTTTATAGAAAAATCTTTCATTGTTTTATTTGTTTAAACAGGCTTTGTTTTTGATTCCTCGTAATCCACCGCCACGGCTCAAGTCTAAAAAATGGGCCAAAAAGTTTCACGGATTTATTGAAACGGTGTTGGTGAAAGATTATCATCAGAGACCTTATACGGAACAGCTCCTTAAACATCCATTTATACGGGATCAACCTACGGAAAGACAAGTCAGAATACAACTTAAGGATCACATCGATCGTTGTAAAAAGCGCAAACAAGAAAAAGGTGCGGAGATAACAGTGAAAGTTATTTCTTAGAAATTTATTTCATGTTTGTTGCATTAATATTACGCATACATGTTTGTCATTTATTACAGAAAGAGACGATTATCGATACAGTGGTAGTGAAAACGAAGAGGATGAACCGGCATTAGCGGGCGAACCGTCATCCATAGTTCAAGCACCTGGAGGTGACACATTGCGACGTAATTTCCAACAGATTCAGGAAGGCAGGACTTTGATGCAAGACGTGCAAACACCTGCCGCTAAAGAAAAACCGGGAAGTAGATCTCAGAGAGAGGTGCCGGAACCAGGACCACCCGCAAGACCAGCTATACCACACAGACTCATCGGTATTAATAATTTGTAAAAAATAATAATACTGGTATCTTTGAAGAATTGAAAAATTGTGGAAACAAGAAATAACTAGGATTTGATGCTAAATTAATGCACAATATTTTGTAGAATGTAATTTTAATACGTAATAATTCACAAGTAATATAAAAAAAACTAATAAAAATTTAAAAATAAACGATAAAAAAAGAATAAAAGATGATTTTAAAAACTAAAAAATAAAAATTTAAAAATAAAGATGTATAAAAATCATATAGAAATCGTAATTAGAAACAAAAAAATAAGTGATTATCAAAAACAAAATAAAAAAATTGCTTACTAATTATAGCATCACTCCTTAGTTGTCTATTTTGTTTCCTTAATTTTTGGATTTTTAAAAGAATTTACATTAGTTGATCGTTTTTACACTACTAATATTGATAATTAAAATAAAATGTAAACAGTGGTGCCCGATCCACAACCACCATCTCGTCCATTACCTCCAACACCTAGAGATGATCTCCGACAACCGCATAAAGTATCTACACCGCCTTCTAATCATCAAACAGCTGCTGGAGGAGGATCCAGCGGACAATCCGCACCTCAAAGGAACAGTGTCTTTAAGCCTATGGTGAGTTTTTATGAATAGACTCTTATTTTTTATATTTCTTTAATCCAGGGTTGGAAAATGTTCAGTGGGTAAAAAAACTTACGGTAAATTCTGATTGTTGTCTTGGATTTTATGTAATGGAATAAACTGGCAAAAACGATAAAAATTGTTAATATGTAAATGACTAAAATATGTTTGTATAACTTTATGTAAAAAGATATTTTTTTAAATTATTAAATCATATTTATTACTATAGTTTAGTTACTGTAGTGATAAACATTTTTTAAATTTTAATTACTTATAATTGAAATACTTGTTTTTTTAATTTTAGAGATATAAAAAAATATTACTAAATTTTATATTAATTTTTAATTTAATTAAAATTATAACAAAACCATCATAGTAACAGAATTAAATATTTTTACATGTAAATTTACATACATAAATTTGTTTTGCATTATTTTACATTTTAATTAAAAAATTAATTAGAGCTTTTGGCCTCTTGCCACATTCATATAGAATTTGTGACGTCGGAGACGAGAAATGATACATTGACAGCCCAATTTTTGCTCTCGTGTCAAATAACACATAAGTATTTTAATACAATAATAGTAAGTTAACTTTTTGACCGATGAATGTTTTAACATAAAGTTAAGATTGTCTCTTTGGTCTGCAGCGGATTTTGATGCGAAATATAATTTTTCTATTAATTTAATATTTCTATAACTCATAAACTGCACTCTAACAATTTGTTAGTCTTGAAACATGGTAACTAGCTAGATGTAGATAGCAATGCTTAGAAGCATCGATCTTTACTTTTTCCTTGATAGTCAATACATAATCATAAAATTAATGTGGTACGAGGCCGATTTTTTCTATCGTAAAGAGAAAAAAATTTTATATGTATAATTATTATAGTTAGCATTTGTCATATTTCGTGGTTTTACAACTATGTCATAGATTACAGCATCAAGATACAATGAGTAATTACAGAATGGCACGAGCGCAAAAATTTGGTTGTCAATATATATATTTCTAACCTATTACAATTTTATTTTGGATAAACTTTAAATTGAAAAAGTCCATTAGTTGATAATACTTTGTAATTGTTTTCTACTTATTTATCTTACTTATTCTTAAAAAGAGATCACTTTGCTGGTTTTTTCCAAAAAATATCGGTTTTTATCACTGGCATGAATTTTATTTAAAAAATGTGGAATTTGCCAACCCTGCTTTTTTTTTACCCCAACCAAAACATATCTTTTTTCTTCCACGACACTAATACGGTCATTTTAGCTCAAAAAAGGGCGTTACCTCTGAAAAAGTCTCATTGAGCTAAATTTTTGCACACACCTTTATGGAAGCATTATTAATAACATCCGAAAAGTCCTCATTGATATCGTGTTCGTTTCAAAAGTTATTTGTGGTCAAAAGTCAAGAAAATTGTTTTTTTGCAAATATCTCTCTTCCTATTGGTCGGGCGACAATTGTGATTATTATAAAAATTGTAGATTGAACAATTCTCTACAAAAAAGGTCCTATACATTTTTTACGTACTAGCAACCGTTTTCACAATTATACGGCAACAAAGTGTCAACCGCAGAGCGTAGAACAATAATAGTAATGCATTTGTTTGCCCACCACCTTCGAGGTAAAATGCAAGGCGCGTTTTTTTATGGTTTCTCCAGTAGGTCTAATCCATATTTTGCAAAAGATATATATATATATATATATATATATATATATAATTATTACGATTCTTCTTCATCATTGGCTTCAATTTCAGGTATTTCTTCTACATCTGCGTCTTCTATTTCGTCTTGAGTACTTTCCTTTGATATGTTAATAATGGCGTCTATTTCATTGTATTGATAATTACTTGAGTTTCGCTAAATCGTCAAGGCTCAATACACCTGTCAAATTATCAGGATTGCCATGTTCTATAATTTGTGGTTACTGTCGCAGTCAATCATGCCTCAAGTCACTCCCGATAATGATTCTGCTGACACTTCTTGAAATATTAATATAGAAGAAGCAGAATACGATGAAATGGACGCCATTATTAACATATCAAAGGAAAGTACTCAAGACGAAATAGAAGACAGAGATGTCGAAGAAATACCTTAAATTAAAGACAATGATGAAGAAGAATCGTAATGATTTTATACATATATCTTTTGCAAAATATGGATTAGGTCTACTGGGGAAACCATAAAAAAAAAACGCGCCTTGCATTTTATCTTGAAGATGATGGGGAAACGAATGCATTGCTATTATTGTTCTACGCTCTGCGATTGACACTTTGTTGCCGTATAACGTGAAAACGGTTGCTCATACGTAAAAAATGTATAGGACCTTTTTTGTAGAGAATTGTTCAATCTATAATTTTTATAATAACTATAATTGTCGTCCGACCCCAATAAGAAGCGAGATATTTGCGAAAAATCGATTTTCGTAATCTTTGACCACGAATAACTTTTGAAGCGAACACGATATCGATGGGGACTTTTCGCACGTTATTAATAATGTTTCCATAAAGGTGTGCGCAAAAATTTAGCTCAATGGGACTTTTTCAGAGGTGAAATGCTAAAATGACTGGAGACAATCATAAATAGAAAAACAAACTATAGATGAACAAATTTGTAATGAGGTGTAAGCTATTATTTCCTTTTCTTTGCAGTTTTGCCTATAAATTTTGTATTTATCAATCCAAGTATATATTCTTTTACATAACACATAGTTTATTTTGTATGTTTTTCTCTTTCTATACATGGTATCTCAAAACGGATGCCTTTTTAAGAATCGATTCTTTGGAATGTTCTTAAAAAAATTATAATATAAACATATTGGGTTATAATAGTTTTAAAATTATTAGCAATTCAAATTCACAATTGTAGTGCTGACATTGTGCAGTCAATTGGTACTAAGACGAATAGTAAAAGTGGTATCACTTTATATACATTCTATACGTATAATATATTGGAACACAGAAATACAATCGGACATACAAATATCAATTTAATAAATATTAGCATATATTAGTTGTCAAAATAAATTCACAATTATGTTTTTTTGTCTATATAAACAGTTTTATGGTAAGATTGACTATTGTCAAGAAAAGAATTACTTTTTTAAAAATAGATAAAATAGTACATTATGTAACAAGAGCTGCGTTCCAAAATTCACTACAAATACTGAAAATCTATAATATGCGTAACATGAACTATAGATTTTTAGTACTGGCTGTGAATTTCGAAATGCAGCGTAAAGTCGATCTTTTGTGCATGAGTGCTTTCATCTGCATTATGCCCGTGTTGCATATCGTATTTTTTGGTATTCGTCCGTCAATGTGTGGTTCCTTGATTAGTCAACGTTTGAAACATGTTGAAACGTGAAACGTGCTGAAAAAGTCTTGTTGGAAAGTTTTTTGTAACGATTTACGCTATCTATTACAGGATTAACTGTGTAATGATGTTAAAGTGCTGAAATTGCGAAAGTGCTGACTTCGGGACTTTATTTACAGAAAAGTGACATCAAAAGGATCGCTTTCGACGCACATGTAACAAAAAAGATATTAAGAACGATAAACATTTCTCGAAAAATAACTATTGTACAATTAATTAAAAAAAAAGAAATATCCAAGCAATATTGTCTTTATAAAAAATAATATTACAAAATTGCACTAATTTCCCGACATCTCTTATAGAATTATATGATAAAATTTTGTTTAAAAATTACGATTGTAATTAAGGATATTTAAAGCAATTCTAGAATTGGTCTTTAAGGTATATGTATAAAAGACGTACATCTTTAACCTCTAGAAGATCAACCCTTTTTTGGCTGACTTTTTTAATTTTAATACTAAAATATTTTTGTCCTTGTCAGTGAAATGAACTACGAAGAAGATAACATCACTCTAACGCCTAATATTATTAGGCTTTTAGTTCGAAAAAAGTAATTATTTTTTTGTTATATTTGAACTTTATATTACTATTTATTGTTAAAATGATTGTTTAGCGTCATTTGTAATAAAAATGTTAAAAAATATGTATATAAAAATATGATTATGTTGCACTTTATGAAGTATGAGACAGTATATAAAGTGTCATTAAAGTAACATATCAAATTATTTTGAAATAAATGGATATATTATGTTAAAAGAAGTAATTTTAGCTAAATGAATATATAGTGTTTTCGGTAAATTGAATTATAAGCTTAATATAAGGCTTCTGGCCAGGAAGAGGTTAAGATATCTTGTATAGATCTTTCATTTAGATATCTTTGACATATCTAATTCGAAAATTTTTAAGACATCTTTGAAGATGTCTTTTAGATATTTTTTAGAAATTCTATGAAGATATCTTCGACAAAATCTTTTTAGATATCTTTTAGATATGTCTTGAAGATATCTTGAATAAGATGTTTTTTCGATTTCTACAAGATATCAATGTTTACTGGGTAATTACTTTCGTAAATTATAATATAGAAATATTGTAACATGAAATATATTAAACATTTAGTATGGTAACATTTTAAATAATGAATTAATTTTTAAAATAATTGTAAAATATTTATACTTCTCAAACTTAAATTTGTCTAATTTTTGACGATATTATTTTGAAATCTTTATTCGATAAAATTGCGTTATGACGCCTTAACGCAAATATTGCGAAATTTTTATTAATTTAATTAATTTATGTTATTGTGCAATATTTTTACAAATGTGCTTATCGGAGTTAAAAGAAAGTTTTCGCGTGTTATGTTACTTAACCTATAGGTAATCTTAAATTCTTCCTTAAGAATAATTCTGTTTTAATCCAAGTGGAAGTATCTTATTATTTTAACTCAACCGTCAAAAATATTTTTTAATCTAATTTGGTACATAGATAAGGTAACATGTCTAAATTTTAACTTTTTATTTTATTTATGTTATATTTATATTATATTATTTTATTTTTAAGGCAATTTTTTAATTTTATGTGCATAAATTTTATTTTTATAGGCGCAGTTTTGTGATGATTTTGAAAAATGAGAATTGAAGCTATTACTATTCAAGTTTTTTTTTTTAAGTTAAATATACTATTATATTATTTGAATTTTATTTAAAAAAAATAAGTAACACTTTTTTGAGAAGCGTATATATTATTATCTTTTTTGTATTCTTTTAAGAGGACTATTATTTTTACATCAGAAATAGTTTGTTTACCAATGTTACTACAAAATGTTACTACAAACACGAGGCAAATAAACATGGTTATGAAAATGGTGAAAGGAAATAAGATGAGGCAATGCGCATCATCCAGCCAATAGAGAACGCCGCATTATTAGCGTCGGCCATTATTAGCGGTTTATTTGATTATTATACTTCACTGGGGACTTCAAACAAATATGAACGAAACATTCATTGCTAGTTAATTAAATAGTTTTATTGCACTTTTTTTTCTACCTTTTTTGCTGTTTTCTTAAACCTATTTTGTTCTCGAATTTCTATCTTACATTTCCTAAGCCTGATGTACGTTCTCTTGCGCACCAGACACAAAAGAGCATCACGAGGAACGGAGTCATTCTTCTACAAGATCTGCCACTTTTTGAAAAATAAGTTTTGTTTTTAGTTTCAGTTGATTCGGTCCGTGAAATTCTTCGAATACATCGTCTATAACTTTGTCACTTTGATGAATTCTTCAGAAGGATACCTACATCAAACCATCTCTTTATAACATTATATATTCTGAGACATCTAGCAATTCTAAATTTTTTGTTGAATTCCCCCAAAAAGAATACTCTTCCCTGAACTGATAGGCAACATATTCCGCGATGTATTTTAAGCCTTGATTGCAGATCCATTTCCGGTCATCAATTTTATTGATATGTTTGACCTGTCTGAGAAGATGTATTTCTTCTTCTGTTGGGTCATAGAACTGTGAAACTGATTATGAAAAAAATACATGTAAATAATTAAACGACAAATGTCATTAACAATATAAATAAAATAATAATGATAATATGTTTATTAACCTTTAAAATCATCTTTGTTTAATGGATTCTTTGGAACCTTCAGTAATTCACAATCATTAGTTTTCATCGGATTGTTATAATTTACATACGTCATCTTACTTATCTCTTTTTTATTATTTCATAGTCCTTTTTTTCTCCACTATCTTTAAAAAATACATGTAAATATTTAATTTTATTCAATTATGTACAATTAATTTTAAATTTAACGACAGATGCCATTAACAATATAAATAAAATGATGAAGAAAATTTCCTTCAACTATCTTTTTGTTACTATAACATGGTATGGTAGTTTTACCATAGAAATATTATAGCAGGACATGAATTTGTTTGTTTATTTTGCCTTATCGCTTTGTTGAATGGATTTTTTAAAACCTTCAGGAAGTTTCAGTAATTCACAATCGTCAGTTTCCATTGGATTGCTATTATCCACATACGTCATTTTACTCATCTCATTTTCCATTATTTTACGTCCTCTTTTTCTCCACCATCTTTTGGAGATTTTAACGAACTCATATTTATTAAAAGTTCATCTTTACTTTGTTGTGAGGTAGAGTATGAAGAATTTTTCCTTTGACAGAAAATTTTGTGCTTCCATCAAACTTAAGTCGAGTAGATCTGGAACGGTGTTTGCTCGAACTGAAAAAAGCTGTGGAATGTTTTCCAAGAATATACCACCGAAGTCTATTTTGTAAATCTGTAGTAATTGAGGTGATCATTATATTTTTCTACACCACGAAGGTAAGAGAATATATTCTCCAGCTCATCTCGATTTAGTCGGCAAGTTATAAGAAATTGGATTTTTTCTTGGCTATAGGTAATTTTCAAATATGTAAATAAACTTGGCAACGAGCGACAGCACAGCGCGAAACTCTTTTGAAAAGGAAGCATAGATTTTTTCCCGAAAATAGTCATGTTTGTAATGAACTCTTCCATTTCTTGCAATACTTGGCATTGAGATTAAAGTTGAACGCCAAATTCGTGAAGTTCTGAATTTTTTCCATATATTGTTCTACTGTTGAAAATGTCGAACTACTCTGGCGGAAAAAATTTTACAAAGTTCTAAAAAAATACAAAAATTTACAAAAATGTTCCATTTCTAGCGTTTTTCTTAGAATTTATTTCTTGTAACTTTGCCATTTTATAAAATCAATAAAAGAATATCTCTCCCTCAAAATTATTAAAATTAAAATAACCATAATAAATCTAACTTCATAAGATAACATCTGAGAAATCACTCGAAAAAATTTCTACAAAATTCTAAAAAAAAAACTACAAAAATTTATAAAAGTGTTTCAATTCTAGCTTTTGTTTTTAGAAATCTTTTCTAAGAAAAATGCTAAAATTGGAACACTTTTGTAAATTTTTGTAGTTTTTTTTTTTGTAGTTTTTCTTAGAAAAATGCTAGAATTGGAATACTTTTGTAAATTTTTGTAGTTTTTTTAGAATTTTGTAGAAACTTTTCTGCCAGGGCACTTATTGAATATTTCCAACATACTAACTACTGTATAGCAATTTTCAAAATCAGCAAGATATTTTGCAGTACAAGATTGAATAGCTATACTGTTGGAAAATAGTTTTGCGGCTAGTTTCACATTTTGACGTTGAGGGCTTTTTACATCTAAATGTGGATTTTATTATAAAGAAATCCATAAAGTGATTTTGTGCCAGTTTTATCATATGGGGGGGCGTCAGAGAAAATGTAAATACGATATTGATCTTATTTGGATGTTCAAAATAACAATGTTCATCTTTGTCTGTTCCAATATTCAATTTGTTCTATAGCATTGCGTTCATAGTTCCCAAATCTGAATCTGCAGCGCCACTAGCGTGAATTCAAAAAGCTGTTTGATTACTTGTTCCAGAGTTCTTTGTCCATTGTTTTATCATAATTATAAAACACTGGCTTTCCATCGACCGAAAAGTTCTCTAACCATGATAAATTGACATGTTTTATGAGGCCAAATAACTTTTTTATTCTTCCTGTTAATTGCCACGTCATTGGAAATGTAAATCCCCATAAAAAGTTAATACTGTTAAACTTTCTAATTCTGTTAAGCTTTCAGCTTTGTTTTTCCTAATGGTTAAGACATTTAAAATACCTGACATAACATTAAACTTTTGGGCTCAATTTCTCAAGGTTGACATAGCTGGTAGAGGGATTTTTAGACTGTTCTTAACAAACCTATAAGCTTTAGGGCTAATGCTTCGTAAAGATATGACCGATGTAATATCTTTAGAACACCATGTTATTTTTTTTTAAATTTTTGTTGGAGAGTATTTTCAATTGTTCTGCTGTGAAAACACTTTGCAATATTCTCTGGTATCTTATGCTTTTATTCATAGCTTTGGATATTTTTCTTTCTTGCACGCAAAGTTTCTTGTGTTTTTTTTCTAAGCAATTAATTTTTTTCTCAATTAATTTGTTTTATTCTTTGAGTTTTTTATCCGTCGTAATCACCTTTTGCATTAATTCTTTGTTAGCCTCCCTCAATTGTTTATTTGTTTTTTTTTAATTCTTCTACTTGGTGCAACAAAAGTATTAACTTTTGACTCTCGTTAAGATTTTTTTTTTTTTGAGACTTTTCTGGAGAATTTCTAGTTTCTGAATGAGCTAAAGCTAATTCAATATTAGTGTCCCTTTTAGCTTGAATCTGAAGTTTCCAATTTTCATCAGAACTTTCTAGTGCCTAATGTTTAGTTGGAACATCTTTTTTCAAACGCGGTAGACTGCGAAAAGTATCAGGCAATTGCTGTTGTGCCCAAGATTATTTCTTGTAGGCACTTGGCAGAAAATGAAGGAAACATATTTTTTTTGTAAAATAATATATTTTATTTTAAAATTATGTTAACAAAAAAAGCAAACGATAACTTTTGAATATAATTTTTCTTGGACTGTGATCCAACTAACCTGTTTTTGTATCGATGTTTTGGTTTTTACAGTGTTTCAGCCATTCTTTGCAAATATCCGTCCTTGGAAAACTAAAAAAAACAATTTTTTTATTTGTTGCTTTGTTTTACTCCGTCTATCGCTCCGACACCCTATAATCGGACAGTGTTGCATTTTTTCTGCGATCTTAAAATATCAGAAATGAAATTCTAATATTTGTTGTTAAACTAACAGCACACTTGGATAATTTCTCTGAAACAATATAAAATGCATTATGCATTGTATAAAAATAGAGGATCTTAAACGCATCTTGTTTTACCGATCAAAAATGATGTTAGATTTGACTATAAATCTATTTACTATACCGATTGTTTTTTTCAATTATAGCGCTCTTTCGTTTATTAATTTTAATATTTTAATTGTGTAAAAGGATTTATTAATCTGTAGTTAATCAAAATATAGGTAGTTGAACTTATAATTTTGATTGACTATATAGATTGCTAAATCCCTTTTCACAATTAAAGTATTAATATTAGGTTACAAACGGGGAAGCGCTATAATTAAAAAAACACTTCGTGTAGCAAATAAATAGATTTAATATATTTAAATTTAACCTTATTTTTTGATCGGTAAAAGAGGATACTACTGTGATAAAAAAATAAGATGAATTTTTCATTTAAACTTTGCGAGTACTATAAAATCATGAAATTATTTTTTTTGTAGGTTGGTAGTACTGTCTTTAACGTCTATGCAGAGTTTCATGTCAATATATTGAATTGCTACAGAGCTACACGTGTTTTTGTAAACATACAAAAGTGAGTTTTTTTATTTTTACTATGTCTGATTTTGTTGAGCAAAGAATTTGCATTAAATTTTGTTTGCGGAATGAATATTCTGCCGCGGAAACGTTGAGGATGTTGTAGAAGGTCTTTGGTGATAAGACTATGTCTCAAAAAAATGTTTACAAGTGGTACAAAGACTTGAAAGAAGGCCGAGAACGAGTTCAAGACAAACAACGTCCCGGACGACCATCAACATCTACCAATGAAAGCGACGTCAAGGAAATCAAAGATTTGGTGCTCGAAAATCGTAAATTGACAATTAGAGACCTTGTTGATGCTGTGGGCATTTCATTTGGATCAACTCAAATCATTTTAAAAGATGTTTTGTGTCTCAAACGCGTTAAATCTCGATTGGTTCCAAAAACACTTAATTTTGTCCGGGACGCTGTTCGTCTTGAACTCGTTCTCTGTTTTCTTTCAAGTCTTTGTACCACTTGTAAACGTTTTTTTTTTTTTTGCGACATAGGCTTATCACCAAAAGCCTTCTGCAATATCCTCAACGTTTTCGCGGCAGAATATTCATTCCGCAAAATTTAATGCAAATTCATTGCTCAACAAAATCAAACATAGTAAAAATCGAAAAACTCACTTTTGTATGTTTACAAAAGCATGTGTAGCTCTGCAGCAATTAAATATATTGACATGAAACTCTGCATAGATGTCAAAAACAGTACTACCAATCCACAAAAAAATAATTTTATGATTTTATAGTACCCGCGAAGTTTAAATAAAAAATTTATCTTATTTTTTGATCACAGTAGTATATTTAGGATTCTCTTAAGGGAATTTTGGAGTGACAGAGATACCAAAATTTTTTTGCGAACTTGGATTTTTAAATTGGAATAACAAAATGCAAAATCCTTTTACACGATTAAAGTATGCACAAAAATTAAGAGGCCCACGTACGATTTGTTTTGATAAATTAAAAAAATTGTTATTTATTAATAACCTAATAACAATATTTGCTTTATACGAAAAATCTATAATTTATATATATAAAAAATAGTCTCGTCGCCTCGTAGAAAAAACTTTCAGGAACAATATTGTGCAATTAGAAATAAGATTAGAAGCCTAGAAAAAAAGATTCGCATTCCGCAAACTGGAAAATGAAAAAACGAAAATGTAGATTATACATATATGCGTAAAAAGTCGATAAGTAGAGCAATATGAAAAAAAATTTTTTCGTTCTCAATATAAAATCCAATTCACAGATTGATATTGATACGTGTACCTTAATTCTGGAAAAGAATTTATCTATAAAAGAAATACATATGAAATTTTATTAATAATGTGCACGATTGACTCTACATTATCGACATCGATCAAATTTCAAAGGGTCTCCTGGCACTCCAGGATCCACTTAAAAAAACAAAAAAAATTTAATATTGAATTACCCTTTAATATATCCACATTTATTATTTAATCCCAATAACAGGAATATTTCAAATAATATAATACTTGATGTAAATTATTTTTACTAATAACAATTTTTACTAATAAAATTTTTAACAATTTTTTTTTAAACAATTTTTACCAATGCATGTTTCAACATACACTACTGTGCATGTGTTAATGAAAAAGGATGGCGGAAATTGTGCGAATCCTCACCATCTCTAGACTGCGCAGAACAGCGAAACTCGTCACGAAGAATGCCTCACCTTATTTCTTTCCATCATGGTTATGAATTTATCTTTTATTGTGAATTTATTTACACTAATTCAGCCGAATCACATAACTAGCACTCTGAGGTCTTTATGACCACAAAGATTAAAATGCGTATTCCTATAAATTATTGGATATTATTACTAGAAAAAAATTACTGGATATTCTTTAAGTGTTGCTTAAAAAAAAAGATACTATAATAAATTTAAAGTTAAGTAAGAAATAAATCGAATTCGTAAAAAAACCGAAAAAAATTGTTTTTACAGAAAAATTAACAATTCTTTGTTTTTTTTTATATAAAAAGCTAAAAACTGTAGCGTTATACTCTTGAGACATCACGCTTTCAGAAAAAAAGTTTGATAATAGTCGTTTCAACAAAGATATTTATTTTGAAAGTTGAAATGCTGAATTTCAAGTAAAAAAAATAATATGTAATTTTTCATTTAATAAATATTATTTAATAACTTTTTTATTTAATAAAACCATAAAAATTCTATATGATCTTAACAAAAAATTAAGTATCGTACATGATGTATTTTATTTAACACGGCAATGACAAAAACTTGGAGGAAAAAAAATATGAAAAAAAATTGTCTACAATTACAGCTGGCACACTAGGGTCTCTGAGGACACCACTCCGGTTCGGTGGATTGTTACGAGCACATCAACGCTTTTAAAATTATGCTCAGTGGCCTAAAAGAAAGTTTGTTTTTTAAACTAACACTAAATGACGCCACTATTGCCATTTTTGCGCAATAAGATGGTTCAAAGTTTAAACTAGGCTGGGGTTGTATTGACTCCAGAGTGCCAGCTAAGGGTTATTTTAACAATTGATACATGTCATAATATCTTATAATTGAATTAATATTTTGCTATTATGTTTTCATATAATACATATGTAATGTAGAAATATGTTTAGTATAAAAGTAAAAATAATTTTTAAATAAAAATATTGTGCACACCTTTGTATAAAAATTTTAATTTTTTATTCTGTATGAGGCAAACGCTATATTTTTGGATTTTTCAAAAAATTTTAGAGTCAACTTTTATATTGCGTTCATATAATAAAAGAAAACTAAATATGGACTGATCATTTGTCTTATACAAGAGCAAAGAATGGTTAAAAAATTCGTGATACCACTTTTATCATTTATTATAAAACCATGTCTGAGTGTGCGAAATGTCAGCTTTGCGAATTTGTATTCTTAATAATTTAAAAACTATTGTAGCTATAACACATTTGCATTAGAATTTTTGTTTTAGAATATGTTAAACAATTTATTTCTAAAAGGACATCTGGACTTTTAACATTCTGTATATATCTTGTACGTATTTGCAACATATTAGATATTTTTATCATATATTGCACGCGTCCTTGTCGCTATTGCGTCATTGATTTATACGCTGCAACGTTCTACATACACATACTCGCATATACAGCAAGGCTCCTAGCACTTGAACTTGGAATGTTTTTGTTTCTTTTCTATGTTCATACCTACCGTAGCTGCCGCCGAAGAAGCCAGAGGTAAGATGACACGTACACTTTATTTGCTTTTTTTTAAATTACATATACACAAATTGCTTTATTGCAAATGCTTGCTTAATACGGATGATTTAATAATAAAGATTAGTGTAAAAATTATGTTGATTTTTATTGTGATTTATACAAAGATATGTTTTTGTGTATTCTGTTGATGATCTCTTGAAGAATATAATAGTTATTATTTATTTCAACAGCTTTTTATTAAAATAAGGCTTAGAAAAATTTCCAAAAGAAGATTTCTCGATCTTTTTACATAGTATAAAAACTTGATCAATTTTGGAGAGTAAGTTTCTGATTAATATATACAAACTTCTATATTTTTTTTAAATTTTTTGATTGTATAATTTTCTTTAATCTTAAAATATAATTTTTTAAAATAGTAAATGTGTAATAAGATAAAGTTGTTTAATGTTAAATTGATGTCTTTGGGTTAAAACGTTTTTAATAACGCTTAATTTAATTTGATTGTTATTAATGAATTACATATATTAAATATTGTTAAAAACATAAATTTTAATTTTAATAAAATTTAAATTAAAATTTTATTTTAAATTTTTTTTAAGCTTGTTCTTGACTCTTTTATCACATATTTGTTTTACAAAATTCGAGGTTATATTATTAATTTCTACATTATTTTTATGAAAGGTTTTAATAAAAAACAGAATTTTAAGTAATTTAATTACAAACAAATATAAGAATTCTGAAAAACTATCTATAAGAAAGAACGGAATTTAAAGAATATTTTTTAGAAGAAAAAATAAAGTGTAACTATTATTTTTTGTAAAAAAGTATAATATAAAATGTTTATAAATTATATAATTTTTCTTTGAACATGTGATGCCATATTAAGGGGGGAAACTCACATAAATAGCTTATTTTTTAAGAAATTTTTGGGGGAAAACAAATGGATTGAATAATTTGAAATTTTATATGCTTTTTGTTGAGATTATTAACTATAACATATATTTTTTTTGTTAGTAAATATCTATAAATAAATTAGTAATGGCGGCTTAAAGATGGTACTTCGAAAATGCGCCGGACAAATGGAAGGCGCAAAAATGGTCTGAAACAGAAAATCCAAAATTGTTTTTTTAATTTATGTAAAAACGCATAGCACAAACCTCCAATATTATAAAAATTTGCAAAATGCAAAAATGACAATGTTTTAAAAAAAGTTTGATTTTTTAAAATAAATAATTGTTCATAAGTTTTTTTAACATTGAAAATTAAAAATTGAAGACGTTTGTGCAGTGGTCAATAAGTTTAAGAATATTCCTTCAAAGTTTTATCGAAATCGGTCAAGTAGTTTTCGAGCAATCCGTTTCGGCGCGAAAAATTTAGCGTTTCGAAAAAAATGCGTTTAAAGTTTTAGGAAAAAATCGCCAAAAAATGTGTTTTATTTAAACTTACAGCAGTTTTGTGCTAATATGTGATACAAGGGCGATACATAGAGAAGACTTTCTTTCTTCTTCTTCTTCTTCTTCTTTCTTTTTCTTCCGAACATCTTGGGATGATTTTTTATAAATTTAAGTAAAAAAAAGGCTAAAAATTTTCATTTTATATGAGTTTCCTCCCTTAATGAAAATATGGTAATTTTGATACATTTAAGGGAACTGGTGAGGTTTGAAAATGTCGAATATTAGCTTGCGTTTAATTGTTAATAACAAAGCCGCGGATAAATATGGAACTTTTTTATTTTTTACAGTATTAACTACAACATTATAAAGTAAAAAATCCCCTCAAAATCATTTTAGAATGAATAATTTTGATGTTCCAAAATATAAAATATGTTGTATTTGCGATTTTACTACGATTTCGGTCGAATAAAAAAAGATTTTAAGAAATCAAAAATATTTTTTCTCGTTTAACTTTTTAGAGGTTATAACTGAAAATTAAAGATAAAAATAAAGTAATAAAATGGCGTCTAGAAAAACAAAATTTTTTTAATTTTTTGTTTTAGACGTTATTTTGTTAATTTTATTATCTTTAATTTTTTAGATATAATCTTTAAAAGAAAGTCAAAGAAGAGAAGATATTTTTGAGATTTCTCAAAATATTTTTCCATTCTATCGGAATTGTGGTAAAACCATAAATACAACAGTTTATATTATTACATTGGAACACCGAAATTATTTACTTTGGAATGTTTTGAGTGGATTTTTTACTTTATAATGTTGTAGTTAATACAGTAAAAAAAGTTCTACATTTTATTTTAATTTAATTATCAGAACTTAATAACATATTATCATGTTTTTATTGTTCAAATTGTTCAAATTCACTATTTTGAAGATAGCAATACCAAAAGCTTTTGTGTATAAGACAAAATATGTAAATAAAAAATTAGTCCCTACATTTAAAAAATGATTTTGCAACTTTAACAAAAATTATATGTTTGTAAAATCTAGCTGAGATAGATAAATAATTAGCAAGTACTGTGATATGTATATGTATTGTAACTAATCAATCTAGCTGATAGAAGCAGAATTTTTAGTTTTTATACGTAACAGCCAAAATTCTGCAAAAGCAGATACCAAAATTAGCGATACACTTTGATTGTGATATCAAGAAATCTGTCTATATCAGCAAAAAAAATTTTTAGGTGTATCTTTTGAAGTTAGAGACCCTTAAGTATTGATTTTGTGAAGAAAATAATAATAATGATTGTTAGTTTTGTTAACTTTGAAGTTTTTTGTAAAATAAAGATTAAGAAAATTAAATTAATCAAAGAAATTGTCATGGCAGAAAAAGCATAATTTTATACATAACGTATGATAAAAGTAACATAATATCTATTGTGTAAAGTAGTTTTATTTAATCTTAAACACAGAATTAAATATAAATGGCAACTATATCAAATATTTACAGACCATCAATTGACAAAGATTATATTTTAGAATGCAATTGATTTATTGTTGATTTATTGTTAAATTTGTCCGTTCTATAGTAACAAATACATGCTTTTTTAATGTATCTGCTTGAGCATTTGTTTTGTTCCATATTAAGCTTTAACTCTGATTGTTTAAGTTTTTTTTTGTTAAATTGTATATATTTGAACACAACACGTTTGTTGGTGTTTCGAGATATCACCGATTCTATTATTGTATATCGTTAAAATATAAACATGATATTTATGATCAATTTTACACCGCGCGCGTGTGTGTGTGTGTGTGTGTAATATAAAATTTATTAATTTGTTTCACATTTATGACAATTGATATGTAGAATTGTTTATCAGAAATTGAATACCAAAATAATCTTTTACAATTATAAAAAATTTGTTGAACAAAATGTAAGTTAAAAGAGTTAATATTTATAAAAATTACAAAATTATTATTTATAGTTTTAAATTCGAAATTTGTTTAAATAGATAAATTTTTGCTTTTGACATTTTATGTTTTTATAGTGTTGGTTTAAAATTTACATTAAATGTATTAGAGATTTTTGATATCTAATATTTAGATACAGAAGAAAGATCGTGTGTTTGTACATATATTTGCATTGTGCAATATTTTTTAATTTTAACTAAATATATAATTTTATATATTTAATACGAAACAGTGGTTTTTTAAAACAAAACCAATTTTTAAAACTTATTTTAATGGACGGGTTATTATCATGTTATTACTATTTCTTTTTGATCCATTATTCAGTGACGCATATTTTTATAAATAACATTCTAAGAATTAGATATTTTATAATTTTTAGAATTGATTGAATAACATATTGACGAATGGAAATGATAAGTTTTTAATCTAAAATATTGATTATTAACAAAGTTATATTTATAAAATGTGAAGGAGAGGCTATAATACCACGTCCTTTACACAGTTTAAAAAGTTCCGGGACTGATGCTATAGAAAATTAAATTTTACAAATAAACAAAATTTTATTTTTTAATGTTTAACATACATTCCTTCTCTTTCTATACACATTTAACAGCGCTTATCATATATAAATTCTGAAAGGCCCTAGAATATTCCTCGGAATTGCATTTAGAATCGCTGTAATATTTGTCATAATGGACTCCACACTCTCGAAATGATTCCTTTTAAGGATAGTTTTCAATTTTGAGAAAAGGGAAAATCTGCTGGAATCAGATTTAGTGAAGGGAGCGAATGATGAATAATTGCGATCGATTTTTTCGCCAAAAATCTTATTGATGAATGTGTTGAAGCGTTGTTGTGGAGAAACTTTTTTTTATTTAGCACGTCATGCACGATAGTGTGGACACTCCCCACACTAATGTGCAACTTCTTTGTTATTATTTCAATAGCCGGTGGTTCTCGGTTAAAAGAGTGCGTACGCGTTCCACATTGTCATCCGTTTTGCTCGTTGTCGAACGTTCTTCTCTCGTATTATTTTTAAACGATCCACGATCATTAATAAAACGTGAATATTATTCGAACTTTTTGCTACAACTCAGATACTCTCCTCTATGATGAATTTTGCATCATTATTAACAGGGATGGAAAAGTTACTTTTAAAAGTAATTTGTTATACCGTTACTCGTTACTGAATCAAAAAAGTAACTCGTTACCGTTACTCGTTACTGATTCTCTAAAGTAACTTGTTACCGTTACCGTTACTTAAGAAGTAACGGTTCGTTATTTTTTCCGTTACTTTTTTAATGCTAAAACGAGATTAAATAAAAAATTTGTAAAATATTTTTTTATTTAAAATAACGTAAGCAACATATTTTTTAAAGTTGCAAAATAAAGAAATTTTCTAAACAAAGTTTTAAAATGCTTAACATATAAATAAAAAATTTTATTTAATTAAGTTTATAAGTATATCCAAATTAATATTTTTACATTTTTAATATAATTTTATTAAACTTACAATTGTTTTCTTAAAATGTATAAAATTAATAGGATTATTCGGATTAGGATATAGGATTATTAATTATTCTACAAAATATAAAATAAATTTGTTAAATTTTATTAATAATTTTTATTAATTTTTAATAAAAGTTGATATTCCATTATATTATCGTTCAGATTATCTCTACAAGGTGATAAAACAGTATTACCAATACTAAACATTCTCTCAGCACCTGCGCTGCTTCGTAAAGTTGTATTGAGTTTAATAAATAGTTTTTTAGTTTCGGGCAGTCTTGCAATAAACTTAAAGGCCGATATTTATAAAGTTTGTTTAAAGTAAGAGCTACGACTCTGTAATTAGGCGCGTTCAGCAGACGGAGCGGATCAGTGAGCGCTCAGTGATTCTCTAATATGATCGGTTCTTGCCTTTAGTTCTTTATTGGATTTAGAAGTAGAAAACAATCATAATAAAGAATTACTGAGCGCTCATTGATTTACTCCGTCTGCTGAACGCGCCTATTGATTCATGATATCTTAAAACTTTTTATAAAATGATTTTAATTAGGAATATTGATTGAATAAAAATTGAAAATGTAAAAATTATGATATGTCATAAGTAGAAAATTTAA
The DNA here is from genome assembly GCF_013373865.1 of Monomorium pharaonis. NCBI lineage: Eukaryota > Metazoa > Arthropoda > Insecta > Hymenoptera > Formicidae > Monomorium > Monomorium pharaonis. The sequence continues at coordinate 381,265 of NC_050471.1, read as the reverse complement.
ATGTAACTACATTACTGTTACAGCTACAGAAAAAAAGCAACGTTGTTACCAGTCCGTTACTAAAAAAAGTAACTGTGACGGTAACAGCGTTACAAGTAATGCGTTACTTCCCAACCCTGATTATTAATGTTTTTGATGTGCTTTTCTCATATTTGAAGCAAAACTTTATCGTGATTTTTTGTTCCATAATGAAAATTCTGACAAGACAATAAATTTAAAAAAATTTGAAATTTTTATTGAATGTAAACTGCAGACAAGCTGGCGACGCTAAAAATATGGAAACTTACGAAGCTTTGTACTAACCAGTTTTATCAGTAAAATATAGATAGCATCACTAGTCCAATCCAAAAAAAATTAGTCCCGGAACAATTTGAATGCACTATTAATCTTTTAAAGACCAAATGTACTTTTGAATGATATTTGACATAAGTTTTATTTATGACAAAGGGAAAATTTTGGCAGAATTTATTTTTTATATTTCGAAGTTTGTTTTTTCAGATGCCATCTTCTTTTTTCAAAATTTGAAAACTTTAATCCAAAAAAGATAACTTAGAAAAAAAGAACGTAAATTTTGTAAATTTTTTTTCTTAATTTTTTGACTCTTTGGGTGTGAGCCACCCATACGTAACTTTGACTCTTTGTATCTTTTTCTTTTCTGACTTTGACTCTGTACCTTTTTCTTTTCATTTATCGAAACAGTTTTACCTTCCATATGCAAAATAAATATCTTTTCTGACCTCACAAAGAATTATTTAAAAAAAATGTTTTATCTAAATAACTCTGTAAATTTTTAACTTCTAGTATTGAAATTTGTGAAAATTACAATTTTTTAAAGATTTTTTATATTTTTTTTTTGATATATGATAAGAAAGAATTTGTTTGTAAAAGCTATAATAAAACTTTATAGAAAAAAACTATTGCAATACATTCTAAAAACCTTGAAATTGATCTATAATTTTTTTAAATAACAATTGAATTCTCTATCTGAGAATAGCAGTTGTAAAAAAATTGTTCTAGGTGAGCTACTTAGTGTCAAAGTTGATCGAAAGAAGAGGTGCGTCAACGAAGGGTTAAATTTACTATACCCGCAAAAAGCATTGGAGTATTCTTGGAAACGACAAATATATTAAAAATGCTCAAGCTTTTACCATAGATGGTACTAATTATTTTTTACAAACTCAGAATGACGATTTTAATATAGCGTTGAAATTATGAGGGTTTTATGACTTTAAATATTTTGATTTATTAGTTTTTTAATAATATTTTCTTTGAAATTATATACGGTCAGAGGTTTTCTAGCTAATAACAAATCTGCAATAAAATCTTCAAAATTCGAGGTGAATTAAATTTGGATCGAAAATCGAGAAAATATTCGTATAAAAATGAGTATATGAATATTTTAAAGATTATTGCAATTGAATTTACTATTAGATTCATAAAATTCGAAGTGCCGAATCCAAAATAGCGGTCCAAAAATTAAAAAGTTTTAATTTAATTAACAATATGTAGATGTGAGTTTCATTTTTTCATTTTGAAGTTTTAAAGATTAAAATTTAAAAACAAAAAATGACATTTAAAATACGTTTATTTCCCATGGTAAGAGTTGGGTAATGGCAAAATGTTTCAACTATTTGACGGCTAAAGAACATTCTAGATTTTGGATATGAAGGAGAAAGAAATTTTGGCTGACTGAATTGCAATCTAGGAAATATTTGACTCTATACAGTTTCAGATATAAAAAAAAATATAAAAAAAGACTAGTGAGTCCGAACATTTTAACATTTTAACAATATTATAAAATCTTTATAATTTTGACGCCGTTTAAAAATTACTATTTGCAATTTTTTAAAAATAATTAATCATAAAGCTTAAACATTTTTTGACACGATATTTGTGGTTTCTAAAAATCCTGCAATACTTTTTTAGGGTTAAAATAGCAAATTTAAGAAAAAAATGTACAAAATCGCGTTTTTTAAAATTACTTATATTTATTTTGAATTAAAAATGTGAGAGGGGGGAAAGAGGTGGTATAAGAAATAAACCTTGCCAAAATGCTTAGATTTATCATGAATAAAAATAATGTTGATTATCGTGAAAAAAATATACATTTGGTCTTTAATGCATTAATCAAATTTATTTAAAATTTGATTAAGTTCTTATATTATATTTTTTAAAATTGAAGAAAAAACTAAAAGAAAGAATTAAAATACACCTTGCAAGCATCCACGGAGCATACGAGAAAGAAAATATGCTCCCTTTTTTTGTGATTGTTTTGTCCCGTATTTTTTTTTGCTTCTTGAGTATTTTATCTATTTTTTTTACATGGTCATTAGCGTGCTACTGTACGCGCTCTGCGAGTAGGAGAAGCAGGAAAGTTTGAGCTATAGTTTGTAGGCCAGGCTTGTGGGCCATTAGAATATAAAATATCAATAAGAAAATCATACAAATAGAAAAATATTAATTCTACTGTTAAAGAAAACAATTACTTAATTTACTTTTTTAAAAATAACGGTTTTTTATATATATAAAGAATATTTTTGATAATAATTATTAAATGGTATATATTACAAATGTTAGGAAAATTTATTATCATATATTAAGAAAAAGAATTTATACTATGAAAATTTGGCCACTAAACAATTTTTTGGAATTTTTTGAAATCTGAATTAAATTTGATGTAAACTTTGTAACATTATGCTCAAGTGCACATTATGCCTTTTTTGTTGACGTTTCTTTTTCTTTGCCTTTTTTTTTTTGTTTCGCTGCCTTGTTGCCTATTCGGTGGTGGCTTTAGTAAAAGATTTTTAGAGGTCTCGGAACAGTGACTAACGGGGTTGTGCGTGTATGCGTGTGGGTGGTAGGACATGGAGGTACTGGCCGCTCAACTCATCGAGCTTGGTGTGTCGCAGGGCCCCGAGGCCCCGCCGAGGCCGAACAGGCAACATAAAGGTCCCGCAGCTTCGTCTATGTCGAATTCGACGCAGCCCGCAAGTGGTAACGATCACAACAACAAACAGATGCCGCAATCCTCCAGTATTCTTGATCAAGTAAGCGATTGGAGCCCGTGTGCGACCCACGATTGACATTTCAGCAGCAAAATTTACTTATGCCTGCATCCTTCGTTTCCTTGTTGTTATGTTATACTTTAGTTTTCTTTGTCTTTTTATTATATGAGACACATAAACCTTGTCTTGCGTCTAATTTGAGGTAAAAATAAGAAACGTACACTAATATAAAAATTAATGTCACGTAAACGTCAAGAGTGAGATCTTCTAAAAATGATATCGTCTTATCATTCTAGGCGCTGTCGATTGAGAGTGACAGCGATGACGATGAGGATACTGGTGGGAATAATTTGAGAAATGACGGCACTTTGCTAGCCAGCGACCCGCCCAAACCGCTGTAAGTAAACAACTTTACTGTAAAGTAACATTCCAATATTCAAAAATTTTTACTAACAAGGAAATCTCGCGAATTCTTAAATTCTGATTCTAAAACTCTGAAACTTGGCATAAATGTAGAGGGAGTAAATACGAATTTAGAAATTTTCCGTTTGGACCCAAAAACGTTTTAAAGAGGTGAAATCACCCTTCAAAGGTAAAGACATTATTTTTACCTTTTCTTGATACATCTCGTAAATTAAACGAGATGTCAAAAAATATTTTGTACAAGTATATTTTTACAACATAAATACTTCTATTTAATTATGCTATTTATTTTTTGAAAAAAAAAAAAAATTTTTTTTTTTTAATAAATAATATAGTTAAATAGAGGTATATATTTATGCTGTAAAACTTTTGTATAAAACATTTTTTGATATTTTGTTTAGTTTATAAGACATCAAGAAAAGGCAAAAATGTCTTTACCTTTGAAGGGTGGTTTCACCCCTTTAAACCGTTTTTGAATCCAAACGGAAAATTTCTAAATTTATGTATTTACTTTTTCTACATTTATACCAACTTTCCTTAAAAAAGTTTTATTAAAATCAGAAATAAGAGTTTATGAGATTTCCTTGGAAGAAATATTTACCATTGAAATAATACTTGTTAATCAAGATTCTATTAGTCACTTGTTGCCATAAAAACGTATGAATCGATTTCTTGAGAAACAATATAAGTTAATTTTTATTGAAATTGAGATATTAAAAAATTTAAAATTAGAGGAAGTACACAGTTTTCTTTAAACACCATATTACGCTAGCACACTATGTGAGTATTCGCAATTCACAATTCGTGATTCGTAATTTGCGATTTATATTACGTTCGTGAATAATGTGGAGAAAAAATTTGTCAATTCGTCATGCATGATTTGTTCATATTGATTCGAGCGGTTTTTTGACGAATTTTAAAGGACATGAATCAACACGAATCAATCTATTCGTGTCGTAACATACTATTCGCGATGATTTGTTGTTCTTACTTTGGCTGCTATAATGAAAATCGAGTAGACAAATAAGTCGTACCCTGCGCTTCTAGAAGACATTTTTGGCACAAACAATATTGATTAAGTAAACGTTTATACCGCTGAAAATACTGGTCGAAGTAATACGAACTAAGAAATGACAAGTGATATACTGCGAATCGTGAATAGTGTGAGAAATTTATAATAGCGAATGATGAATCTTCCCGAATGTCGAATGAATATCTATGAATCATGAATTTACGAATCGCGTACAATCTGACCTTAACATTATAATTAAGAATTTATTTCTATACCAGATATCTAATCTTTCTCTTAACAAAGATATTGTTATTTATAAGAAACATAAGTTAATAACCAAGTTGTCCTTACATTTTATTCTATAAAAATATTCTATAATTTTATTATAATAAAATTTAGATTACAAATTTTTTATGAATTGCGCATTTTTCAATAAAATACTTTTAGAATACAATTTATTATTTTAGAAGTGTTTTAGAAGAGTGTACAACTACAGAATTTCTCAATTAAAAAATTATATATGCGAAAAAGTTTATTTTATCCAGAAATAACATATAATAAAATTAGGTAATTTATACAAATTAATTTTTAAATCAGTTTTTGAAAAATAAATTTTAAAAGAGATGTGTGATATGTACCATTAATTTAATATATGAGATAACATGTCTTTTTACATATTTTTTATCATACATTTTACATCTCTAGCTCTACAGTTGTAAAAATTAGTTTAATTCTCTAAAGTCTAAAAGTAAATTTTTCTTACTTATATTGTTTTTTTAATCATTGGGATACATAACTATTTTTTCGAACACAGAGACAACTCTGGGTCAACGTGACTGCGCAAAGAATTCTGAGATAAACTTTAAATACTTTAGAATAAATTTATATAGTTTAAAAGTTTGGTTTAACTTATTAGTTTAAAAGTTATTTGGCTTAAAAAATTGTAACCTTTTGAATTTTTAATATTTTTGGCTAAAAATTTAACCTGATATTCTCAAGATATACCTTTAAAAAAAAAATTATTTTGTAGTGCAGTTTTTAAAAAAGATATTTATTTCATAAACTGATAGAGCTTGTTTTTTAGGGTAAAACAATCGTGAAATTTTAGGATGAAAAAATTTTATTACAAAAAGTATTTATTTTTCTATGTAATTTAAAAAGAATTACATTTTCGAACTTTAATGGTAATAAAATACAATGTATATGCGACGCAAGCAAACTAAATTGTGTAGATGTTTTCCTATCTTGCTTATAAGAACAAAGTAAACATCTTTTTTTATTCGAAATTATTCTTTTTTCTCTCTGTCTGTAGTAAAGCATTTTGAAGACGTCGCGTGCGTAAATTGTATGCCATCGCTTTATTCGCACTATTTTGTTACTAATATGTAACTCTGCTTGTGCAACCTTGTTTTTCTTAAGAGTAATACAATTAAAAAAAAAAAGCGTTATTTTATTGGGAGCAAGTCGACGCTTGGTACACGCTTGGAGTCAGCGTGACCCACAGCTTAATTTACGCGGCTGCCGATCATGTATCACTATAATAAAATTTTTTGATATCCGTTAGTCTCACGATTACAATTATTTTAAAATTAAATTAAAGAAAAAATTTCTGTACGGTAATATTCAATATAACACTGCAAAATTGTTTTTAAAAATATTTTTACACTAAATACAGCAAGAAGTGGCTGTAGTATTAATATTACTAATGTCATTTCGTTTCATCTTCCATTATGCCTATCCCACACTTCGACATTTCGCGTCATATGGTCGTCTTGGTCGCCTCGCCTCGTCTCGCAACACCACCAACGCATTACGTGTACCTCATCTACCATTACGTCGTTTCGCCGCAATCTCTATTTTCATCGCTGCAGTCCCGAATTTTCTCCTTTCAGACCGTCATCGGACTCGTCGTCATCGTCCTCGCACAATGCTCAAAATTCTCATCATGAGGACAAGCCAAAAGGTACGAAAATACTACTTTTTAAAAGCGTTTATTACACATAACATGGAAACATTGCAGAAACACTGCAGATTTTATTGCAAAAATGTTGTGAAATGTTGTCGTAATATTGTTGTAATAATAAATTGCTTTTAGAAATATACAATGAGAGACACAATACAATGTTGCAGCAATATAACAATATAAATGTATATAATATACAATATAATATACATTTTACAATACTTTATAATGTTACAATAATTAAGGTATTTTTAATTTGAACGAATAATCCGTAAAATAAACATACAAGTAACAAAAAATTGAAAAAATAATTACGTAAAAAATACGTACGTATGTATGTATATAAAATAAAAACACAGGTACATGAAATAAATTATTTATTGGATTTATAACAATGAGTAACGAAATACTGAAATTATAAAATTTAATGTCTATCAACATTTAGACTATTTTTATGTGACGCTCTTCGTATTCTTTCAAAAATACGAAAAAATATTGAGCAGCCTCACATTCCAGATACAATAAAAAAATAATTACAATATTAACAAAAAAATACACGTTTACAAAATTTAATTACTATTTCCAAATATAGACAACTAGATACTTACTAACGTTGGAACAGTTGGCTTTTTTAACATATATACATTATACATATAGACTTACGAAAAGAATATGAAAAGATATTTTAGCATTTTATATGTCGGTACTCTCTTTGCTACATTAGAACGCTAGACTGGCTTTGCAATCTCTTCTTCCTGCAAACTCCTTTCCTTCCACCTTGAACCTTTTGTTTTCCTCTCTGAATTCTTTCTCGCTTTTGCATCCTCCAACGCAAATAAATTTCTTCCAAAAAGCAGCAAATTTTTGGTATTTATTTATAACAAGTAAATAAATACAAATTTGTGATCATATATATTTTATAAACATACCGTAAGGTATCCAGAACTATCAGAAAGCAAAAAAATGACTTTAAAAGATCAAAAAAATCGTTAAAATGATTAAAAACTAGAGAGACCTTGGTGAGTTACTCACAGTGACCCACCATGACCCCAAGGGCTAAGGTTTGTCGATTTTTCCTAATTTTTGTGATGTAAAAATGATTTATTTTTTTAGATTCACTGAAGCTTTTTGTATTTAGCATAAAAATTAAAAGCTATTAAATAAATTAGAATTTTAAAAAATTTTGATTTTTTAAGAACAATTTCGTGTCAATTTCGTCATTTTATCCCCCTATGTGGATAAGATGACTTAGTAGCGAAGAGTAATTTAGTGGCATTGTAACCTATCTATTGTTTATCTGCATAAACACAAATTTTCTTATTTATTTAACAATATATTATATTAATAGTACAACTACTTTATTTTTTTAAAAATTACGAAATTAATAAATTGCATATAATAAAATTTATTTACAGTACAGATTATCAGTATAACCAGTATCACAAATTACAAACTTAATTTGCATAACTTTAACGCAATTACATTCGTTGCAGAACATGATCTATAAGTACGAATGCGTCATCTGGTTTCGTCCGTTGTCTTACCCACATTTATAGTATTCACTTGTTTATTCAATAAAAATGTTTATATTGCGAGAAATGAAAAATATGAATGCATTAATACATACGTTTTTATCTCTACTATATTATGATTTTATTAAAAAATTGAAGTATTTACTATAATTACGTCATTTTTTATAAACAAATGCCAAAAAGTTACACATGGGTGTGTACCTAAAACACATTTCTTATTCTATTATCCACTTTTGTGAACCGATTAAAATCAAACTACAACAGATAATCTACTATTATCTAAACATCTAAAGTTTTTAATGAGTTTAACAATGGGTTGAAATCTGTTATTAGCTTAGAAAAATTAGTGATTTGTCATCTTATCCACTTCGTCACCTTACCCCCCTTTTTCCTATCATTTTTAAATATATTCATATACAAAAAATATTTTTAATTTTTTAAAATTGTAGATAGTATAAAGTTTTTACAGGTTTTTTTTCCGTAAATGTAGTAAATAGAACTTGATAAATTACAAGTTTGTTTGCGTTATGCCTCAACAGGTTTGCTCTGATATGCTCTTTGGAACATACTGATTGGTAAAAGAATGTTGGAGCGAATAAAAATGCGTTGGAACGATGCAAACAAACCAGTTTTTATTAGGTGCGGCATATATTCTGCAGAATTAAAGCCATTATAATTAAATTTGCAATGTGTTATAAATAACAGTATTATAACACTGTACGACATATACTATGTGCAATTAATACATTATTAATAGCATAATTGTAAGTTTATATTTATTTAATTGTTCTTTTAATTATTTGTATACATGCCTCATAGCATTGTTTGTAATTTAAACAACGTTGTGTAATTTTTAGAGTGTCTTAGAACATTAAAATTTAATCCAAGTTTTTATAGAAATTGTAGAATTTTTTTGACAACTTAAATTACCTATTTTATATTTCTAATTAAAAGTTATATTGGTTATGATGCATAAAAACATGAAAGATTTTAATAGGTCATAGGTGTCCCACTGGGTATATTTTTCAAAATTTTTTAAAAATGTATAAAACTTGAATATTTATTTGAAATACATTTCTTATATATGAAATATATTTATAATAGCAAAGATATAAAATAAAACCATTTAATATAATTATCATTTTTTTATCGTAATCTTAAAAACTGGTACGGTTACTGACGCAGCAGTGTTTCTGCTAAAATATTAGTAAACAATAAAATAATTCTGTATGTACTATTTATAACAATTTAACAATAACAATTTTTGGAGAAATTTTGGTTGGGGTCACGCAAATCTTTTCTGGGAAAGTGGATGAACTCTATATTGTAGTTTGATGAGAGAAGTTGATAGTACTTTTTTTATAAACTTTTATTTGTTTAACCTTAGGACAAAAATATAATGCACCCTAAAAAATAGATATTTTTATATATTGTGCGTGCGTGCGTACTATGTTATGTTTTCTGGGATAAAGAGTAAAAGTAACTGTTAAATTGTTACTAAAAAAATGTAACTACGTTACCGTTATAGTTACAAAAAAAAGAAAAGTAATGCCGTCACCAATCCGTTACAAAAAAAATAACGGTAACAGCATTACAAGTAACACGTTACTTTCTAATTTTGCGCACGCGCTCGCATGCACGCACGCACGCACGCACGCACGCACGCACGCACGCACGCACGCACGCACGCACGCACACACGCACGCACACATGCACACACACACACACACACACACACACACACACACACACACACACACAATTATAATTTTATTACAATATACTTAAAATACTGCGGTATTATTAAAATTATATTGCATATCCATTTTTTAAAACAATATTTTTAAAACATTGCATTTCAATATACAAGACTAATGTTTTTACAAGATTCTAATGTCATGTGATATTAAACATTGGAATTTAACACTTTGTTTAATTTTTGTAGGAGGAGCACCGAATCGTCCGCTCCCACCAACTCCTGACGAGGAAGAATCGGGAGATCGTACACTAGTCATGAAACGAGTAAGTATCTCTTTTATCGAAGTTAGGATGCAAGTTGAAATATACACATTTGTAGACTTCTTTTTTATTTAGATATATTTTACTTCAATATAACTTGACATTTTTGTATATACTGTTGGTATGTAATGTAAATTTTATGTAATTGTGTTTTAGTAGTTCATATAAAGCAGTGTTTTCTCCCCTCTCTAATTTCTTTAGCCATTCACGAGAATCGATACGTCCAAATTTAAACAATATAGGTTTTGTTGCCAATTGAAAAACAAATTAGAGCAACTTAATATAATTACATATTTAAACTAAAATATGCTATTTCGATAAAATATGTATGAAAATTAAGCCGACTATACGTTTAAGTAAACTTGTCAAGTATTGCATATGCAAACACACTTATTAAGCCTATTGAAATGTTTATACAGAACTGCACAGTTATCGCAAATACGAGACACATACTTCGGTAGATTTGACAATATACTTGAAGAATTTACTTGAACGTGAATTAGCTTTTGATTTAAAAAATATCGATTAAGTTACAATTATGTAATATGTAATTAATGCATTTTATTTTGAAGTTTGATTATTTTACTATTTTTTTTTTCTTTTAATATTTTTTTAAAACAATTATTTAATAATTGTTTTGTGACTGCAGGGATCCTCTATTATTTATTTGCCCCGAATTTTTTTGTGAATCGGATTTACGGAATAGAGAGGGAAGAAAACGAGTGATTACGATGCATATTTATCTTTTATTTATTTTCTTGTAAATATGTACGTATGTCAACTGATAATCAGGACTAAATCAGTGATATTATTATTGTCCGCTCTCTTTATTGTTTTGCTCCACGTATTCGTCAAGACTAGACTATATGTTTCAAATGAGCACCATGGCGAGCACTGCCTTGTGTCTTTGTCGCTGTCTTATGATACACCATGCACATTCATATATATATATATATATATATATATATATATATATATATATACACACGTTGCTACAGATTGACTGTTGCTGCAGTGAAGATGCAATGAATTGCGTCATTACATCTTTTTTTTCATCTTTTTTTGGTCATAATTTTGTCTTTCAATGTTGAGATTAATCTAAAAATTTTTATTACTTTGAACTTAGATTTATCTGCTACAATGATAATAGTTCATTATTATACTACTAAAAAAAGAATAGGGAACATTTGACGTATACCGAAAATTTAGGCTATCTTTAAACCGCTGGAACTTAACGAAAAATTATTGCAGAAACAAAATCCAAAAAGCATTTTAAAGCTTGAAATTTCTTCTTTCAAACGTTTTTTGGCAATTTTAGTTATCTTTTCTTTATCAACATGGCACAATGACAAAGCTTTTGAAAGCCTGTTAAAATAAAAATTTTTATACGATTTTGCTGCATCTCGCGTGAAAAAATTATAGAGAATTTCTGTTATTTGCATTTTATAGTGGGATTTTTTTCCTTTATTTTGAATGGTTGTTTATTGCTGTGCGATTTTTTAAAACCGAGTTATTGAGATTTAAAAAAAAAGAAGTCATTTTGATTTTCATCACTTGATACTTGTAAACAGATCAACATTCAGCGCTCAGCAAGAAAGCGTTGGAAAGCTGGAAGTTTGCACTTTCAAAAGTTATTAATTATTTTTTCATAAATTTACTTTTTCAAATCGGGTTAAAAAATTACGTAGAAAAATCGCATATTTTACGGTTTTTATTTAATTCTATATATTGTGAAGAAAGATCCAATCACACCGTTAATACAAAGTTTTATAGTACGATTATTCCTTAGTAATAAACATTAACGTTCTTTGATCAATTACTGCTGTAAACATTCTCATATGTTTATGCACCTCTCAATAATGTTCAGTGGAATTTTATGTCAAATTTGTTTAAGTGCTTTTCCCAACTTATCAATCAGCATTGAAAAGTACAAATTTTCAGATCTCCATCGCTTTTTTGGGGGAGCGCCTTACGTCTTAATTGTTCACAATTAAGAAGCGATGAAAATTAAAATGACTATTTTTTTCTTAAAATCTCAATAACTCAGTCAAAAAAATCATACAGCAATGAACGACCACTCAAAATAAAAAGAAAAGATCCAGTTACAAGATGCAAGTAACAAAAATTCTGTTTTTTTACGCCAAATCCAACGCAGTAAAGTCGCATAAAAAATTTTATTTTAATGGATCAAGCTTTATCTATATATATGTGCCACGTTGGTAGAAAAAAGATAACTGAAATCGCCAAAAAGCGTTTAAAAGAAGTTTCAAGCTTAAAAACACTTTTTGGTTTTTGTTTCTGCGATGATTTTTCCCTAAGATCCAGCGGTTTGAAAATAGCCTAAATTTTTAGTATACGAAAAGTGTTCCCTATTTTTTTTTTAGTAGTGTATATTGTGTTATATTATTACATCATATACACCACCATTATTATCGTCGACAATCATTGTATCACGTTGTTATCGCACGCATTTCTTTTTCTTGTTTTTTTTTTCTGTCACCGTACCATTATCTTCGCCATCGTACACACACTCTAGAAACTTAGTCAGATGTCTGATGATCGTGCAACGGCTAGCGACAACCGACGTTCAGAAATAGACGAGCAGCTCCTCCTGAAGGAGTGGGACTTTACCCGCTTCTTTCAGGGTTTTAACGAAAAATTGGATAAAATGAAACAGGAGCATCGACAAGAGGCAGCCGGTCAAGGGATGAGCAAATCCGGATCCAACGAGGATCATTCTTCATCATCTAGTGAGAGAACGCTGAAGAGACAGGAGCAATTAGTTCGAAGAAAACATGAGCAACAGCATCATCAAAAGCAACAGCAGCAATTGAAATCGATTCATAGGCGGCAGGAGAGTGATTCGAAACTGGGCAACGCGTCGAATGCTTTTACACGCGCCTTTCGCCGCGAAAACTCGGATTTTTTCCCGTCCGCGAGGCATTCGGCGTACTTACAAAAATCAGACTCTTCGCGCTCTAGTATATTCGCCAGCGGCAATCGACGCGGCAGCGAGATAAGCGTTGCCGGTATCATTGGTAAAAAAGGCAGTGTTCTTAGCACCGGGGAGCCAGTTTTGACAGACTTCTCGCTATGTCGCGAGGGGCCCCAGAGGCCTAGAAGAGAAAAAACCGAGAGCGAGATCGTCTTCGGTAGACACGAAGCGAGGCGGTACGATTTTGGACGTAATAAAGACGAGAATGCAAGAAGACGCAGTTGTAGACCCTCGGACGGATCTATGGCGTTTGCCGTGGTCGACGATGCGGGAACGATTAAGTCTACGGTCAGTACGACAGCCAGCGAGTACAGCCCCATTGTCATCCAGGTCAGTTTCCCTAGGCGAATCGCCTGCGAGTCGCCAGCCCGAGTCGCGAGAAACTTTCACGAGTCCTGCCTGTGTGCTTGCCTGAGAGAAATCCTTTTTACTTATCTTATCAACATATTTTGTCTTATTTTTCCCGATTATCCTTTGCTCCGCTCCAAAACATTTTCGAAGTGTCTGTCGAGTTTATTTTATTTGTTTATTTTTTATTATATATTTATTGTCAATATAATTTTTGTAAACTATTTATAAATAACATTATGAACACTTTATTAAAACTAATCGACTCGTCCATATCCGCACTCGTGGACACTTCGATTCTTTTTTTTGAGAAGATCACAGTCGTGATCGATTTTTCAATATTTAGCATAACGATCACATAGAAAGCTAGTCAGCTATGCTCGACTTTTAGGCGCAATTTTCTTTTCTTGTATAATTTGTTTTCATGATTTATAAAATAAATAGCAGTTATACATTATTAATTATTAGTGCTATTAGTATTATATTAGCAGTATTAATATTATCTCATATAATAATCTTTGATTAGATTCTTGATTATTTTTTTTTTTATGTGAAAGCGATCATGGGATTTTTGAATCATAATGTTAGAATATCTTTAATATTGTCGCACTTTCTATTATTAATTTCGCTATTACTAACATTACTATCCTTACTATTTTTATCGTTACCATTACCACTATTACTATTACTACTGCTACTATTAGTATTACTAATACTGATTTTTATTTCTACTAAGAACATGAGAGGCTCGCTAAGAGGGAGAGGGAGAGTTTCGCTAAGAGGTGTTGCTGCGACACAATGTTTTATTTACGTTTTCGCTTCTTGAGAGGCTTTTTGTAAATGTATTTGCTGAGCAATGTTACTACGCATATTTTTTCGAAGAATTACCTCGATTGTGTTAAGAGTGTATTTGCCTAAAAAAATCGGAAAAATACAATTTTCTGGAGAAAAATATTTTCAGAATTTCGAATATTGTATATAACTTTTTAGGAAATTTTTCAAATTTTCTGTAATTAATATACTTTTAAGAAATACTTAAAAAATAATTTTAAAAATCTAAAAACTTTTTTACATTAACATATGTAAAATAGTTAGATATTTAGACAAATATAAATTGTTAGATACAGATATTTGTCCTAATACTATTTAACAATATTTGCTACTGTAATATTATTTCTACATTATTTAATATACTGCATTGTCAAAATTTTATTTCAGAGTACAAATTTTGGAGGGAATGGGTTTGCTTTTAAAATATTATTTCATCATTATTAGATGAAAACGTAGTTAAGAACAGTGTTGCCAGGTTAAAAAATATTTTATACCAACTAAATCATAAAAATACACTAGATTAATTAAAAATGTCAATATATCTTTTTTCTTTGTAATTTATTACATTTTCTGCGAATAGTTTTTTTCCTTGTTTTTTTAAAAGTATGTATTTGATCACGATCTATAAAGCATTGTTAAAAAATTTTAACTAAGGATTACAAATTGGCTAGGACTTCTAAATGTTTTATCAAATTTTAAGATAAAAACTGTTAATTTGGAGTCAGTCTGGTTATTAGAGTGCAAGAAGTATAACAAGTAATTAGTTAATATATATTTTTAATAATTTAAAGTACAATATTACATGGATTAAACATAAAAGTTTTGACTACATTTTGAGCTATCAGTGCATAAATTCATAAATTAAAGTCAGTTGCCAAAAATTAGATATACTATGATTTGGAGTGACGTAATAATAGTTTTGGTACAGTCGGTTTTATGGCCAGATGAGAATGCTCAGGATTGTAGAACATTTTCATCAAAAACAGTAGAGAGAACAGTTACCCCGAAAAATAAAAAGTTAGTAAAATAATATGGTCAAAGTATATAATAGAGGAGAAGGTGATATTATGATAACTATAGACAATATGGTCGCTCTTATTATTTCTTTTATTAGCTGACGAATTCTAGTAATTACTTATGGAATCATTTATTCAATGGTCTGTCGTTATGAAATGGCACTAATATGACAACACACAATAGCCAACGTTTGTTATAAGGCATTTTTAGTTTTGAGTATTTTGAAACTTTTAAGGTACATTTTAACATTTAATTATACATATTTCTTCATTTTTTTAAAACTTAACTCATTAAGTCACAAGCAGGCAGTTTTTTTACTTTCTTTAGTGGTATTTTATACCATCTAATTCTCAAAAAAGTTTAAATTAACTTTTTCTTATGTAAAATTTTCTGAACTTTTAATATCCGTCGTCAGAATTTCTTAAAAATGCGATCTGGACAATTTATGTTAATTTATTTGCAAAAAACTGATTTTTTTTTACTGAAAAATTTTTTTAAATCGATATTTACACGTAGAAAACAGATGGAAATATCTCTGAGAAGTGAAAATCTTGCGTCCGTGGATCATGAACTTTCAAATGTACGTGTAAATATATTTCAATTCAAGATGGCGCATCTAATATGGCAGTTAGAAAAGGAAAAATTTACGAAATCTTAGATTTCTCTGTATGTAAATATTTCTTTCGATCACTCTATCATTCAAATTGGTTTTTATAAGTTTTTTGGGTTGCTGATTGCGATTCTGTTATTAGACATGTCATTTAAGATGGTGAATCCAATATAGCAGTCGAAAATGTTTGAAGTCAATCAAAATTACTGAAATTTACTGTATGAGAGTTTTTTGGGTCGCTGATGACGAATCTGGCATCAAAATATTTGAATTTAAGATGGCGGATCCAAAATAGCGGTCGAAAATGTTTGGAAGTCAATCAACTTTTTTGGAAATCACTATATCGGTTTTTTGGGGTCGCTGATTACGAATCTGTCATCAAAACAATTGAACTTAAAATGACGGATCCAGTATGGCGATAGAAAGCCTTCGAAATTTTTTAAATTTGCTGAATATTACTATGGGGATTTTTGGATTGGTGATTATGAATATGACATCAGAATTGTTGAATCGAAGAAAGTGTATCGAATATTGTGTGTAGTCAACAAAAAATTTTTTAAGCTATGAGAAATTTTATGTGTGAACATTTATGGAGGATTCTGATACTCATCTCCTTTCGGAAAAACTTCGCTACATTCATATTGAATCGTTTTTACAAAATATATTCATCATACGAAATAAAATGAGTGAATTATGTACGTTTTTTAGCCGTCAAGAAATTGTTGCCCAGTTTTTATCATTTGGAGGTGAACATAAATAGAGACACTTCAGTTTTTATTTTTTTTATTTTTTAGTTTTTGGTTTTTTATTTATTTTTTCAGTTTTTGAATATATATCACGAATATGAAAGTACGAGAAAAATAATGAAAAAAAAAAAAGAATTTGTAGAATACAAAATTATAACTCATCTGCACTTGTATGAATCAGATAAATTTTAAAATTGATGAAATTTGAGTGATTTTGGCTATTTTATTTATGACAGTAAATCCTTTTACAAATCGACAATTTTGATGCCAGATTCGTAATCAGTAACCTCCCAACCCCATACAATGATTTTCAGTAAATTTAATTGACTTTAAACATTTCTGACCGCCATATTGGATCCGTCATCTTGAGTTTGAATATTTTAATGCCAGATCTGTAATCAGCGACCCGGAAAAGTCTCATTTAGTAATTTTCGATAAATTTGATTGACTTTAAACTTTTTTGACTGCCGTATTGGATTCGCCATCTTGAATGTGTGATAACAGAATCGCAATCAGCGACTCAAAAAAAAAAACCTCTAAAAATCAATGTAGATGATAAAACGATTGAAAAAAATATTTACATGCTGAGAAATCGAAGATTTCATATTGGATGTTGTCATCTTGAATTGAAATTTACGTACATTTGAAAGTTCATGGTCTATGGACGCAAGATTTTTACTTCTCAGAGATATTTCCATTTATTTTTTATGTGTAAATATTAATTTAAAAAAAATTTCAGTGAAAAAATTAGCTTTTTTAGAAATAAATTAACATAAATTATCCAGATAGCATTTTTGAGAAATTCTGACGATGGATATTGAAAGTTTAAGAAATTTTACATAAAAAAAGTTAGTTTAAACTTTTTTAAGCGTTAGATTTATAGCGTAAAATAATACCATTGAAAAAAGTCACAGAAAACTGTCCACTTGGGACTTAATGAGTTAAACGTGTTAGCACAAATATATATATATATATATATATATATATATATATACAGTTGAGTATTTTTTTGTTATTTAACTTTTTATTCGTTTATACACATTTTGAGTTATACAAAGTTAAACAATGGCATAGAATTTTGTTGATACAGCCACCTGAGCATGGTAATGGTCACTTTTGATCATCCTTATATCGAAAAGATTAATCGTGATAAATCGTTTGTCGCTTTATTCTTAATTAATAATTTGTGATACGTATAATTATTATCACGACAAAAGGAAGAATTACGCATAAACTTAAAAATCCTACCTTTATCTTTTCACAATTACGTCACAATTTTTTCTGACTTAATTTATTTTATATAAATATATAATTTTGTAATAAAATATTGCGATTTTTTAAAATAAAATTAGTTTTTTAAATTTATTTTTGTGGTGGTCATATTACTATCTCTTTTTTTTTAACTCCTTATGCAGTGTCTACATTTTTATAAATAATATGTAATATAGTAAATATTTTATAACTTTGAATCTACAATCTAATGAATAACACTTTGATGAATATAATCGTTATGTTTCAATTTAAAATACTGATTATTAACAAAGTTATTAGATAAAATATAAATATGTGGCCAAATTACCATTTTCTTTTTTTTTTTTTTTTTATATATATATTGTATTACAAGTGCGGATACAAGATTAGATATTCCCATTCGCGTAGGTAAATGCACACATAGGGAATAGCCGATCCATACATGCTACACACGACATTTTTTGTCACTTGCGTCGAAGTGACGTTCTTGAGTACTCTTGAGTTTTTATGAATTAATAGGTGCTAATGTTAGGTTTGCGAAAGCGATGAAATATCAATAATTCAGCACGAGTTATCGTATCCATGTGGCGAGATGACATACATGCGAGTATGGTAACCAAGATAAAGGTATAAAAAAATGATCAAACATAGTTTTTCACCACGACTTACGCTATTTATTAGAAGATAAAAACTGTATAATTGTATAACAGTTGTATTAAAATAAAATGTGGCGACTTTGCACATGAAAAAGTGACTCAAAAGGGATCACTTTCGACGCACTGGTAACAAAAACACTTTTTTTTATTGTTATTTTTTTATATTGTATAATTATTAGGAATGTCACAAATGATCATTAAATAAGAAAAAATTTGGCCATAAAGCTAAAATTATTAGTCTAGATGTCTTATGATACCTAAGCCTTTTTCATGATTATATAATATCTAATTATATGATTATAGAAAAATAACTTAATAAAATATTTTTGCTTATTGTATTGCCTTGCCGTATTAATATCATTTTAGATTACAACATTGTCAACCTTTATTAAGGATTTATTAAGAAAGAGTGAATACAGGTTAAAAAGTTATTTTTTTATTATCCTGATATGTAGTACTTATACTCATAACAAATAGATGATCACTATTAGTTGCTTACACTTAAGTCTTGAAGTAAACGCGACTTTTTTCCTTTGTTTTTTTTTTTAAATAATAAGACATAATAATGCATTGTATTAAAAATGTACTGAATCTGGATACAATTGTACCAAACCTGGCAACATTGATTAAGAAATTTTATAATATTGTATCTTTTATTGTGTTTTATTTTGTATAATTTTTTAATTATAGGAAATAGAATTTTTTGGCATCTATTTATCGGTGCCGCGTATTGCTCACGTTCAATCCTACTCTTTAAATTTCTTAGAGTGAAAATACTGCCACTACAATTTTTCGAGTGATTTTCCACTCAATAAGGGTTAGAATTCACTCTAACAGAGTGAATTTTTAACTTTTATTGAAGTGGAAAATTACTCGAAAAATAACTCTTATTGGAGTGGAAAATTCAATCTATTAGAGTGAATTTTAACTCTTATTATAAAATGGAAAATTACTCTAAAAATTATAGTGGTAGTATTTTCATTTTAAGAAATTTATAGAGAAATATATTACAACAGAAAAAGATTTTTCAGAACAATTATGTCATGAAAAGATATAAAAGTTTGCATTTTTTCTAGAAATCTTTATGTAAATTTTGATATATTATAAAATTTCTTATGCTATAATTTCTAAAGAAAATATACAAAATCTGAAGAAATTTGAGATAGTTTTTAAGAAATAAGAAAAAATTTTAAACATGAAAAAATTTTTTTTAATTATAAGATATAAAAAACATTTTTACCTCTTTTTTTTATAAGAAAAAAAAATTATAACTTCGGAAATTTTGGACATCTTAATAACCAATACGAAAAAAGTATAAATTAATAAAATAAATAAGATTTAATTTTGTTGTAGTTGGATTTTGTTGGGCTTAATCTAAAATCAAGAATTTTTATGATTACGAAATATGTCTCTTGTTAAAATTATTGAAATAAGTTGCCATAAATAAGAATGGCGACCACTTAAATTAAAGTTTGATTTTTTAACTTCTTTTTTTAACCTTATGAAAAATATATTTAGTTATGGATATTGCGAATTAAGATGTACTAAACTGCAGAAAAGTGTGACTCAAATTGAACAACACGGGTTTTGAGTAACACTGAGTTTATTACTGACTTTGAATATCAAACTATGTAGATATATAAAAGAGTTTCGTCGGAATGCCGGGTAACAAATTGAACAGAGAACTGAACAAATGCGTCGAGAATCAAGTACAGAGTAACAATAACTTTTTTTCCAGATTTCTCTCTCTTTATATACCTACAAACCGACGCTTCTAGATTTTTTTGTTTCCCTGTGCAGGCAGTAAGATTGCCTGTATTAGAGAAACTTTTCGAATTTTCCGTTAAACTTCTGTTAACACGCGGTTGTGGCGAAGCAGTCGCTGCACATATATTGTTATAAAAAATAGAAATTTTGATTATTTGTAGTAGAAATTATATATAAAAATTTTTATATAAGGTTTTGAAATTAGAAGCCACTCGAACAATTGATTTTTATATCATTTCAAGACTAGTTTAAAAAACAGATTCGAATCAAAAAATTCTTTTATTGGTTATTAAGATGTTTAAATTCACAATTAATATCTATGATAAAAACAAAAAAAGCAAATAAAAATTCTGAAAAAATTTATAGAAATTATAAAAATACATAAGTTGCAAAATTTACAAAAATTTGTTTTTTTATAAAAAAAGTTTAAAATACCACATTTTTTTACTTTTTTAGACGAATACTTTTTTAATCGTCACATATGATGTTTCTATCTGTAAACCTTTGATGTTTCTGAACTATGTATTCATTAATACGGTTGTGGGGATTTTGCGTGAATACACTAACGAGGATATGGGAAAAAATATTCATTTTGATTGATTGATTAATTGCTATTTGGTAATTTTGACTCCTTTGTTTTTTCCATTCATTGTTGTGTCCCTGTCCTTGGCAAACAAGCCTTGTCCTTTATTGTTTGAGTGATGTGCTACTATGAAAAAATGCTGGACGTCTACGGCGACAATATGAAATCTAAGATTGAACTGAGGATTAATTGCATGGAATTTTCTCGAGATACTCAATAACGTCATTACTACTCAGCTTAACGGCACCCCACAGGATTTCAGAGATATGATATTAAAAAATTGATTTAATAAAATTGATTTAATAAATAATGAAGACGGTTTTTTTATTGCATTACCGAACGTGTTTTAATGTGTTTTTTCATCATGGATTTACTTGACAATTTAACAAATAAAATTAATGAAAACGAGCAAATAGAAAATAATATTTTAATACGATTAACACACACACACACACACACATTTATATTTCGAACATTATGTACAAACGAAATGTTTCGACTTTACTTTAGTCTTTCTTAGCCCTGGTTCTACAATTTACCTTAAACGGAGTTAAAATTATTAAATTTAGTTAAAAAAAATATTGTATTCCATGCATTAAATTTAGGTTAACATTGATTTTCTGTGGTCAAAGTTAAGTGCTGAATTTTGGATGTTTAATGAACCTAATCAATGTTTAATACTATAATTGATATGTTATTATTTAGCTTTTTGGAGTTATGTTAGTACAGTATTGGATTTTTGAAAATTAAGGGGGGCGAGAGGGAATTTCAAAAAATCGATTGCACTGTTATGAAATACATTGAAAGCCACAAAACTTTTACTTGAAACTTTTTTAAATATTTCTTACAGTTTTGACAGCATTTACTTAGAAACATAAAAACTAATTTTTTTAAAGAGAGTGTTCACTTCCTTAACGGCCGTATGGGCACGTATAAAAACATGTTTCTTATTTTGACCTAAACTACAAAATACTCGAAGCTTATCAAAATGTATTTAAACATTTCCTAAAGAGTTTTTTATTTCCAAACATTAATAAATTTTTAGCTACTTCGAGCGGCGTCTCTCGTTGAAATTTGTATAGAACTGTAGATCTTTTAAAATTCAACAAGAATTATAGCGAAAACTTTTGTAGGACAAAGTGCATTAGTTTGAACTAAGCAATATTTTTCGCTTTGACGACTAGAACTGAGTTTAATCTAGCAGAAATTCTAGAACTATTAAAAAGATTCCAGAATTTTAAAACATTAATGAGTTTCCACAAAATGATACGCCAACTTCACACGCATTAATAACAATCATTGTTCTTGAGTATCAGTTTCTATCAGAAAGTCCTATTATCGAATCAATTCTTTGTACCCCAATGAAAAAAGTAGAGAGAGAGAGAGAGAGAGAGAGAGAGAGAGAGAGAGAGAGAGAGAGCGATTGAGAAGACTGAAAAATGGAAAAAAAGCAATAATAAGTTAACAATCCAGCCTGATGTGTTTAAGTGCATTTTATATTATAGTTTTCAATATTGTGTGTGTGTGTGTGTGTGTGTGTGTGTGTGTGTGTGTGTGTAATCCTGTGTGACCAAAAAAAAGATAAAAAATAAAGGCAAAAGACGACATGGTTATAAAGATTGAAGTATGAAGTACCAAGAGAAGAGGAAAGAACGACAAGGCGGAGAGTGATCTCGAAGAAGTCGAGGAACAAGAAATAGACGGATCACTTTGTAAATGTCGTACATAAAACAACTGTGCTTCTGTTATCACGATCGTCTTGCATGACGCTTGTGACATGTATGAATGCATCTCGTTGAAATCTGCACGTGTTAAAACGCGGCGATCGTATTTTGTGTTTTTGTGTGTGTTGTAGCACGTGCTAAGCATGTTTAATTTTGCCTCTATGTGTTCTTTCGGCATGATGCGTGTAGCGATTTTCAGTATCTGTTTTGATTACCGAGATCTTATCGAGGTTAACGCGCGTTACGAAAAGGATTCAGAGAATCTTGAATTAGTATTGAATTTCAGATATTCTTATCTTACGTTTGTTAACCTCAAGAAAGCATGGACCATAACAGTCACGTCAAAGATGTATCTATATATCTACGTTATTGAAAATGGCCGAATTATTAACAGCGTCCCAAATACTGGAAATTTATTCTTAAATTCTTTTCTTTAATTAGTAGACAGTTTTAATAAAATTTTATAGTAAATAGACTTCCTAGGAATTTTAATAGCATACAGTTATGTAACAATTTCAACTTATTTGTCACATCTCAAACATTATAGTCAAAATATAAAAATATATAAAAGCTATAGATTGTTCTATTGTAATGTTTCAGTATCTATAAAATTTGAGCTCAATTACTTTTATCGTCTGTTTAAAAGTTATTTGATCCTTGCTCTTCTAATCTTTCATCTTTGCTAATTCTTATGTAAATCGCATTTTGTAGTATTTATTTGCAAATTTAACGAAATAATGGATTGGATTAATTGAATTAAATTATTGTTTTTATATATATTTTTAATTAATATTTGTGCAAGAGTTTACTTGGATTTACTTACTCGTTAAAAAATTGTTTACTTAAAATTACAGTAAGATATCATAATTCATTTAAACTAAATTATTTATTTTGCAACGAGTTTCAAAATTCGAATGTTCGAAACGACTAAAATAGTTTGTCACTGATTAAGAAAAGAAAGAGAATAAACCTAAAAAATTTGCAATTTTTTAATTTCTAAAATTTTCGATTTATATATTATTTTGTTAAAACAAACTTTAACGCGCAGTGTCTGAAATGAAAGTGATAATTGTATTTGTTTTATTAGATTAATTAATATAAACTAAGTTTGTTATTATCGAAACGTAACAGACGATAATGTATTACTCATTGTACATCAATCTGTTTAATTTTTCTTTTGTTTATTATTGCATAAATTTGTATCTTTCTTCATGCAATATTTATTGTACATCTTGTTGAAATTATGCATTCTCACTTCTATTGAAATTAACGAGATTTAAAATAATGAATATTAAAGTTATAATAAGATAAACTGTAGAACGTTCTGAATTAACGTAGTGAATTAATAATTTTATATTTAAGTTTAATAGAATAAATTTAAGAACCAATATTGATATTGGCTGATTGACAGTTTGCATGACTGCGTCATTGTTGGACATTAATTGATTTGTTAACTAAAATAATCGTCTAAAAAAAGTATGTAATCTTGATTGATGTAATTAATTCATAAAATTGATTGTTAAATTATTTTGTATATTTAATCAGTTAAGTTTCGATTAAAGCAGTCAATTTAAAATTAATAATATAATCACAATTAATTTAATTGATTATTAAAATTAATCAAGCTTTTGATTAATAATCAATAACACTAATTTACATTAATTTAGTGCAAGAAAAAAACAAATTTTTGACAAATAAATTTTCAGACTTTAAGTTTGAATCTGTTGCTAGAAAAATTTAGATTAAATGTTCAAGATATGCATATTGCATTATTTAGTTGACATTTAGTGACATTACAAAGTATTATCGTTTATTTACAAAGTGAAATATTGATCTAATATAACTTTTATGTATGTGAATACCGACTTGTACTACGCTGATCTTCAAATGAGTACCAGAACCAATATTAAAATATGAAACCCATTTTTTAATACTTTGCTCAAATTTAATATATTCTGTTTCTTTTTGGAATATTAATTAATGTTATGAATCAGAAACTAAAATTAGCAATTAATAATTAACAATTGATTTTTTAATTAATAGATCTATTTTTTTCGCTGCATTGCTACTCTAGTGCAATAAGTTAGAGTGAAATATGCTTAAGATGCATATGTAGAGAGCCAGCGCCAATGAATTTGACTTTGAGATATGTTGTCAAAGTCATTTCTCTAAGTGATCTTTGAAAGGTTTTAAAAGGCGCCCGTAATTCGTTAATAAGTTACAACTAAAAAGTTATAAGAGTTATATATGATATATATTTTTAACTATTAATATTTTGTAATACATATTTAACCAGTAACCATTTATTTTTATGAACCTCCCGCCAATGGCTTTGACTTTGATATATGTTGTCAATGTCACTCTTTTGAATAAAGGCCTTCACACATAAAAATCTGTAAGAACGTAAAACGTAAGCCTAATGCCTCGTCTATAATGAGTCGTTATGATATAACCAACAGTCATGATGCACGAATAGTTTGATGTGATGCGCTTAGTTATTACTGGCCCCGAATGCGGCTTATTTTATATAGAAAAGCATTATTGATGTCTTCGTACGTTAATATGTTATTGTTAATATTGATGTAATTTACCCTTCTAGAAATATTAAAATCAAATTTTCAGATTAAAATATACAGATCGGTTTATTCTTAAATCTAGAATATCATAAGATTGTCACACTAAATCGTTCTAAGAAAATTAATAAGATAACATTAAAAATTATTCTAGATTTAAGAACTTTCCATTTAAGAATAAAATATTTCCTCTATGATGATAAATATGATTGGCGCTATATCGATTTTATTTTATGATAGATCGAAGAATAATAGCATTAGGTCCAGAAATCTTTTCTGTGGGTGTATAGTTTAATTTACAATATTGATTAAGATTTTGTAAATAAAACTAATACTCAGGTTTTATTTAATTATAATTCTTGTAGTGTATAATAATAATAATAAAATAATATTAATATTAATTTTATTCAAGTTAATTGTAAATGGTTTACTATAATAAAAATTAACTTTCCACGAAGTAAAATTCACTTTTTACGCGTTTTTATTGTCAATTTTTTTGTTGATAGACGTGCGTTGCTAAACACGCGGGAAATTGTTTACAACCGGCAATGTTTTTGCGCTCAACTATTCGCTTTTAACGATAGCAGACGCTCATCTCACTGGATGTTCTTATCTCACTGCACGGTTACATTTGGCAGTAGACCGAGCGAATTCGGCTATGTTTATAAATTATTATCTCGATAATTATTGTAAATATTACAATACGATACAAAACATTTTTGTTTACCTCGATCTTTTGTATCTTTTCATGAGTATTGACCCGTATGATTATGAACATCTTGCGCGCGCGCGCGCGCGCACACACACACACACACGCGCGCGCGCGCGCACAAAGGCAATATAAGTTATGAAGTGTCATAAATATATGGTATAGCACTGCAGCGAAAAAGAATAAGCTTAGTAAGTAGTAGTATTTTTAATCAATTATTTAAATTATTTTTAATCGATTGATTGAATTAATTACAATTATACATGGAAAAAATTTACTAGATTGAAATAAATATTTTTTCAAATAGTACCAAGCAGAAGTTTTATAAAAAATAAATATTTTTTTTTTACAAAACTTCTGCTTGGTACTATTTGAAAAAATATTTATTTTAATCTAATAATTTTTTTTTAGTGTACATATTATAAAACAATTTATTTTAATGACAACTTATTGATTGAAAGTTTAAGTAATGTCTAATATTTATTTTAAGGCAACTAACAAATTTTAACCATTTATCATAAGATAGTTGTCGCATGCAGTATGTATTAAATGAAGATTTTTAGTTATCAGAAAAATTGACTTTAGAGAGAGATTATAGAAAATAAATTTTTAGTCACAATTATAAATTGATTAAATTTTGTCCAACATTGCGTTAAAAAAATGTATTCTGCACTGTATACAGGGTGTCTGAAATTACTCGATACAGCGCTTGTATAGAGGTAGAACAGAGATAGAGAACGGAGAGATAGAATGGTAACAAATAATTGGCTACGCCGAACTTGTAAACAATTTCTTGCGTGCCTAGTAACTGTGGACGCGCGTCTTTTTGGGTATCTTATCTCGTCGCGCGCTTGTCGATATTTAGTGGTAAGTTGGGTAAATTGGCTGTTTTTTAAATTAATAACTCGTTAATTGTTGTGAAAATCGCAAAATAGTACAGGACTTTTCTACTCAGTTTAGTCTGTTCTATCTCTATGTAATTAAGTGCTGTGTCGAAAATGTTTAGATACCATGTATATTATTTAATAACATTCAAATCGAAACTTGTTGCGTATGAAGAAATCAATAGAAGAAATTAGTCATAATATCTCTTTACTTTAGATATATCGTCAAAATAAGTTTTTCGATAATTTTGGTATTTTATTTGTTTTTATTTATCTATTTTTTTATCCTTTTCTTTTTTTTTTTTTGTTTACAAATCTTTGTTCTTTTTCTGTCGATTTTCTTTATTATTTTGTCTTTTTGCTTTTTTATGACATAATTTGCGCTTTCATGATTTTATTGCTTCTTATATTTGTTGGAATTACTATCTCATTCATTAATATCTGATTTCTATATTACGATATTAACATTAATGTAATTGTTTTGTTTCTCTAATTAGCACAATTTGTTTCTTATTTTATTGGATCTGTATGGCAATTCCGAGATCTAAATTTATAATATTGATGTAAGGAAAATAATCTCATATCAGTTTTGCACTTATAAAAGAAGTTTTATTTTAAAACATTGAAATATTTTTTCTTTGATTTTTAAATATTAAAAAAAGTTAGTTTTTAACTTTGTTTTTGATGTAAGTGTTTAAATTTAAAATATTAAAGGTCGGTTGTTCTACTTTCGAATAAAGTAATATTATCAATGAATCATAGATATTAGATAATTTATTACATAATTTATCTAGAAATGGAACAATCGGCTTTAAAGTTGAAACATCTTTAACATTTTAAAATGTTTTAGCGTTTTGAATTTGAAGACCGTTTAAAACTAAAACATTAAGTATTTAAAGAATAGATATAAAAGTAAAATATTTTAAACTTAAAATTAAACAATTTTTTTAGAAGTGCGAAGGATGAGATATGATCAGGATTAGGAAAGATAAGAAAAAATTTTGTAGAGAAACTTATCAATAAAACAAGAATTTAGATCTTGATCGAGTATCTTTTTTCTAATTTTATCTTTTCTTTCTTATTCTTTGGTGGTTTTGGCTGGTGGCCATTTTTATTAAACGGAGATTAACTGGTTTGCAGAATCGCGAAGGTGGTGACCGTTCGAGAGGTGGAGGCGGCAGTGATTTTCAGAGATCAGATTCATCCCCGGGTTCGCGGCCTAGCTCGGTTTTACCGGATCTTCTGACTTCTTCGCCGGGTCAACGACAGGACAAGTCAACTAGCGAGGAGGTCAGATTCATACATCCGTCTATACTTATATACTTCCTGTTTCCTACATCATTTTTTTATGCGCGCACTCGTATACGCTTTATCTCTTGACAAATACAGAGATGTACATGAGATAGATATTCTTCATACAGCACAGATGGATTGCAAAAACATTGCAAAATATTGCAAATTGCTATAGCAACATTACAGCAACTGTAAAATGTTTTAGAAATATTATTAGCAATACAATATTATTAGAAAAAAGAATGTAATTTTCACACACACACACACACACACAACACACACACACAACACACACATACACACACACAATTATATAAAGTATGTGTTACTTCATTATTAAAAGCACAATTACAAATTTATATTTATATAATTGTTTTCTTGATCTCTAGAGGATTGGCCCTTTTTTGGACGACTTTTTTAGTTTTAATATTAAAACATTTTTATCCTTGTTAGTGGGTTGAACTATGAAAAAGATGACATCGCTCTAGCGTCTAATATTAGACTTCCGGTCCCAGAGAGGTTAATTTTTTATATTTGCATACATGTTTGATCGTACTTTAAATAACGTAATTTTCGCATCTTAGAGCTTAGAATTACATTGAATTTTAATATTAAAAACACAAGTAATAAAGAATCTTATTTTTTAGTTGAAATTAATCTTCATGTTTAATAATATTTTTATATAAATTATTTTTTATTTTTATACTGCGTACCGTTATGGTTTTTGGAATTAAAACGCAATCGTAAACTATAAATGAAATTTTATTATCTCTAAATTGAAGAATAATACCTCAAATTAATCAAATTGATCGTCAGATTTAATAATGCTATAAGCACCTTAATCCCAATTTCTTTCCCATCAAACATTTTATTATCGATTGACTTTTTGCCTAGAAAAAGTAGTTTTCTAGCTCGAAATGTAACAAAACTATCATTCCCAAACAAAAAAATCTTGATCTTTCAGAATCCATGGATATATTTATATTTTAGCAATGTTTTTGAAATATTGCATTGTAATATACAAGACTGCAATGTAGCTGCAAGATTCTGTACTGCATGAGTAATTCGATATAGAATGAAAAGAAAAGGGAATTAATGGTGTAATAAGTATTTGAGGTGAAATTAATTGAAAGTCTTACATTTAACAGAAGATTTGCTCGCGCGAATTTAAAGATGGATCTAAATTAAGGGTCGGTATTCATAATCGAATCTTATATTTAAGATTGTTTTAAGTACAATTTTAAAATTCCATTATTTACAGAGCCGTATTAATAGCAAAATTAGCATCTTAAGATGTTAGTTGAAACGATCTTAAAATAAGGTTTGACTGTGAATACTGGCCAAAGACAATTGCGAGTAAATATGGGCGAATGTAACAATCTTTTTGATATATCATTGAGAGATATTTGATGATGTAAAAATTTGCTAATTTACATCATTGAAATAAGTTCGTTTATTTGCGTTCACATTTTTTGTTTGATCTGAATTCAATTTTAACGCGTGATAACTCCGCGAGTGCGCGCATGCATCACTTTTCACAACTATTTTTTTTTGCCCCCCCCCCCCCACACACATATACGCGCGCGCGCTTTCATTTACACATGAACACATAGTCTTATTTTTAAAGGAGAAATATATCAAAAATGAAACTCTGTCAGACAATGTCTTACAAGGGAAGTTAGAGAATCTGTAAATTCAGAAAATTCTGAAAAATTGTGTGCCAGTAGAGTAGTTCTTTTCTAATACGAAACTATTTTCTATTTTTGCAAGTTACTTTGAGGGAGTTAAACACTTTTTTTTTAAAAAATATATATATATATATATAAGACAAAGATTTTTAAAACTATAAAAGAAAGAACAAATTTTTTATTGACAGAAGGCGAATGGTTTTCAAAGCACTTTAAAGTTTAAAGAATAAATTTTTATTTTTTTTTGTTTAACAAAATATTGTGCTTTCTAGATTCTATTTTCATAACTTTAACATACCAAAAACATTCAACTTGTGTTAAAAATTTTTTTTCTATTTTATAGTTTTGAAGATATTTGCTTGAAAAGGAAAAACCCCGATTTTTTTCAAAGGAGTGTTTCAACTCCTTAAAGTGTAATTTTGCAAAAATAAAAAATAGTTTTGTGTTAGAAAAGAACTACTATATTTGCACACAATTTTCCAGGATTTTTTAAATTTTCGTTACTTAATCTCCATTGTTAGACAAAACTTGCATAGTTTGAAAGAAACAATGATGAAAGTATGGATTGTGACGTCATTAAAGTCAAAGCAAGGTTATTTGGAATATTTTATATAAAAAAATTTTGTATATTGCAATTTTTTTAAGAGGTGAATCTATTTAAAACATAATTTTTATTTTTTAGTAAAAAACTATTTCAAATTTTGTCTTGATGTTTAATAATATAAATGTGAAATGTAAAATGTGAAATATCTCGTAAGAAATGTTCACTTTGAATTTATACATATTTACACTTATTCATGCGCACGTAGATGTAGGTCGGTTAATGTAAAACTTATTTTTAAAAAAATACATTTTGTAGACGCAATGGATTTACAAAATTTACAAGATTTATAAGGTTTACAAAATTGTAATATATATAAATTAATATTAATATGTATAAATTAATATTGATAATTGATTTTCTTTATTATTTTACGTATAAAATTATAAGAGTAAAATTATCAAAAAGTGAATATTTTACAAGATATTTTATATTTTATATTAATAAATATCAAGATGAAATTTAAAACATTAGAAAATTTTTAACTAAAAAAACTTAATTAAAGTGTTTTGAAATAGTTTCAAGATGGGCTATGAGAATATACAAAAAAGAGATTTTTTATTTAAAAAATTCCGACTGCTTTGGCCTAACACTTGGCAATGTTAAATCAAGTCTGTATTTTCATGTGTCTGTTTTCAAATCATGCAACTTTTGTTAAAGACATTTTTGTCTACGGGATTTAGTTTTCGAGACATTTAGGTGGCTTTTTAAAATAACACCCACCCACACGTTTATATATGCGCGCGCGCGCGCTCGCGTGTGTGTATTTGAGGTGTGAGTTTGGTGAGCGATGTGAAACGTACGACATCGATGTATAATGATCGATCGAAATCATGAGAATGATTATTTTGTTCAGTAGCAAGTGAGAATGCTTTCTTTTCTCCGTGTTATTGAACTGTCGAAGAGTAATGCTTTTTTTGTGCATTTGGATCAAAACGTTCTATAATGTGTACGATTATTCGTCAATTATTCTGAGTATTCGTCGCAAAATAGGTACGTAGCGCGTATGATACTGTGTTTACCCGCAAACATGTGATTTAATTTTTCTTTATATCTTACCAGACTTGGAAACAGACTAGTGGCAACGACAGCAATGATATGAGTTTATTCGACGCTTTTATACTTTCAGATTATGCTGAATCAACGAAACTGCGCGTGATATACATAATATATATTTACATAACACACACAACCATACGTACATTAGAGTGGATTAAAAACCCGAAAATTCTCTGATCGAAACGGACAGTGCGAGAAATTGTTTTTCAATCTCACGAGTGAAACGGGCAAAAGCGTCTTTCTATGAGTTGATATTTTCTGTTCAAGTGAGAAAGTCAAAAGAGGATGGATAAAATCGGATTTTGACCCTAATAATGGATCCCTTTTTATGCATGTGTTTTTATATTTTTAAAAGTGTTAAATCTAAACCAAATATATTTAAAATGGAAAGATGAAAAAGTAGTAAAAACCATAGTTAAATCGTATTTAATTGCAAAATTTCTGATAAAATTTGAATAAAAGCTTAAGATTGAATATTTTCTTACTCTCCTTTTCATTTTATCTTCTTACCTTACTCTTGTACCATTACATAATGTAACTCGATTTTTTTGTATTGATCAATTTTGTATTGATTAATCTTATCTAGATTTTTTTACTAATCTTGTCATTGTTGTCTTTTTTGTACATTAATAACCTTACTAATATTATAATACTTAATCTTACTTAACTCAATTGAACATAATGTAACTTAATACAAATAAACATGCAAATAAAGCTGCTACCCCTTTCCTTTTTTATTTCTTCTTTTTTCTTTTTACCCCTCTCCCTCTCTCTCCCCCTCCCTCTTTTGGTCCCCTTTTTCTCACTACATATATTTTTAAAGTGCCTTGAAAAAAATAACTTGATTGAAGAGATAAAGATATAGATATCAATACTAATAGGGTTCTTTTAGTGAAGGCTTGAATTAAGTTATTCAAAATTTGTGAAATATTTTTATTATGTCATTATTAATAAAAGTTGTTCTGATCTTTCAGCTGTTATAGATCATTTGTACAATTGCAAAATCGGACTTTGAGTAGTTAGTTGTTAGTATGTTGTTACCATAATATAATATTTTGCTTATGCTTGATACTTGGAAGCGACTCCTGGTTCAGCTGGATATTTAGACAATCCTTTTAATGTCGAAGATTATTGTGATGGCGACTACGACATTGACGATTAATTATGATACGATTAATATTGAATAAAAGAACGAATTTTCAACACACACACACACACACACACACACACACACACACACACACGATATCAAACATCCGCTACATTCACATTATTGATTCTAGATCATGTTAAGGGGATACTGGAGTCATCTGTTTTACTGATTAAACGCTAATTATTTTTGGATAAGCTTGGCTCTTAATTAATTTTATAGAATTGTAAATCCTTATCCAGAATTAAAGTATAGACAATAACAAACGGTGGCTAACTACCATTTCATGTAAAAAAAGATTATAGAATTATACTTTTTGTGCAGTCGTCTCGTGATTTTAATCTGCAGCACTAAGTTTTAAAGACTATACGTACAAAATAACTGTTATGTACCGTTGTCATTACAGGAAAGAATAATAATATGCTTTCAGAAATGAGCTAGAAACTTTTGGTATAAGAGAATAACGACTGTGATTATTCAATTCGATTTGACTGGCCTCATATATATTTAATAAAACACCACGTTTTGATCATAGGGTTCGGCCCTTTTCAAGTGCGTTGATACATAAGATTAAGTTATACACATTTAGAATTATGATATGTGTAAGAGAATAAATTATCTGAAAATTTCATATGTATATGCGAGATTTGGAAGAAATCGATAAGTAGAGAGTAATATGAAAAAAATTTTTTTTGTTCTCGGTATAAAATCCAATTCACAGATTGATATTATATATAATATATGTGTACTTTAATTCTGGAAAAGAATTTCCAAATCTATAAAAGAAATATATACGAACTTTTATTAATAAAGTGCACGAATGACTACATTATCGCCTCCGATCAAGTTTGAGAGGCAGTTCAGCATCCCCTTAAGATCGGAACAATTTAAATGCGATTTTTTATACTTTTTTATTTTGAAAATATTTAATTTAAATTTAGCCAAAAATATAAGAAAATATGCATAAAAGATTTTATCGGTGGGATCAAAATCCGGCGATTTTGCTCATTCTTTTGTTGAAATTTGAATAAAAATACTGAACTATTAAGGATATTCAGAAGCGATTCTGTTTATGTTAATCTTTTACTAATTTTGTTGACATATTTAAATTGCAAAAAACAGCAAACTGTGAACCCCGTAGCAGGTGATAATGGGTCAGGAAATAAGCTGAAAATAAGCATATTTTCTTCGAAAAATAAATAAAATTATACTTTTAGTATTAATACTTTAAAGGGATATTAGAGACAGTCAGTTTTATCAATTATCCCTCAGCACACATAAAAAAACTTCTGATTTACGCATACTCGGGTTTTCTTAATTCTGTGTTTTTATTGCGTATATCTCTGCACTAATTTAAACTATTTTTTTCAATCGATAGTTTGAAATCTGAAAAAGAATATTTTAGTTAAAAACCCAAAGAAGTTATAGCACAAGAGACATTTTGCAAAAATTAAAAGTAGATCGGAATAAAGTTTGAAAAAAACCAGTTTTTTTTTTAAATTATATATTTGTATATGTTTAAATTATATATTTTTGCCAAAAATAATAAGATTTTTTTCGATGATAAATCAATAGTTAATGAATTGAACTTTAAGAAAATAGAGGTCTTTTTAGATCAGTACAGAAAGTATATTTTTTAGACGAAATAAAGATGAGTGATTTTTAAGATTTATGAACTAATTATAGTTAAACATTTTTTAGCTTTGATGAACAGAAAACAGAAAAATACTTCTATTGTAATTCTATGAGAAATATTAATATTAACATTTAAGATTAATAAAAATAATCCAAAAAATGGCGGATAAAATGACTGCTTATATAAAGAAAAAGTATTAACGGGTATAATATTAGTGGGTATTATAAATTTATAAATATTTATACATAAATGCAAAACTTGTTTATTAGTTAAAAAGTATTGTTTATGATGTTTACAAAAGAAATGTTCACAAATTGTTCATAAATCTGCACATCAAATTAATTTTTTTGCGTGTGGCCAAGCAACGTCGACTTTGTTTTTTTATTTAAAAAAAAAACAGTAAAATTACATCAATGTTTTTAAGAAATATAGTTTAAGAAGTATTTATATTATTTTTTTATTAAAAAGACTTACCATTTTATTTAAATGTTCTGTATAAAGACGGCGCTAACGTTAATAACTGCTTAGTTGTTCTTTTTTTCTTTCTATGACAACAAAAATACAATAAAATTAAACTTAAATCACTTTTTATAATATACGTTTATGATACGAATCACAAATAATAC
This sequence comes from Monomorium pharaonis, assembly GCF_013373865.1. NCBI lineage: Eukaryota > Metazoa > Arthropoda > Insecta > Hymenoptera > Formicidae > Monomorium > Monomorium pharaonis. The sequence continues at coordinate 346,564 of NC_050471.1, read as the reverse complement.
AATTAATCACTTCTACTTACATTTTAAGTTTTTTGAAAAATACCGATTTTCAACTTATTGTTGCACACTGGGTTAGTGTAACTCTAGCACACACTTTCACTGTACTAAAATTCTTATTTGTAATTTATTTTTCAGTTTATAATCATCTATTATGGTTACAAATTTGTTACTTTTTGCAACTTTGTTACTTTTAGATGTACAAGCAAGCAAAAACTAACCATAATAAACATAGAAATTGTAATCGACATAAATGGAATTGTTTTTGAATATTCTTAATATTTTAATATTATTTTTACTCAAATTTTAAAACTTCTATTTTGCCAGAACGGAAAATATTAACTCATAGAAAAGTATTTTGAAGAGTTTTATTCTGAGATCAGAAGACAACTTTCCCACATTACTTCGTTTTAAGCAGGAAACTTCTGAGTTTTTTCGATTTACTTTATATCTGTTTGTTTAAGTTTGAGGGTTTGCACAGAGGGCGGCTTATATGCTTTGTGCCAATGTCTTGTTAAATGTCTATGATAGCCAAAAAGTGCATTTTGTTGACTATTATATCGTTATACGTATCAGTCTTGTTGTTCCGTTCTTTTTAGGTTCTGCATTCTCACTTTTTGTTGTGAATTTTAGTAATTGACAAATAGATCTATCTTGACGGTATTTATTTATTTTGTATTTGTTCTTTGTTTTCTTTTTATGAGCACAGACAGAAATATATTATTGTCTGTTAATAGAAGTCGTGCAAAACGATTGTCTTGCGTTTATTATACACGGCCATAGGCACGAAACGGAAAAGGCCTGTGTTTGACATTAGCAGAAATTTTAGAGGAAACTATTTAAATTCGATTTGAAGTCATCGTATACTTTGATAACAGAAATTTAAGGGGGGGGGAGAGAGAGAGAGAGAGAGAGAGAGAGAGAGAGAGAGAGAGAGAGAGAGAGAGAGAGAGAGTTACCACTAGTTTAGTAATGGTCTAGAAATATCGTTCTCCGAATTATTTTCTGTTTCTTTATTTGCGTCCTCTGAGTTCAGGTTGGGGACAATTTTAAAGAAATCTTCACAAGAAATTTTCAATGTCTTGTGCAGTATACACCCGATTTATTATTGTAAAAGTTATAGATGCTCTTGTTTTTTTTTCCAACATGTTTTTTGTATTTCATAGTTTTGTATTTTTTTTTTGTGGAACAAAGTTTTTTGAGTTGTGTAGAGCTCTTTTCCGTTTTTTTTTATTTTTGACGTGTTTTCTGGATATCGATTATGTCGCAGTATACAAATATACAAGTTGCGTATATGCGAAAGTGTTATCCGTTTTTCATCTACGTGTAAAAAAAGACATGAAAATTGTAAATAATGCATTTGGAATTGGAAGATTCTTGATAGGTAGATTTTAATGAAATTTTGATGAATTTATTGTTTTATTAAATTTGATGAAAAATTTTAACAAATATACAATGAAATTTTAAGTATATTTTGCTAAGAAAATTATTTTTTGTGTTTATTGAAAAACACTTTAATGAGAATTTGATACAAATGTAATAAAATTTTAATGAAAAATTGTTAATACTTTAATTATTTAATGAAAAAATAAGAAAGTTTTATTGAAATTATATTTTATAATATAATAATAAATTTTTGATAAAATTGCTGCAAAAATTGTAAATATATAATGATGAATTAAGGGAGTCTTATGTAAACAGCCAAAAATTTACGCATTTTTCCTGAGGAATGTAATGAATTATTTTGAAATTTTAAATACGTTTTATTGCAAGTACTAAAATATATTTTTTTATTGTGATAAACTTGAAATTGTTTAAATAATGTTCTATTTGTCCACTTCCCCGCGAAACGCATCGGAGAATATAGAGGCTGCCACATTCATCACAAATAAAAAATGAAAAAGAAACCGTTGATTTATAAATATACGTTCAACACGAACTTAAATACAAATTAAAAAGTACACTCGCAAAAAAACGGGCCACCTAATTTTTCTTAAATTTTTAAATATTTTTTAATGGCGAATATTCCGCCAAAATTTGTATCGAGATGAATCAAAGCTCAAATTAAAGCCTGAACTTTCCTCTTGAAAACCATATAAATATAATTGAGTTACAACGTTTTACAAAATGGCGGACGTTGAAGATAGTGTTTAAAAAATGGGGAAAATTTTTTTTTAATTATTGCGCAGCTCAAAGGAATCAGTTTCTTAATTTAAAAACGTATGAGTTTTTAATCTTATTTATTTCCGAACAAATCCATCTTTGGAACATTTTTCTATGATTTTTTTTAAACAGAGGTATATCGTTTTGAAGAAAATGTTACAAAAACGACAACTTTTTTATAATGTTGTCTGTTATAAGTCCGGATGTGAATCCTACAGAGCACGTACGGGATATCCTAAAACAGAATTAGAAAATACAATGCTCAAACATTAGCAGCACTCCACAACGCTTTGTAAGAAGAATGGGACAATTTGAGACAAGAAAAAATAAGAAATTTAATTAACAGTATGCCTCAACGAATATGAAAATTGTTAGATGCAAGAGAAGTTAATACACATTATTAAACACACATATATGCACGCTCGCGCACACATGGGATCAGATTTTTGTCATATACACGTCGTTGATCCTGGTTAATGCTAAGAGCAGAATGCACACATGTACACACTTACACGATATTTAAATTGGATCGTTTACTTTCAAGAGAAACAAATTTTTTAACTTCGAAGTGTTTTTTTTTTGTTTTTTTTTTTAAAGTTTTGTAATGACAATTTGTTTATAAATTGCTGATTTTTAATGAAAAAGTTGTCGTTTTTGTAATATATTTTTCAAAACAATGTAGTTTTGTTAAAAAAAATCGTAGAAAAATGTTCCAAAGATGGATTTGTTAAAAAATGAATAAGCTTAAAAACTCATACATTTTTAAACCAAGGACTGACTCCCTTGAGCTACGCAATAATAAAAAAAAATTTTTTTCCCATTTTTAAACACTCTTTGACGTCCGCTATTTTGTAAAACGTTTATTGTAACATAATCAATTACGATTTATATGGCTTTTAAGAGGAAAATTTAAGCTTTAATTTGAGCTTTAATTCATCTCGATACGATAATTTTTCGCGAAGTTGTCGTTATTAAAAGATATGAAAAAATTTGAGAAAAATTAAATAGCATGTTTTTTGCGAGTGAGTGTACAAAATGGCAAAAATAATGACATTAAAGATAATTTTTTTCTTAACAAATAATGCTAAAAACAATTTTATTTATAACAAAAATATTTATAAACGGATAGGTTCATGTTGTGAGGAAGATGTCAAAAAATGTGTGTATGAAAGGAGAAGTTAATTGATTGAAAACTTTTTGAGTGTAACTCCCCGTTACACTTCCCGGCGCTCAAAATTTCTCATTTTGAGAAAAACGCGTTTAAAATTTTTAATACAGAAAAGTCGTACTTTTTGCAAACTTACAGCTGTTTTATATTATTCCGTGATACTAGGTCCATATCCGTTAAATTTACATAAATATGTATCCTCCCTCTTTGAATATATTTCTTTCCAAGCTATTATACAAAGGAACTGAGAAGCGGTCCTATACGGCGACTTGTATACTTGCGTCTGCCGCCGAGCGGAACGCACTAAAACCGATTGAAACGTTCTTCAACTTTTAAATCTAGTTCTAGAATTTTACTAGTATATTCTATAGTTAAGTATTGTTGATGTACAAAACAAAAATCTTTTTGACTTTTACATAAGGCTCTTCTCCCTTAACGGCATTTTATTGAAGTTATACATTTTTGATAAAATTGCAGTGAAAAATCACATATACTTTGTTGATGAACTAACGACATTTTATTGAACTTGTAATAAGTTTTTGATGAAATTGTAATGAAAAATTGTAGATACTTTGCAATAATTAGATTATTGTACATCATAGTATCGAGTGGCTTTTTAATATTGCAAACTGTCGGCTTGATCGTATATGTACATGACATTTATTCTTGTGGAAGATTTGATGAACAGTAAAAATATAATTATATCCGCAATATTGCATATACTGATAAATAAGCCAAATGATAGTTCTTTAAAGAGTTTAAGACAAAAATAACATCAGACGCGACAGATTCATGTATACATTAATAAGATATCAAGGAAATGTGATGTTATATGTAATGTTTATTGTTTTAAAATTTAGACTCTAAATGATTTTGTAACTATAATTTTTTATATGAAGAGAAAATTGTTCAAATAATTTTATTTAAAATTATGTTTATAACTAATATGTATATTAACATTAAAATAAAATAATGTATGAAATATAGAAAAAAAATTTATATTTTTTAATATTACTTTGTTTATATAAAGTATTGCAAAGGTTTGAATTTTTTATTTGTTGATTTGTGTGTGTGTGTGTGTGTGTGTGTGTGTGTGTGTGTGTGCGCGCGCGCGCGTGTGTGCGTGTGTTGTGTGTGTGTGTGTATACACATATGTATCTTTTCTATTTATCTATTAGTATAAAGTAGCTACACAATAATAGGATATACTAAATAGTGTTAGTGAATTGGGTTTGTGATGATAAATTAACAACATTGAATTAAAAAAAACATTGTAATAAATTTTTAAAATTGCAACGAAAATTAATTAATTTTTACTGAAATTTTGATAAAATTACTGGCTATATAATTTATTAAATTCTAAAATAAATTTAATAAAATTTAATAAAATATCATCAAATCTTATTAAAATTTTATTAACCTTTTAATGCTCAAATGCACAAGATTTTTTCATAAACTTTGGCGGCGTAGACTATAAAATGGACAAACTTTTTATCCAAGAGTACTTTTTTTAAGGGGTTTTGAGTGTGCTCTTTCGAATGCTGCTAAGAAAAATTGAAAAATAAGTTGAGAACATCGAGTTTTTGAGTTTTCTTTTTAAAGACAATTTTTTGTGTAAAATTTATTTTAAAGTGAATTTTCTTTATCGTAACGGGTTTGAATTGCGATCAAAACTGCATAAAAGGTGTACTTTTTAGTTGTACTTGAAGGTTGTGCAACGCAAAATTTTTTTTTAGCATAGCGAATCTCATATGGCTGCCTAAATGTTAGAAATTTTGGAAATCCTCATTTTTTACAATTTTTTTTATTCAATCATAATTCGATTTACTAATGCTCATTAATTGTTTAGAAACGTTTGACCTTATTAGTTTGTAACTTAAAAAGTGAAATTCAATATGACGGTTAGGATTGGCGGAAACACCGAGAAAAATATAATTCGTAGTTTTTTTTTATATTTCCGTGTACTAATATGACTGGGGATATAAAAGCAACTACGTATACTGTGTGCGAGTGTGTGTGTGTGTGTGTGTATACGTACATCTAATTCAAGAAATAATTAGAAGTGAAACTGATGACATAGGGTGCATTCGGGGAGACGCTATTAGCGCTACCAGCATCAGTCCATCTTCATTACTCATTTAAAGTAGAACAAGGATAAACTGATGCTGATAGCGCTAATAGCGTCTCCCCGAACGCACCTATAACCGACTTCTAAATTGTTTTTTGCCGATGACTTCATGTTAGTGTTACCTATTCTCCCCGCTTGGAGGTGGACGATTATTGAAAATCTTTTTTGTTTTGTTTTTTAAAATTGTTTAGTATTTTTTTATATTTATTTACTTTTTAAAATTGAAATATTTTTCATATTTTTATTTTTTACTTAAAAAAATTAATTGAAAAAGTAATTAATTTTTACTTTTTATTTAAAAAATTAATTTAAAAAATTAATTGAATCTGATAAATATTTTTAAAACATGTTTTACAAATATATGACTTGCAATGTTTATATAATTTTCTTATTCTCACTTTACTTTAAGAATATGAAAGAACACGAAACTGAGTCAGTTAGTTCATAGAAATATTATTCAACAAAAACATGTACAGTAAGAACAAGAAAACTCTGTAAACATTGAAATTTATATTTTTGTTAGACGTTTTTCGAAAATAATTATTAGATTCAAGGAAGAAGAGACAAAGAAAAAAAATTTATAAAAACTAAAAAATATAATTCTAAAAAATTATTTAAATTATTTAAAAAATGAAAAAATACAAAAAAATAAAAAATACAGATAAAAAAGATTCTCAATAATCGTCCACTTTCACGCGGTAAGAATCGATAATTTTGACATAAAGTCAAAGTCACGGATTTAAAAGAGCACTTTTGAAATTCTCTAGATAGTCTAGATAAGTACTTTTGCATAAAAAGTTTGTCCGTTTGTCAAAGTTTACGAAAAAATTTTGTGCATTTGAACGTTAAAGGGTTAATATTTTTCTATCATAGAACTTGTATATAGAATTACAAAAAATTACAAAAACATGATTATACGATTACATGTTACAATTGGTAGGATAATAGGGCCACGCAATATCTGTTTTTACGTGTGTTCTCTATTAAACGTTAATGAAGCGGTTGTCAACGTGACTAATTCAGGATTATTATGTTGTGTGTTGTGGGACACGCGGGAGCTCTAACTCGAAGGGCAGGGCCCTCTACTGACCATTCCAATCCCAATACTAATTACAATGTAAGTATCTATTCATCCACTTAAAAGAAAACTTTCGACCCTCTCTCTTCCTCCTCCTCGCTTTTTTAAGTGAGGAGTGGGAATAGGGACACAGGAGCACGAGGATACGCGTGTTATTTTGCTCTTGAATATTAATTTTTTTTCATTATGTATAACCGCGTGAGAATGAATGCTAGTTTTGTGTATATATACGCGTAGATCATATTCTTATCTTATCCTCTTTTTGATTAGTTTTTTGGGGATATAATATATATTTAATTCTTGGTGTTATCACAGTAAAATTCTTAACCCGTTGCCGTGATCACCGTTGTTTTTTGTTTTCACGTCTCTCTCTTCTTTCTGATCTTTCCTTTGGATTTTGTTTCTCATCCGAATAAAATGTGCGATGCGACGACATGCGGCTGGAAGGATTATGTTTCACGGATGTTTAATTCTATTTTGAGGGTTATTCGAGAATTCGATAAAAACAAGTTAATAGTAGTAGCGCTATTAAACATATTGATGGCTAGTTTTGAGTCTGCTTAACTCTTACCGAATGTATCCCTTTGATATACATATAGATTGTACACACAGAAAAATCAATTTGACTAAATTTTTCAATCTGATTAAATTTTTTTTAGTTCAAGTGTTTTATAGTTCAAATATTTTATGTAAATTGAATACATAAATACTTAAAGTGAAGTTTATGTATTTTATATATTTTAGTTGAATATAAATATAAATGCTTGGGCTGAAAGGAGGAAAGCTTATAAGGCTGGTTTCCGACCCTATCTGAAAATTGTATTCTAAACTACTAGAAACATTTTATTGTGAGAATTATTGATTTTTGCTTAAATGAACAATATTTGACGCCTATTTATCCTATAATTAATTAGTCCCATTTTTATCATCAACACTATTATTTGTGTTACTTACATATTATCTTTTTACATTTACATGTGTATGTATGCGTGTATGCAACATTTTAATTATTTTTTTGAATTTAATATAATGCGTTTTTGGATATTGATACATAAAATATATTTTTATAAAGTGCAATTATTTTTAAAAGATATTACAAAATATTGTTTAAAATAAAATTAGTAAGAGGTACTATTAAAATAAAAGGTACAACTTTTAAGTTGTTTTTAATTATTTACAAGATACAAAATTTAGTATCAATTATAAAATTTTACTACAAAAACTTAAGAAAAAAGTTAAAAAGTTTTTCTAACAAAGAAAATTTAAAAAAAAGCGAGCAACAATGTTAAAATAAATAAATAATGATTTGATATCTGAAATAATTATTATGATTGATGAAAAACATTTCAAGTTTAATATAACTTTTTTCAAACTTTACATCGACTAAAAAATATGAATATTACAACGTAAAAGTGCAAACTGAAAAATAAACACAGATAAATATTGTAATGCGAGAATGCAAGTGAAAAAATAAAAATAATTTAGGTAGGTATTGATAAAGACTGTTATATATGAGAGAATTGTTGTGCCTTGGGTTATTAGGATACTTTATTCGGAATCGTTGTCGGGATCTCTTTTGCCGGGAACATAACTTTATTCAGACATTAATCGGGGACACATGCATAAATATGGACATGCATATTAATTAGGAGCACATTAATATGCTCATTACTCCTTGGAAGGGCACACTAATTGGGACAAAAAAACTTTCAAATTTTTATTAAAGCAATATAAAATATTAACTTTTTTTACTTATAAAAAATATTTTAGTCAAAGAAATAATTAAAAAATCGATATTAATTATATATTAACAGTAAAATAAACATAAAATTAAAACTCTGTAATCTTTAATAATAAATTGAATACTGAAGAAGTTTGCTTAAAGGCACACTAATAGGGACAAGTACGCTATCTATTGTAAAAATTACACACTTTGCATACACACTTATGGTATATCCACACAAACTTGCATAAGCGCATAAGCATATACATAAGAAAATTGATTGGTCTACAAGCACTTACATAAGAAAATAGACCAATCGAATTTTTTATGCATATGCTTATGCGTTTATGCAAGTTTGTGTGGATATATCATTACTTATTTTTTAACCTTTGCATACACACTGAGTGGTAGCCACTCATGACAATTTTCAAACAGTGGTATTTTTTTAAATATTTATGCTAAAATTCTGAAAAAATTCATGGATTAACTTTAATATTTATAGAAAGTATTGACATACTTTGGATATTAAAATTTAAGAAACTTTACATAAAATTATTTTGCCATTAAAAAAATTAGTTTTTGCAGTTTTTGAGTTTTTTTTTTCTATTCATTAAGTTACTTAAAAGATACAGAGCGCTAAAATTTTTAGTTATGGTGATAACCACTCAGTATGTATGCGAAGGATTATAAATTGTTAGATAAATTAGAATTTGACAAAATTTAAATTTTTTGAGAATGTGTTAAGTTTATCATCTTATCTCCCTATGAGGTAGGATAATGAAAAGAGTTAAATTAATCTTTCGTGATCACACTTCCAAAAAATTCTGTGCTGATCACACTTGGATATAATAGTCCAGCCCATCTTCTTGCCGTATTAACAATTTTCATTATTTTGATAAAAACAAAATACTGAATAAACTTGAAATATTGTTTTAAAGTACCGTCTGGTAACGAATATGAAAATTTGATTTTAACATGAGAACAAAAAGTCTAATTTTTAAATAATGACTCAGATACAGAGCACCAAATTTTTGGGGGTTTACTGGATCTCAGATAACCACGAAGAATTAAGTCAAAAGTATACTTTTTATTTAACAAAAAATTTATAATATATTAAACTTATATTTTTTGATATCATAAAAATAAAGAATAATTAACAAAGAATCAGATTAATGAATATAAATGTAACAATAGTGTGTAACAGAATGTGTATCAAGTTTGGAAAACCGGTTTGTTCATGTGTGCAGAGAGTGGATGCACGAGTCGAAGTGAACAATGGTCAAACCGCACGAGTTACACATACTATTTTTTGTTACAAGTTGAAAGTAACAAAGACGAGAACCGGTTCAGAAAGAAAGACAGGGAATTTGTGGGGAACAGAGGAAATGTTCTCTGTAAATTATAAACTTTAAATAGTTTTGTAATAAAAAAATTTTTTAATTTAGTAATATTTATTTTTATTGTATATATTCAAATATTTTATTTTTATTTTTGTAGCAAAATATTTTTTGTAGTCTTTCACAACTTGGACAATCTCTGAAGATGTGAATTTGCTGTCACTTTCGGGTATTATGACGATATTTGGTATTCATTTTTGGTTTTATTACTTAATCATATTACCACGTGATCGATTTCTTTTACGCGATCTTGATATGTCGCCATCTGATGTTTTTGAGTAACACGAATGGATCGATTAGTTAAGGTTAGATTAGGTTCGTGAAAACGACGAAATGTTGGTAATTTTGTATTCATTATCGTATGTGTGTCGCGAGATGGCATAATAAATTCAACATGGCTCGTTAAATGTTATTAGTTTAGAGAAATTAGCAATACATTATTTTACCCACTTTTTTATTTTATTCTTTTTCTCTTAATCTTTAGCGAAAGTCATACAAAAACTTTTTAGATCTAGGTGGCATATAAGGACTGATAGTTTCATCTGTTAGCATTACTGCTATAATTACTCATTCATTCAATAACACTATAGTCTAAGTACTATATTCACTCAATAGCACTATAGTCTAAGTGCTATAATCATTTATTCATTCAATAGTATCTATAATCTGGATTTCCCTGGGTTTTTTTATGGTATACCTATAGTGCATACGTAATTTGTATACAGATATACTTCCGTACAACCGTTAAGATAAAAAGATTTTGAACTATGGAATATTCTTGATGACCTACTATTCCGTCGAAGAGGAGAACGAGCGTATAACAAACACAATTTGATTTTGGCCGGAATCGAATCCAGGACCTTTGGTGTAACGGATCATTCGGTTATTTGCTACACCACGCTTATCTTATCATTGTTATAATCAATGACCCTAAAAACTTAATAAAATGTAAACTAAATGTTGGTTATTAGAAAATAAGATATAAAAGTGTTAACTAAAATTACCTGATTTCAATAATTCTTACAATAATAAAATGTTTATTTTAATTTAGAATAAAATTTTTAGATGGGGCTAAAAACTGGCCTTATGGACTCTCTCTCTTTAATTTAGTTGAAAAATTTAGTTAATATTTTTTTTTCAATGCATGCAATGTTTATTTTTATTTTTGTGTTATTCTGTAAAAAAAAAGCTTTAATTTTTGCGATTGAGATGATATTTGTATGTATGAATGCTATGTAAATATCGCATATTTAACTTGCCTGATTTGTTCTTTTTTGATTTCTTCTTTTCTTCCTTTAATACGCTGCATGCTTTTTTTTACATACTATTATTAATAGGAAGAAAGGAGAAACGCGCGTTTTTGCGACTTGTATCTTCTGTTGATTGTGTTTGATGTGGTTGATGAGAAATTCTTTTAGAGCATCTCTTTGCAAAGTAGTAAAGTTTGCCTGCGTTTTGCGACACGTGCTTCATCTGGAGTTTTCTCAAACGGCAAAGTCATATCTGTTGCAGTATCGACAAGCGGTGAAATCACCTCCTCCGTTTGCGCTTCAACAGAAACAGCGATCTTTTCTGACTTTTGGTTTTGGAGCCGGTCCAGCCAGGAGAGAGTCCCATGTGAACGTTAACGTAACTCCCACCAGTCATGATTTAGCATCTGACACACCAGAGATACGTAAATACAAGAAGCGGTTTAACAGCGAGATCCTTTGCGCCGCGTTATGGGGTGAGTATATGTAGTATTGTATAGTTTAACAAGAAAAAATACTTTAATATCAGAATGAGATTGATCTTTTGCTATAGTTTTTTAAATGCTAAGTACGAATTTTGTTTCGAAATTTTTTTTTCACAATTTTGCAAAATTTGTAATTGAAGTTTCAAGAAAAAATTATTTTTACATATTATAACTATGATGTGATGGAAAAGTCTTATTATAATCAAATTGAAATAAAGTTAGGAATCTCAGCATTTAAGGAATGCTAAAGTTGCCAGTTTTATAACAACACATGTGATTTACAAAACATTAGTTCTTACTTATACTACATACTACTACTGTAATATAATACATCAATATTGCATTTTTGTTTTGTACAAACAGATTGCAAACTTTTTGTATGAAACACATATTGACACATGTTAATAATGCTATATTGGAATAAGAGTAGGTTTTAAAAAATGCTTTCTCTATTTTTTTTTTAATTTTTGACATAAAATCTATTTGTTTAAGTTGGTACTTATACGTTTAGTTTGTAGAAAAGAATTTTTAAATTTGTAAGTGCAAAAAATATTGCGTTGAAAAAATCACAAAAAAATAAAATAAGTAGCTTGGTGATCGAAATCTTCCGACTCTGCTCCACATTCGTATCTTGAATCCGGTATATAGTCCTTTCTTGCTACCGAGGCGTTCAAATTATAACGATTAGCTCGTAATCTCTTGGTTAATGTAATGAAATATTTCTCAGCGTTTGAAGAACTAAACCATGGCTTTTTACTATCTTTATTATAGTAATTGTTATAATAAATAATTTCTTTATTTCTAAATTTATTATTAATTTTTTCCTGAGAGAGGGACCATGATTCCTCTTTGTAAAATCTCAAGTATCTTATAGGGATCTCTATTTGTGATGAAGCTTCTTCCGCGCCTTGTTTAGCCAGCATGTCCGCAAGTTCATTGCTAGTCAGATCTCGATGTGATGGGATCCAAATAAATATCATCTTTTTTTATTTATTAATTCTTTAAACCTAGAGTGTAATCTTTTTATTTTTAAATTAAATGTGACACCGTTCGGTCGTGCTAAGCAATAATATTAGAATACAAGGTCAATGAATGAGCTAATATAGGTGTTATATATGATTAATCTTTATTAATACGCATGTGAGAGGAGAATAATGAAAAAAAGAGGAGAATAAAAATATAAAAATCTAAATATATATAAATAGAAGGATTGCGAAACGTTTCGACTCCACTTAGTCATTTTTAGTCGCGTACAATAAAATTAATAATTAGCAGTACGGTGTTGCATGTTAAACGTTGGGAACGAGAGTTATACAAACCGAAAATAACAAAAAATAATAAATACGCTCTAAAACAAAAGAAATAATTATACAACAAAGGATCCAAATTAAAACGTCTGTTACAATGTGTCAAATCTTTATTAAAATAAGCGCAGTCGGAGAGAAACAAATTTTTTTGTTAAAAAATTTTTATTAATATATTCGAAAGTCCACTGTCTTCGACTTCAATATACTGTTTCTTGGGTAGGTGGAAATGTTGTCAAGAACGGCCTATAATAATTGTTTAGAACGTCAACCGGGATAAAATTATGTAGAAAAAAAACTCTAATGTAGATAAAAAAACTAAAATCAGTTTATGGTTTAAAGTTGAATTGAAATAGTAAAAAACTTGTATAAGAAACACTTACGTGTGTCTAATTGCTCAGATACGTCAAGATAGATTAAAACAACGTATTTTTCGCTAGTGAGCGAAAAACTGTTATGTTATAGAAATTTAGTTTTATGATAAGGCATAAATGTGGAAGTAACTGTATAAACAAGAAAACCGAGCAAATTATAACTATTAGTTAAATTTGCTCGGTTAAATTTTTTGAAATCACTAATGTAAAATCAAAGTGGCGGAAAAACTTACATATGGCTTGAGTGAAGTAGAAAACTGAGTATGAAATCTTATAAAATTATGCCGTTATGTGAGAGACATTATGTGCCGTTATGTGCAAGAGACAGTAGTAAAAAAAAAGTGAACCTTCGAAACGAACGAGGCATTAAATATATTTTTTGTTTATACCCGTAAGGCTGTGACGTAAATACGAATAGGCAGAATCGAGAAACTCAGTGTCATTTTGTGAATTTTTTTTTGTTTTTTTATATGAACCATTTCTGAGATTAATCTTTTTTGATAATTAGGTTTGTAATCAAGAATTTTAATGTTATCTCAGTCAAATGTTATGGCCTGTGTCAGAAATATGCTTAGTGATCACTGAGTGTCTTGATGGTTTTAATATAAAATTGTTGGCATGTTCTTTTATTCTCGTTTTTAGTTTGTCCGACGTATGAAGCATCGCAATCATTACAATATATTTTATATACAATATTGTTTTTTAAGAAATGATCCGTTTTTTCTTTTTGTACTTTGACCACTGCGTTCAGTTTATTAACCACTCTGTAGCCAACAGTAAAGAGATTTTTGTCAATCACAGATAAGGCAATTTCTGAAATGTTTTTTATGTAGGGCAACACAAAGAATTTTTTGTTATTGTGGGAAATAGGCTTGGGTTATGAGATTACTTTAATAAAGATACTCGCGTTTGCAAAAGAAATTGATATTTATTTGTTACGTGCTTTTACCGAGAGAGATTTCACAAGACTAAGCATCGAGACAAGAACCGGGAGTAGGTCGCGCTACAAAAACTACGAAAAAGTACACGGGCAATAGATGTCGCCATATGAGTGAATTGGCGTTACAGTTATTAATTGAGTTTTCATCTTCTTTATGTTCCTCATCACTGTTGTCCAACGTTAGTGTCTTTTTTGCTTGTAGTGGTTGCAGTCTACAATCAATAAGTTTATTAATTCTTCGATTAATTTCTTTAAAGATTAGGTCTAGTGGATATCCGTTTTCTTTTAAAATTTTAATGTAGTATTTCAGATTCTTTTGTTGAAATATAGGATGTGACAGAATTAATGCTCTGTCAACCAGACTGTAAATTGTTCCAATTTTTTGGCATAAAGGGTGTTGTGAATAAAAAGAGATATCTGCTCGAACTCTTTTTTCTCTTCTAGTTTTTTTTTTGGAACCAGTCAATGAAGATTGTGTTATTCTTAACAGTCAGCAACAAATCAAGAAAACTGATATTATGATCGTGTTCTATTTCGATAGTAAATTGGAATCTTTCGTGGAAACTGCTAAAAGTATCTAAGATAGTCTTAGTTTTATTGGATGGAGCACATAAAACAATGTCAACTACGTATCTATAATAAAATGGTAAATCTACATTAATCATATTCAACGCTTTTTTCTCAAGGTCTTGCAAAACTAAATCAGCAATTATGGGAGATAATAGTGACCCCATCGTGCCGAATGTTTATTTGTAAATTTTGTTGTTGAATGTGAAATAAGTAGATTTCAAAATAAATTTTAACACTGAGATAAAATCTTGTAGCGGAATGTTAATATTTTTTTTTATGTATTTCCATCTTTTCTTTATACTCAGTATTACAAGATCTTGAGGGATGTTCGTAAATAGAGACTGCGTCGAGTGATAACAAAATGTGCGATGCAGGGATCTTTTTTCCCGAAAGTGCTCCATATATTTCAAAGCTGTTCTTTGGTAGCTTATTATCTTGTGGTATACTTTTGTGTAAAAAAATTCGCTCTCGGATATAGAAAAGTATTAATTGAGGAAACAATAATTCTTAGTGGGATGTCAGGTTTATGAATTTTTGGTAGGCCATAGGCCTTATGTAAGATCGAATCACTTGAGTGTAATTGATAATAGCAACTCTTAGAGATGTAATCCTTATTCAGCCAACTTTTTAAGATTTTGTTAAGGTTTCCTCTCTAAAGTTGAACTAGGGTCTTTTTTAACCACTATGTAGGTATTTACGTCACTCATTTCTTCCATTTTTTTGATATATGCCTCTTTGTTAAGTGTCACTGTAACATGGCCCTTATCAGCTCTTGTAAAAATGATGTCCGCGACATTTTTAGTAAACTCTGCAGTTTATGCAACTGCATAATGCGGTTGTCAATTGCATTACATGTTGGTCGTTTATTGAGGTATTTTTGAAATTGTGGAATAACAGCGTTTTTTATTTTTATTATGTTGTCAAGATCTATGTGTTTGTTATGATTTTTCAAATCTTTAATGAATTCACAGATTACCATTTTTTGGCAAAGGGGGAGGCAAAAATTATTTCTTAATTGGACAACAGATTGAACATAGATGGTGGGAACGTTTTTTTCTACATAATTTTATTCCGGTTGACGTTTTAAACAATTATTAATGGCCATTTTTGACAACATTTCCACCTACCCAAGAAACAGTATATTGAAGTCGAAGAGAGTGGACTTTCGAATATATGTATTAATAAGAATTTTTTAACAAAGAAAAAATTTTTTTCCCGATTGCGCTTATTTTAATAAAGATTTAACACATTGTAACAGACATTTTAATTTGGATCTTTTGTTGTATAATTATTTCTTTTGTTTTTGAGCGTATTTATTATTTTTTGTTATTTTCGGTTTGTATAACTCGTTCCCAACGTTTGACATGCAACACCCTGCTGCTAATTATTAATTTTATTGTACGCGACTGAAAATAACTAAGTAGAATCGAAACATTTCGCAATTCTTTTATTTATATATATTTATATTTATATTATTCTCCTCTTGCACGTGCGTATTAATAATGATTAATCATATATGTAACACCTACATTAGCTCATTCATTGACCTTATATTCTAATATTATTGCTCTTTATTTTTAATATATACTTATTTTGATATGCATATAATCTATTGTTCTTAAGAACCTGTAAAACCAATTTACAATCCGAAAAAATTATCACATCTCTATCTGTACATTTATTCATAGCTCACTCTATAGCAGTCTTAATAGCAAACACTTCCGCAGAGAATATAGAACATTGTTTCAGTAGACTTGTACTATAGTCTTCACCGTGCTCTTCGAAAAATCAGACTGGAACCTACAGAAGTGTATTGGTCACCGCTCAATCCATCAGAGTATACAATCAAGGAGTTTTCTGACAGTTTATATTTATGTTGGATTTCTCTAATTAAATTAATATCTTGGGAATTATAACTTTTAATATCATTACTGTTACTCAGAATCTTGTTGGGTTTTAACATCTTAATTCTTTCACCAATCTCATCGTAATCTATTCTATCGGTAATTTGTTTATAATGTTCCATAGTTGAAACGTATTTAACGGTAAACCCACTTTCTTTCTATTTACCATAGTATAGTTTTATACCGTTTTAATTACAAGTCTGCTAGTACCCGAATTTCTGTAATTTGCATACATCTCTCTTTTCCTAAGTAAACATAGACTATTCCTAATCGTGTTTTCTCCTTATTTAAAAGTCTTAATACAAAAATTTTTTGTTAACATAAGTGATCTGTTTCTGATATACATTATTTTTGACTCCGCCATAATAACATTGTTAGGAGTGCTGTTACGATATCCTAATGCTGTTCTAAGTCCAAGAAATTGCCCTCTTTCTAATTTTAGCTGTAAGTTATAATTATTTGGAGCATAAACAAAAGAACCATAATCCATAATAGAACGTACTAAACTTTTATATAACGCAAGTGAGGTATTGACTTTTATACCTTTTGATACGCCGCCAAGATATCGCAATAGAGAAATTAGCTTTATCAACCTTATCTCTAATTTCTGTTATATGTCTGCTAAAGGAGAAGTGATTATCAAATCATACACCCAAGAATTTTGCCGAACGTTGATTCGCGATCTTAATACCCTTGATCTTGATGTACTGATTTCTATCAAATCCGGTTATTGAGAATTCTACTAAATTAGTTTTTTTTTCATTCTAGCAATAAACCTAGCATTTCAAGGTTCTTTCTGACTTTATTAACTGCCACTTCTAGTAAGATTCTATTATTTTTTTTCGAACTACTGTTCTAGTGTATATCGCGATATCATCTCCAAATTGTAACACATTGATATTGGTTGCTACGCCCTTTGTAATTTCGTTAGTGTATAATGCATACAAAATGGGGCTAAGAATTGCTCCTTGTGGGAGTCCTCTGCCGACATATCTCTTAACATGTTTTTGGCTATTTATAACAAAATCTGTTTCATGAGGTACAAGCCAATTTAGCATAAAGATCATAATACCTGGCGGACATCCAATGCTTTTTAATTTTTGTAAGAGAATGTCCAAGTTCACGTTATCATATGCCGGTGCGATACCCAAGAATGCAGCAAGGGAGTAAACCAACTATCATGGAGCTCTTAAGATCTGAAAATAGTTGAACTAAATTTTTCGCACACAATCTGCGTCTCCTAAAACCGTTTTGCATAGGGGATAATATCTTTTTTTTTTCTAATTACCAGATAAGTCGCTCGTTTACAAGGCATTTCATTATTTTCCCAACACAGGAAGACAAAGCTATTGGTCGAACTTTTTCTTTTCCAACTTTATCGATGAAAATTACTTGGTACTTCTTTCAATCGTCCGGAATAAATCTAATTCTTCAAATATAATTATATATATCCACAACCGAGTATTTTTGAGTAATTTTAGGTAGGTGTTTAATTATTAAGTAATCTACATTTTATTGACCAATTGGAACAAAGAATTTTACGAATTGATTAATTAAAAAAGTGCTTTGATACGTTTGTAGCATTAAATGGATCTTATCCTAAGTGCTGTTACTATAATGTTGTTCTTGTCTCTTAATTCGGCATTAGTTTACAAATGGCGCGGTCCAGTAGAACATGGTTTAAAATTTTGCCACAGAGCCATGGCTATGGAAAAGAAAAAGAACTAAAAACAATCAATTATATTAAAGAATTATGGAGCGCTTACTAAGTTTTTAATATGATTGGTTTTTACCTTTCTTCTGCTCTACAGCCATATCAAAATACTAAAAACTTAATTTTTTAGGTGACTTTGGCTTAGGTGATCGTGTTAGCAGTCTACTCGCAGAAATTAAATGATACTAGATTGTGAATATAGATGATCGTCTTGGGAAATTTTAGCGTAAATTTTAAAAAACTTACAGTATATATAATTACATATGATTATGAAAAATTTATAAGGACATATTTTATACATAATTTTGTATAATTTTATACAAAATTATATATATATGTATATATATATATATATGCATATTAACCTTAATCTTTTCAATGTTTTTTTGCAACTAAATCCTTTCAACTAGAGTATTTCAGTGCGGTTTTTACTATGTTAATAGCTTCAAAAAAATTCACGGGAATGTTTACAATCTCTTTATTCTTTTGACTAAAAATCAATATTAAAAAATTTGGAAATTTGTTTAAATATTTTCTATAACAATTTTATAACAAATATTTCTTTGGAGATAACGACGATCAGAAATGAGGGGACATGAATGACCCTAGTTGGAGGGATTAGGGTTGGTATGTGTGTGGGGGGGGGGGGTGCGCGCGCATATGAGAAACTTTTATCCTTTTTACTGGTTAAGATTTTCTTGTATGTGATCAGATTGAATTAATTTATCTCTACAATCACAGGTCCTTAAATCTAATGAGGTAGAACATATATCTAGATATAAGTAGATTTCGTTAGATCGGGTCAAAATAGATATTCAATGGTACTTATCTGTTTAATTCGATATATTATATATATGTGTGTATAATAAAATTTTTTATTTTTGTTCAGACTTTTTTAATTTTGAACTGAAACTAAGTAAAAATCTCTTAAAGTGACATAATTGAAAACAAGATTCAAAAAATTGTAAATACCAAATTATTGAATGTAACGGGTTCTTATTATTTTAAGGTTCTTATTATTTTAGGTGTAAATCTATTAATTGGAACCGAGAACGGTTTAATGTTATTGGACAGAAGTGGACAGGGTAAGGTTTATCAACTTATCAGTAGAAGACGTTTTCAACAAATGGAAGTCCTTGAGGGTCAAAATATTCTGGTTACGATCAGCGGTAAGAAAAATAGAGTCCGCGTTTATTATCTTTCTTGGTTGAAGAGCAAAATTCTTCGGACGGATGGTCACAGTGATGTAAGTTTTTGTTTTATATATATCAAAAGAATTTTTTTTACATGTATGTGTGTCCTTTGCATTTTAATGTCGATATTTTATTTGTTTATTTGCAGCAAGTCGAGCGACGTAACGGTTGGATCAATGTGGGTGATCTGCAGGGCGCGGTGCACTTCAAAATAGTGAAGTACGAAAGAATAAAGTTTCTCGTAATTGCGCTGAAAGATTCCATTGAAATTTACGCTTGGGCACCGAAGCCATACCACAAATTTATGGCTTTTAAGTCTTTTGGCGAGCTTGCGCACAGACCCTTGTTGGTTGATCTTACAGTTGAGGAAAATTCCAGATTAAAGGTTATTTATGGTAGTGCTGACGGATTTCACGCAGTCGATCTGGATTCTGCTACGGTTTATGATATATATCTACCAAAACATGTAAGAAAATTTTTAGTAGATTCTTATCTATAAGTAGATGTATGCGATGTGATTTATTGTCCAATTTCGTAGTTTGAAAAATTAGATACATACTTTTTAATAATTTTCAATTATTAATTAGTGATGTATGAATAAGGAATATGTGCGGTTTACAATATTTAGCAATACATCAATGAATATTAAATTTAAACAATATTTACATATATATAAGTGTCACATAAAATATAAAATTACAGAAGATAAATGAAATCCATTGGGAAACAATTTTTCATATGGTTGTATACGGGATTGTTAAAATCTAAATACTTAAAATTTTATGTAGCGCTGATGAAAAGTATTAATGCTAAAACTTTCTAGGAATTACAGTTTAGCTTACAGAGATCATTAAAATTTGTAAATTTTTTAAATCATAATGAAAAAATTTATTTTATTTACAATTCTATGCGAGCAAAATACTCTGTACTTTGTTTAACGAAAGATTTGGTTCGATGTGCGGATATATAGGACAACGTGGAGAAAACAACGCTTTACTTGATGCCATGTTTATAGCGCGCTTGGGTCTATTTGGGTTATTATCTTATTAAGGGTACAACCACTGTATATCGTATTTCATTTAGCTATAGTAAACTGTGTTCGAATGTGCATCTATGCAACAACGATTTGTGTCTTTTAACATTTAGAACAACAAAATCTGTCAAAATAACGAGTTGCAATTTTTAGATTAAATTACGAAAACTATTAAAATAACTTGTCAGGTTTTTTATTTTTAGATTAATTATTAAAATAAATTTAAAGACGTTAAAAATAATAATTAAGCACAGGATAGAGTTTATCATTAAAAATGATGGATTATGCAAGAAATTTATTTGAAATTATGCAAAATTATGCATTTTAAAATAAGTTGCGTTTTAGTGTGTATAATTTTATTTCTCGTATATACAGGGTGTGGCGCCAAAATCCGGACAAATTAAAGATTTTTTTCAAACATAATTTTTATTGCAAAAACGGAAAAGTTTACCTCCCCCCTTTTTTTAAATACTAAATTGTAAGGTCGTAAAGAACACATTTACTCAATATTTCAATGTGTCACGGTCCATATCGGCGAATGCCGCTTCAATAGCGGCTCTCCATAATGCATTTGGATGTCTGATCTTGTTGGTGACCCTTTCAATCACCCTTTCAATCCATACATAGAAGTCCAAAGGATTTAAATCTGGGCTGTTGGGAGGCCAGAATTCTTTGGACCAAAATATGTCGACGTTGTCCGACAACCAATTTTGAACCAAATGACTTGTGTGGGCGGGCGCACCGTCCTGCTGGAAAACATGGCTTTCTAGACGACACAGGAAAACAGACGGTTTTCCATCCATGGCTTCACTACATTTGTCAGAACATGCAAATAAACTTCTTTTGTCACATTTTCCCCTTTGTTAAAGAAATGCGGTGGCATGACATCACAATTAGCACGTAAACATTCGCCGGTGTTGCAAAACATACATTGGACTTCGCGACGACATCATACACAATCGATTCCCAAGAACCGAATAATTTCTGTCGCTGAGCGCCCAACGCGAACACTTGATCGCAGCTCTTCGGTTATACTCCGCACTTGGTTTCAACATTGCGACTGTTTCGAGATTATGACTGTTTAGTACACGCGTCAAGCTTTTTTGGACGCTGATCGTGACCATTACAAATGGTACAGAACGGCGGGAAATTCAAATTGAATTTTGTCCAGATTTTGGCGCCGCACCCTGTATATTTTAAATACCATAATTTTTTGGAATGACAAACTACTGTCTAGTAGTAGAAAGTAGGAGTTTAGTTAAGTATACACTGATGGAAGTAAAAACTAAAAATGGATAATTTATTTGTAGAGAGTGCAAATAAACACATTCGTCTTCGGCATCATGCATCCACTTCTTGTACTCGTGCAGAAAAACCCGACTTCCGCTCTTATTATATAGTGTACCATTATTTTTTTTTTCTTAAAAAAAGCTAACGGTGCTTCTGAACATATCACTATTGCCATTGTAAAATTTGATAAATACTAGAATAAAAATGCACTCATAACGACATCGTGTCGACGAACGGTATTTTAATAACTATCGTTATGTCAAATATTCTGGTGTCATGTTATCGTGTTGCTGGCGTTGGCAAACAACACGAGCAGTAAGACGGTGACTATGTTTACACGACTTGTAACTTTGACTTAATAATGTTAATGTTATAACTCTATTTAATGTGAGTTGCGTTTACTTGATTACGTTTATCTTATTTTGATTAAGTTGAAATAATTATTTTCTTTGTCTTCTGTACATTGGAAACTGAAATAACCAACTCTACAAAACAATAAAGTTAAAATGTTTAATTTTTATGGTTGATAGTATCGTCATTGTTAAATTGCGGCTATTTACACGTTCTTTTTACGTCGATGTAGTAATCTTATCACCAAACGATCTAAGTTACTACATTGATGTAATAATTTTGTCGTGAAGCAGCGTACCGTATACAATAGTATCTAACACAGTATCTAACATCAGTTGTAACTTCGTTATTCGGCGTAAATCAGGTCATAAACGTAGTTAGTGTAGCGAGGGTTACTTCTGTGAATTGAACAAAAACTTGTTTGCTCCGAATAGAATCTTTAAATAATATATATTCTATACAGCGAAAGAACATGAAGAGAGTAGATAAGTTTTCGTCCGGTTCGTACAGGAGTCATGCCTACAATCGTTTTACTGCTCGTGCTATTCGCCAATACCAACAATAGATAACACGGGGTCAAAATATTTATAATTATTAAAATACTTGTCGAACAAATCCGTTCGACGTTTCGCGTTACAGTGGATTTTCCAGTAGTGTTCCAGTTTTATAATTTTATTAGCCTAAAATATTACGAGAAATACAAAAGCGTTAACTTTTTTGGAAAGACAAACAAAGCTAAATAAATAAAAATAAATAAATATTAGCTGCTTTTAGGAAACACAAATCAACGCAGGTTGTTATACACGGCTACAACTTATCCACAATTAAATGGAATACGATATACAGTGTGTATGATATCTAACTTGACAATGAAATAGTAGCTTAGGCCCGAGCGCGCTATATGTACGGCATCAAGTAAGGCGTTCCGCTCTCTACTCTATCCTATTCATGCGCGTTTAATTTATTTCGTAATAGAATTCATTACATATGCGTTCAGGAGTTTGACTATATACTACTGGACTGCTCATTACCATCTATAGATTATTGCCAAATTACGTGAAATAATCAGATAGTACTAGAATTCTAGAGAAGAGAGAAGCGACATAGAGACAATCCATTTGATTGATTAGTTAAGTTACGTGGTTTATTGACATGTTTTTTTTTTTTTTTTTGTAGAGTTAATGAGTTATCTTATTAAGATAAATCATAATACCGTAACGTAAATATATATTCTCTTATTTATATAAATCTTGGTTTTTTGTGCTTACTGTTTTCATATGATTCACATGGTGCTATAGGTTTTTGGGGTCGCCGATTAAACATTTAATGGTCTCTACAGGTTAAAATATGTTATAATTCTTAGAGAGTGCAGCCCATTGACGTTTTTGATCAACATTATGTAAATTATAAAATTATAAAGGTGAATAAAATTATATATTTAAATGTCTCGATAGTTTGTTCTTAAATTGTGATATTAAAAATATATTTTTTCAATATTTCTTATTCTGAAACGCTGCAGGCTGATAAAACATTGAATAAAAATTAAAGAAAAAAAATTATTTTTAAGGTTTTCTCAGTTAAATTTTTTTTTTAATTAGTACTATTTTTTAATAGCATTAACCGTTTGTAAAAATTTATTTTTTATAAATATTTCTTATAAAATTTTGTAAATTTTGTACAAGAAACTAAAGAGTGTTTACGAAAAAAAAGTATTATGTGATTTGCATAAATTTTTTTTAAATTTTTAAAGGGTATCATAATGTTTTATGAAATGCGAGAAAATTTTGACTATGTTAAAACAATAATGTAATTATTTTTAAAATTTTAAATATTTTAATCCAAATTTTTTTGATAATATTTCAAATTTCATAGCAATAAAAAAATTTGGAAGATATATATTACTTATAAAATTTTATGTATTTAAATCAGACAATGTTCTTTAACAATATTTCCAATTTAAATTACTCAACTTGATCAGTGAATAACATCTATTTATTTATCTTTTTTATCTGTATGTATTTTTTAATTGTTTTGAAAGCTGTTATATGTATTATATGTTGTTGAATTATAGACTCAGGGTCCCATTTGCCCGCACTGTATAGTAGCATTACCGAATAGTAACGGTATGCAGTTGCTACTCTGCTACGACAATGAGGGCGTATACGTAAATACTTACGGCAGAGTATCGAAGACGATGGTACTTCAGTGGGGCGAAATGCCTACAAGTGTTGCGTATATTGGTACGGGACAAATCATGGGTTGGGGTAACAAAGCGATCGAGATTAGGAGCGTAGAGAGCGGTCATCTTGATGGTGTTTTTATGCACAAGAAGGCTCAACGACTCAAGTTCCTCTGTGAACGTAATGATAAGGTATGTGTAATTTTGAGTATGCATATTTTGATAATTAATTAGAATATTAATCTCTTAACCCCTTGAGCCACGAATTATTCTTGCTTACCAATATTGCTAAAACTCTGTATCCAGAGGTTTTTGGCTCGCTGATTATGAAACTAAATAAGGACCAATATGGCGGACGTAATACTAAAGATTAAATCAAATCCTGTGAAACTTAGTATCTAGGTTTTTCTGGATGCTGATTACGAATTCGTTGTTAGATTTGCAAAATGACGGATTTAATATGACACAACTACTAGGTACTAAGTTTTACGGAAATCAGTTGAATTTTTAATTTTATGTCCGACATATTGAATCCATCATTTTAAATTTTGAAATTCTGATAACCTATTCATAATCAGCACCTCAAAAAACTCCTAGATACTAAAGTTTTATGGAAATTGGTTAAATTTTTAATATTGTGTGCGTTATATTGCATTTGCTATTTTTGAAAATCTGACGACGGATTCATAATCAGCGACCTCAAAAAGTTTTGTAGAAATTGGCGTTCTTTTCTTAGAGAAAATAAATTTCTTTAAAAAGAACATTAAATTTTTGGTATTTGTTTATTTACAGCAAGTAAATAAATACAATTTTGTGGTTATATATATATTTTTAAACATACATACTTTAAGGTGTCCCGAACTATCAAAAAGCAAAAAACTGACTTTAAAAGGTTAAAAAATTATTAAAATAATTAAAAACTGTAGAGACCTTGGTAAGTCACTCTAACTCACCGTGACGCAAACGATTAACCCTTTAACGCTCAAATGCACAAGAGTTTTTGTAAACTTTGACGATGTAGATATTGTAGACTGTATAAAATGGACAAACGTTTTATCCAAAAGTACTTTTCTTGAGGTTTTTAAGTGTGCTCTTTTAAATGCCGCTGAGAAAAATTTAAAAACAAGTCTCATATATCAAGTTTTGAGCTTTTTTTAATAAAAAATCATGATTTTTTTGGTTTAAAATTTTGGAAATCCCCATTTTTTACGATTTTTTCTAGTCAAACGTAATTCGATTTACTAATGCTCATTAATCACTTAGAAACGTTTGACCATATTAGTTTGTATCTTAAAAAGTGAATCCAATATGTCGCTTCCAATATGGCGGAAACATTGAAAAAACTAATATAATTCGTAGTTTCTTCTATATTTCCGTGTACTAATGTGAAACTATTAAGATAACTGAAATTTTTGGAAATATTATTTAGCATTAAATTCTTTAAGTATTATTTTTGAAGGATTTTATTTTTTAAGGAATTTAAAGTATTCAGAAATATTTAAATATTATTTGAATAATTTAAATTTTACACACACACACACACACACACACACACACACAATCAGAAGCTTGTAAAAACTAAACAATTACAATACAAATTATATATAAAATATACTTATTATTTTTACTGGACATTTTTAGTATTTGCAATCTGATTAAGGATACATCACATGTACAAGACATAATTTAATCAGTATATTCTCAGCAAAAAGTGATCTATATTGAGAATAATAATTTTAGCACTTTTAAGGGGAAGTGACATTAGTTTACCAATCCATGTGTGATATTGATGTAATAGTAAACATCACATATCTTTACTACATCGATGACGCACACACACATGTGCATAAATTTTTTAGATGAACTTTCTCACACTAGAGCTGCTAGCATATTTCTAAAAATACAATATCTTTAATGTTATCCTGGTTGGAAAAATTACTTTGTAAGAATTAGTTATAGTTAGTTTTTTCATTGAAAAAGTAACTAATTACAGTTACAAGTTATGATTTAAAAAATTAATTCATTACAGTCACAATTAGTAAAAAAATAACGAGTCGTTACTTTTCAATTACTTTTTTAAACTAATTGTACATTATTTTAAATATAAGAAATAAGAAAATCTTACATTTTATGTTCTATTCACTGTTATATATCATGTGTTTAATTATGTGTTTTATTATTTTATGTACACTAAATGAAAACTTTATAAAGATAAAAAATTAAATCATATGTACTGTTATTAGTATTTAATGAAAATAACGCTATATATGCTATCATATGTTGATTCATACATTCTCTTTGTTACACAATTTTAATAAAAATTTTTATTAATTTTTAATAGAATTTGATATTCAATATTTATGTCATTATTAAGATGACCGGTAATTATTTACATTAGCAATTTCTCATCGATTTTAATGACCTTCAAATATGTTGTCAAGGTTATTATTCTGAACAATTTTTCCCTACATATGTTACCGTCGCTCGGCCTTAGTTTTTGAGTTATACACAAAAAGTTATTAACAAAAAAAGTTTAATAAATATGATACATGATAATTATTCAGTATAGGAGAGGTAGCTCCGGTGACCTAGATCATAACCTATGTCGTTAAGGTCACCCTCCTGAGTGACCGAAAGCAGGTGTTGAAGCTTTTGATTAAAACAATATATTTTCTGCTTTAATCAAATATAAGTAAGAAGTACAGTGTACTTTTGGTTAAAGTAAATAATCCTATCTTCATGGCGCAGAACAATGTGGAAACAAAAAGTGTGGATCTTGTTTGGCATGAAAAGCGTAGAAGTTCTTCCACCTGCAATCCGCCCACGTGTTTTATGAACCACATTTGTGACTTTCTACGCGAAGTAAGGTCCAACCATACCTCCCCCCTTGTTTACAACGACGTCGGCCTGTACTGTGCCGAGATCAGACTGGGTGGTTATCACTCATCGTCATTTTTAACCCTTTGTAATCACCTAGGATCTATTTGATCCCAACAAATTTTCACATCGATATTACGAGTACTAAATTCTCCAAAGCGTGACCTGTAGCGCCATTTGCTGATGATTTGAGGTGTTTAGTCCACGACTGTATACATGCTATAACTTGTAAAACATCAGTGTGCTTTCAATTGTCGTTTGAAGTAAACGTTTTGAAATCTGGGGTCACGTTAACTTTGAGTGTGATTAGAACGTAAGTTTTTTTGTTAATTTCGGACAATTATTTTTTCGCCATTTTTGTGCTCCAAACGCCTCAAAAAATGATAAATAATATTGTGATTCCGTCAAATTTTTTTACTGCATTTTTTAATGGTTTCTGAATATTTGGATGGCGTATAATTTGTGTTCGCACTTGATTGTAAAATAAAAATTAAAGAAAAAAGATTAAATAAATTTTGAAGAATAAAAATCTATTAGAATTATTTTTATAATTAAATAAATACACTCTTCAACATTGAATCACCGCATTCTTGCCTCAAAATCATCGAATTCAATCTTCAAAATATACTTTTTGGAACACCCAGTACAAACTATTTTTTTTCTTTTTTTCTTAGAGTATCATATCTCAAGAGTAAAGCTCCAAATTTTTATGTAAAATTATAAAAAATTGAAAGAATTATGAATTTTTTAGTACAAAAAGACTGTTTAATAATTTTTTTCAAGATTTTATCTCAATACTCAAAACATAAGAATTGATTATATCAATTATGAAAGCAAGTTCTTCAATGAACAAATTATGTGTAGGAATTTTTAGTCCTCGATAGGATGCATACTTTGGTGCCGCAAGTGTTTAAAGTCGTTGGGGTCAAAATAACACTCGTGTGATTAATGTTGAATTTTTCGAGGTGTGATTACAAAGGGCTGATTAAGGTGATTAAATAGCTGTATTTATAAAATTATCAAAAATACTGGTAACAAAAAAATTCTTGGATAAACTTGAATGTTTGAAAAATGTATTCTAATATTTTTTAAGTAAAAATCTAAAAACGTTAGTAGCTAAGAAAATTTTAGAATCTTGCAACATTAGAAAAAAAAGTTTTACAAAATAAATCATAGCTTTTTTAATTTTTAATATTTTTAGCTAAAAATTTAGGTTTTTATTGTTTAGGTTTTGTACTTTAAGAACAAAGTCTTTGACCCTTTTTTAAAACGAGATATTTTGTATACTGAACATGGAGTATTTTAGTATACAGTATAATTTTGAGTATTTAGTATTATTTTTTTCTTAGATCTGAAAGATATAACGTGTTGAATTTTTGTAACATTTTGTATACAAATTTATATGCTTTTTAGGTATTCTTTTCATCAGCGAAGGGTGGTAGTTCGTGCCAGATTTATTTCATGACTCTAAACAAACCGGGCATGGCTAACTGGTGATCCCGAATGAGGCCGAATCTGGCCCCAAGATTATCCTCGCGATTATTCTCACTGCACAATTCTCCACGTGTATCGGGATACACAGCGTCAGCACGCACCCTCGCTCGCCCTTCACTGCCAGGACCTAGCGCTTTGGAAATGAGGAAGTGCGTACACCGTATTCAACATTCTTATCAGCATCAGCAACAAGTACGGCATCATCAATGTCAACGTCATCGTCATAATTATTTACATAATTTTTCGTGTAATTATAATCATGACTATGAAGAAGACGAAGAATATGATAAGTTCCAACGATGTGTTCAGTTGCCTCTACGAAGCACATCGGGAACATTGACGTTTGTGAATCTGCTTGTCAAGAGATTCCTTTGTTTTGTTACTTGCTCACCCTGCAGATTACGCAGCGCGACCTAACATGTGGTCGAAACGCAGAGCAAATCCTCTCCCCCTCCTATTCCACTTCAGAAAATAAAAGGTATATCCAGAAGATAAATTACTTCTGATAAATCGTATCAATATTATTATATGTGTATCTTTTTTATAATACAAATTTATCGCTTTATTTACTATAAGTCTGTACTCGTTTACATTGGCATGTATACATACCTTAATTCTCAAGAAATATTAATAAAAACGAGATAAAGTGTGTTTTACCGTGTTTGATCAATAATTAATAATTAAGAATATTTTATACGGAACATGATTTAGAGTAACGTAGTAGGAGTATGAACTTAATTTGTGCTGATCTTTCTAAAAATTGTGAAATAGTAGAATAAGAAATGGCGTTGTCAAATCACCAACTTGCATAGCCAACTGTGCCGTGCAATTGTTTTCAATGTAAGGAGACTCGTGCAATATCAACGCTGACTGGTCTATACAAAAAGACCCTAATTATGTAAGAGACTCTTTACTTGAATCTAGAATATCCAATATTTCAATAATCGAATTACGAGTGTCGTGGAAAGAATCGAAGATCTCGAAGATAAGAGAAAGAAAAAAAAGCGGAAGCTCGTATAGTGCTCGAATCGTGATTCTTTTTTTGTCGAAGTTAATTTCTTAGTGTAAAGTTCTGGTGTAGTTCTAATTAATGTTCCGAATAAAAACGGACGACGCGTTACGACGGGCTAGCGTATTGAAGAGATGACATCGTTACAACACGATATCATGATAAATTTAGAATTAAGTGAGAGTAATTACTAACATTAATTAATTCATTGTATAGTTATAGCAGCTGAGGATTCTTTCGGCTGACTCGTTATGGAAAAGACATAACGACAATGATGATGACACACGAAATGAAAAAACGCGCGAGTAAATATTCGACGGATGTCGTCACATTTTTATAAATAATAGATTAATTGTATTGTAGGAATTTCGTGACGCACGATGTCTGGACATGAATATCTGACAGTTTCTTTTTCCACGATGAGTTTTCAGATTTTGAAAAATTTTTTTTCATTTTTAATACAATTCTTTTGTCATGTTATTTGTCGACGAACAATACATTGGCGATACACAAGTCTTCAGCTTTTATAAAGAATTCATAACTTAGCGAGACGACGTGCGCTAAAAGAGAGGAAGTATCCTGTCCTTCCGTTTTCCTGCTCGTTCCTTGATCGCGAATCGTGAATTTGTTACATCTTTGAAGAAGCATTATTACGATCTGATTTCATACAATCTCAAAGATACTCTTCTCTTTAGTTTGGAAAAAAATCCTTAATAATATAATTACTGTATTGCTATTAACATCAGATTATCTTCGCTATTTTAATTTCGGTGTTATAATAAAGAAGGCAAATTTTCAAATTACGTGAAATATTATTTGTTCATATTGTCCAGCGGAATTTTTGAACGTGAATGCAATCAGTATACGTAATGTTTACGCGGGGGTTTTATTAATATCAGATCGAGTAATGTTAGAAATTGTAACAAAAGTGTAAGTTTAATTGACGTTATTAATGTAACACTGGAACAAGTGTGATAAGAGTGTTAAGATCAAGAGCCGAGATTATCCGATCCAAATATTGTTATTTCGACTACGAGGAGTGTTCGGGCGAGAATGATTGTGTGCGTGTTTGCTTGTATACGAGAGTATTGCGCATATTGCGATAAGCAAATTTGTTTTAACAATGTCTTTTTTTCGTCTAGCGCAGTTAATATATTCTTGCTCATTAACACTCCGTTTCTAAACGAGTGACATGGTTTACTTGATGCTACAATGTTTTGAAGTATTCTATTAATTAGTAAACGTCTTTATTTCGATTAGTTAATTAAATGCTTTGCGATATTTGTAAGATTAGGTGGATCGCAGTTTAAAGCAACTGATCACGTCATTGATGATTGGAACCTACATCTTTTGAAGGATTTGTTTCATTAACCATGATTATAACAACCGACAGTCAAATTAATATGGTCAATAGATGATATAAATGTCCTGTCATTCTTAATGTTAAAATATTCACATCCATTCTGACTGACTGTCAATTGGTCTAATCAGGGTGAAACTGATTCTAAGAAAAATATAATGCAATATGATACCCTTACGTTACGTGACTTGCAATACAATCGGGCAAAGCACATAGTGATTTCAACAATCCCATCGAATCTATGAAACACATATAACTGCTATGTTACGTATGTAAATTAGTGATTTTACATCTATTTTATATAGTAGTTATATTTGTGGTTTGGGGAATTATCACATGAGACATTTGTATATTCATTTATTTGTAAATAAATGAATAAATGTGGTGTGTGTGTGTGTGTGTGTGCGTGCGTGCGTGCGTGCGTGCGTGCGTGCGTGCGTGCGTGCGTGCGTGCGTGCGTGCGTGCGTGCGTGCGTGCGTGCGTGCGTGCGTGCGTGCGCGCGCGCCCGCCCGCCCTACACGATACATATAAAGTGAGATAATTTTAACTTAGATTGACTCGAAATCCTGTCAAAGCAAGTCTTGTGAAAGTTCTGTCAGTTGCAGCTTACACTGTGGTAATCTCTGTCGTGACGAAACATTTTTTATACCATTAACGAAAAGGACAACTCTGTATAATGTCATGGAAGACTGTTTTTTAAATGGAATAAGCTTTTTATCGCGCGAGGACAATGAACGAGTGGCCCACGGAAGGAAAGAGAGAGAGAGAGGAGGCGTATTTTGGGCAAATACTTTTGAACGATTATACATTTTATGGATTGGCAGGTATTCGAATATAACATTATGATGGTAATATAAATTACTTTAAACTAGATCTGCGAGAACCAATTTTGTACGGAAAAACTTTTCCCTTTTCTTTATTCGACTCCATTTTTTAATCTTAAATTTCTACGGTGTTCGCTACCTTTTTCTTACGTATTGTCTCCCAAAGATGGTAGTAATTTTTTTTACAATATAGTAATAATAATAATTATCACCACAATTTATTGATTGTATTATTACGATTTCTACTGTTAGAATATTGAAAGAGGAGAAATGTCACGTTAGATACGATGTACTATGATTACGACGCAATTATTATTTTTATTACTATTCACAATATTACTAAGGCCAAATATATGGACATTCATAATTTCATCAATGGTGTTATTTATCTTTTTCCTAACATGTAATTTGATGTTCTCGGTAGAAACCGACAACTTTCCTTCTGTCTTTTGAGAATGTAATCGTAAATTTTGTAGAATGGTTCAT
Source organism: Monomorium pharaonis (assembly GCF_013373865.1). Lineage (NCBI taxonomy): Eukaryota > Metazoa > Arthropoda > Insecta > Hymenoptera > Formicidae > Monomorium > Monomorium pharaonis. The sequence continues at coordinate 314,272 of NC_050471.1, read as the reverse complement.
TGATAAATCGCTAATGTTAATGCACACCGTCGTAATAAACTCGGTTGCTAAACACGGTTTCTGTGTGTTGCATGATGATTATCGCGATTGCTATCAACTTAAACTTATCTTGTGCTTCCTTAGCATATAACTGAATTTCTTTTCGCACTTTTCTGTAGAGAATGCAGCTTATTGCTTACCAATTTCTATTTACCGTTCTTGTTTTTGGCTTGCTAATGCGAATGTTAGTGGAAAACGGCGCACAATAATTGAGTTTAAGATCATTAGAAAATGACTAACACAGTTTCATGTAATTAATAATGAAAAAAAAAATCTTAGCGGACCAATTTGACTAAATAGTCAGAAATTAGACTTGTTTTGGATGCGTTTTGGACAGGTAGCAAGCCAGCAATTCAAAGCTGCAATTTGTCTAAATTATATTAAAGTTTGTTTAACTGCCCTGACGTGTGAACTTGGTAAAAATTGGACAATACAGACAAATGCTAAATGTATATTTCAAACAATATTTTGATCGAATAGACATAACTAGACAGATTTTGTACTAAACATCTAAATATAGTCCGGAATTAATATAAAATATTTAGTATATCGTTAGTGCGCGGCGCCGATAGACCAGTAGGCGATTTAACTTTCTCGGTAAGACGCAGTCGACGCACTACATAAAAATCACTTGCAGCTCGATTAAGACGAACAATAATCAGCTTCTTTCCTCACAGAAGATAGTTTCTAGTTCATCTTTGTATTTTTAAAATTATATTTTTCGCTTTTGTTTTAAGAAATCTTATTTAACTTAATATAGTGACTTGATTATTTCCTTTAGTATTAAAAAATTCTAATTCTTGATTTGAAGGCATTGCTATCAATATTTTTTCAGCAGTATTTTTTTATCAACTTATGAAATATTAACTATATAAATAACTATACAAATAAATAATATAAAATAAAGTAAAAAAATATATTATATTATTAAATAATGAAAAATATTTTTTTATATAGATAAAACTGTAAAATTCTTCAAAATTTTAACGCAAATTATTTCTGTTTCACATTATATAATTTTATCTCGCATAAATATTTAATATTCTGAAAATGCAGATATTTTTATAACAGGAATACTTTCCATGTATAATAGACAAAATAAGGCATTGTTTCATTATTAATTTTTGGCATCTTTCTATATGTATATTTATAATCAAACAGCATTAATTTTAAATAACATAAATATATGACGCATATACAAATCATGAAATATTTTTTTACAGAATTTTTTAAACTTTATTTTAAAATTGTTTACTATAATCTTAAATTTTTTATGATTTATAATCTATAGTATTCTGCATTGTTAAATTAGTTCAGTACATATGTATGTGATGTATACAAAAAGTGATTTTTAAATACAAATAAATATAGCACGAAGTTATGTATTACAAGCATTTAAACAACTAATATAAATATGTAATTTTTGCAGTTATTGTCATAATTATCGACATATGATTAATTGTTTTTTTGTATATGGAAGCGAGGAGAACGTGATCACAGCATGATCTAACTGCGTGCTTACTACCGTAAACACATTTCAAGGGAAAGGGAGTCAATACGTTCGAAGACGAACAGACAACGCTTTTCGCACCAGTTGTATTTGAGCATTGACACGGTCGAAACTATTTGTAACGATGAACTGACCGTTATACAATTATCGAAACATTATTATACAGTCCACTGGAAGAATAAAGACATTTTTAACTCTTCATTCGTACTCTTTAGTCTTTGCATTTTTTTGCGTTTATCGTTACAATACACTTTGTGAAGGAAATTTTTGAAAGAATTTTTGGAATTATTATTTTATATACCGCGCGCATTAATATATTAGGGAATGATTCATACCGATTGCGAGTCTAATACAAATAATTTTGCAATTCTAATAAAAATCTTTTTTTATATGGAATAATATTTTTTTTGTAACTTTAGAAACACTGAAGAAAGTGAAAAAGTCGTGATTGAGAGTTATGACTTCACGTGCACGCTCTTCAAATTATTTCGAATGACTCCGAGTTAGAGTTGATCATTGATCGAGGGAAAAAAGAGAATAAGTCTGAAAGAAAGTTGCAGATAAGGAGAAGCGGATGGTAATAAGTGTTGGGCGCGCGAAAATAACGTAGAGAAGCAAGAGGAAGGATCAGGCAACGTACCACTCTTGGGGCTAATGGTGTATATACGAAAAGAAGAGCGAAGGGGGCGAGAGAATATGAAAACATGTTTGTGATATTACTCTCTCTCTCTCTCTCTCTCTCTCTCTACGCGCGCGCGTGTGTGTGTGTGTGCGTGCGTGTGTGTGTAGGGGGGGGGGGGGTACCGTGCACAAGGTTCACATGAAGGTCGCGTGCGCGACTGCTGGGGGAGAGGGTCAGAGAGAGGCTCAGGGGCAAAACGATGCCGACGGTGGCGGCGGCGGCGGAGGAGATAGTGGCAACGACGGAGCTGTATCGATGTCCGGGCGCGTTTGCCACCACCGGCACACACGCCGGCAGTATCCTGCGAACGAGTGGCATGCCGCTTCTCTCTCTTCAATTTCCAGGTCCTCTCCATTGCTAGGACCGCCATTGCCGCTATCACCTCCTCCACCTTCGTTCTCCTCCACCTTGTGCACCGCCGTTCGTTCAACTACTGGTTTATCTTTCCCTCTCCTCTTCTCCCACACATGATCTTTGCGCACAATTTCACGAATCATCAATTGCCCGTGCAAATTCCTCCATCTGTTTCCATGTTAAGAATGAATTCTATCCCTTTTAGGAACGAGTAAATATGAGAGATAATTATATGCAGAAAACATTCAATCACAAACTTGACGCTCCTTAAAATGCATAAGACTGTATTATTTAACTAAAGATGAGTACTCGGATTAAACTATAATTGTGTTTTTATTTTAGAATGATTTTATTTGATTCTTTTCGTATCGTAATTTAGAGAATCGCGAATTTCTTTTTTTCTCATCTGACGCCACTTGTCCAAATATCTTGGCCGCATTCTCGGACTTATCATGATGGCTGCTTTCCTTTTAGGGAACACAATCGACACAAGCATCGTTCTATCTTTTTTTGTGTTCAATAAGTAACAAAGATAGAACGATATTTGTGTCGATTGTATTCCCTAAAAGGAAAGCGGCCTATATAAAGCCTCCCCGCTTTTCGCGAGTCGAGTTCCGTAATCGCGGCAAGAATTGCAGATGTCAAGATTAATTGTTCAGAGGGAAACAATGATCGTCGAGAATGAGAATATGGCTTTGATTGCAGAAATAATTATCGATCGCTTCTTTTTCGTTCTTTTTCTTCACTATGATAGAAAGTTTGATTATTTTTTCCGAAAGATTCTTATATTCGAATAAGCGTGCAATATTATCACAGCTTCGAAAAATTGGAATTATTTTGAATATAATAAATACGTGGAGGAGGTGATAATATGGCCACCCACATTTACATTTTATGCAATAACTGTGTTAATAACTAATATTTTAAAATATTTTGAAATTTAACGGTTATATTCATTAAAATGTTGTTCATTAGATTTTAGATTCAAAGATAAAAAATATTTACTATATTACATATTATTTATAAATATGTAACGACACTGCATAATGGGTTGAACAAAAAAAGGGATTGTAATATATGGCCGCGACAAAAATAGATGTAATAAATTGTTTTTTTTTACAAATGTCATAATATTTTGTTACAAAATTATATATTTATATAAAATAAATTGTTAGGTTAGAAAAAACTAGTATAATTGTGAAGAGAAATAAAAGTAGATAGACTTACTTAATAAAGGTAGAATTTTTAGGTTTATACGTATATCTTTCTCCTCATGTCACGAATTATTAGTTAATAGTAGAATGACAATCGATATATCAATTAATTTTTTCAATATGGAGACAATCGAAAGTGATTATATTACCAGCACGCTTAGGTGACTATATATTAACAAAATCTTATGACATTGTTTAACTTTGTATAAGTTGAAATGTGTACAGCCGAATAAAAAGTTAAATAACAAAAAAATATTCAAGTGTACATATATTTGTGTGATAATGCGTTTAAGTTCTTTAAGTAAAGAAGAATAAGGAAGTATGTGTAATTAAATGCTAAAATATTTTAAAAAAGTTTCAAAATTTCGAAAGTTCTTAAAAGTAAAAATGCGTTATAACAAACGTTGACTATTGTACATTGTCATATTAGCGCCACATCATAACGGTAAGCTATTAAACAAATAATTCCATAATTAATTACTAGAATTTGTCAGCTAATAAAAATAAGTGGCCATATTGTTGACAATGAGCATAATATGGCCATACCACCTTTTCTTCTATTATTGACAAATCTGATTTATGCTGACATTTTTTATTTGTGTTTGTACTTTGCATTTTTTTACGCGACAACTTTTACACATCTGTCCAGTTTAGACACTTTTATGACTCGTACTTCTTCTTTATTTTTAACCGTATTTTCTTCATTTTGATTCCAATTAATTTATTTAAAAACTTTTCTTCTTTTCAAAAAATTAAAATCTACTAATATATTACCTCTGATGACAATGTTACCCTCCGATCCCGCTCTAGGTCGGAGAGGCGTGTCGAAAATGGATTCAAACGTTAATCACTGCAATAATATCTCTAATAATTTCGGAAAATTCTCGACAATGGGCGCCAGGCGCGATAATTCGCGTCACACAAAAATTACTAGTCTTTATCTATCCACAATAGCACGATATGCTTCGATTAGCCCGCGGCACAGGGGCGGGTCCTTTTTTAATGCGGAGTTAGGAGAGAGGAAGCGTTTCGCACAAAATATACATCAAGATTAAATTATAGAAAACATATAAATATATATTTTATAATAATACACAGGATTGAAAATAGTGTGATACGCGGTGAGTTTCGTATAGCAAGTTAAGGATGTATCGGATTGAAGTTCAAAATGGTACAAAGTTGCTAAAAATTTGTGAAATTGTTCTTTTAGTTTCCTTAATGTACTGAAAAAAATTGAAAACGCATCCACTAAACGGTTGCTGAGTTATAACTATTTTAATTTTCACCGATTTTACATGGTATCCTTTTCTTATGGAAAAAGACGATCTTGACGGATGAAACAGCTAAAAAAATATAGAAGAAATAGTACTAGTGTTTTGAATTTTTTTGTACATCTAGTATATGAATAGATGAAAATATCTGCCAAGTTTCAATTGTTTTCACTACACCGTTTTAAAGAAATAAAATATAACTTGAGATAATTGTGCATTTTCACTGTCAAAAGTTTAAACTTATAAGTAAAAAATATCGCAAATACGTAAAAAATACTTTTGTAAAAGTAAAAATAAGACTCCAACTATCGTTCAAGTTTCTTACATCTAGATTTACTATGCGTTAGGCGTAGATATTTAAGTATTTCAAATTTCATGCACTTTTGTCTAAGATTGTATGTCCGATACACCCTTAATTATAACAGTTCTTATTCCGCACTTCCGATGACTTAATCGTCACTACAATCCGATACGTAAGTCTCCTCGAGAGATCTTCGAGACGTGACGTGATGATTATTCGGAATTTACCGCAATATACGATAATTCGATACGAATTGAAAGCACTTTATGATACGCAATACCAAAGTTCTCGATATAATTCCAATCGTTACAACATACAATACGATAACAGTTGACTCGACTTTATCTCCGATACAAAATATTTTTCGACAATACTTGTTATTACAATACATGATACAAGGTGACTGTCGGCGGTCGATCAGGCGGGGGAAAAAATCTCGGACTCGCGAACAAGTTCATGAAATTCTTCACACGAATGTGCGAATATACATGAGATACCGAAACGCAACTGAAACCAATACGACGCGAAAATTACGATACGTAGAAAATATACCCAAGGAGATTCGGAGCCGGCCGATTTGCCGCGCACATGGCTGAGAACGCTTAATATCTTTGTTCTCCTTCCGCTAATGCCTTCGAGCTCTCTTAGGAACAGACGATACCTAAGCGCGGAAGAGGATAGCCGGGACCGATCTCACCGAGATATGCCAAGGTGAAGGTTTTACAAAATGACTGCTGGTGGTCGCTCGTCCGTTTGCCTCAAGAGACGTGAGTCGGGATCCTCAGAGCTTGCACCTCTCGTGTCGCTAGTTCGCCGAACAGTGATTTTCCGGCAGAGGATAGCCGGCTGCGATCCCACCGAGTCCTTGCGGCGGTACTTGCGCAGCCCGCGTAATTTTCAGGAAACTTTTCGTCCGTCGTTGATCGGAATATTGAGCGATCTAGCGTTACTCTCGCTTTTCCAGGACTTCTCTTTGCCATTTCCTGCTGCCACCTTTCCTTCTTACGCCTCGCGGTACAATCCGTTCTCGGCTGGCCAGGCCGCGGCAACTTTGTCCGCTACAGAATGTCGGGATACACTAGGGCCTTCGAATGCGTCTTGCAGTACGCCAATTTTTCCTGGAATGAAGTCGGAACGTCCTCCAGACTTCGCTCCTTCGATCTTCTTTCTGGGCGTGACACCTTGTACCTCCGAACGGCTCCGATAGCAGAACTTAGCCGGTGATCCACAGTCCCGGATTCCATCTGCACCGTCGTATAGCCGCTATCCTCCTCACAGCTTCTCTGATTTACAACAAGAAACTCCTTCGACCTCTCACCCGGATCTCGTTCGCAATTTCGCAGTTACTAAACAAAAGCACTTAACAAAAAGTAATTAAATTGAAAGACACGATAAGACGCACGAAAATACAAAAAGATATACGCCATCGAGGTGGAGAGATCGCTCCCCGCTGACACGAGAGCGCAATTTCAGATCTCCTCTCAGTCGAGCTTAGGCCCTTGACGGACAAAGTCACATATCAATATATGAGAAAGTATTAGAGATAATAGTTAAAAAACAAATTAAATTTTACGTAGAAAGTAATAATGTCATAACGGAACATCAGTCGGGGTTCAAGAAAAATTATTCGTCTGAAACAGCAATTCAAGGAGTTATACATGAATGGAAATTGATTATTAGTGAAAGACAAATAGTAGAAGTTATTTTTGTAGATCTGAAGTGGGCATTCGAGACAACTGATAGAAGAAAGTTATTAAAGAAATTATATCGATACGGTATTATAGGAACAGTTCTAGAATGGTTTAGGTCATACTTAAAAGATAGAATACAGCAAGTTCAGTTTGATGATGGATGATCTAAGGTATTGACTACGGAATACGGAGTGTCACAGGGTTCGGTAGTGGGCCCATTGTTGTTTATAATATATATAAATTAATGATATTGTTAATGTTTGTTCAGAGGTGTGTAGTATAAAAATGTTTGCAGACCACACCTTAATATATGTAACAGGTGAAAGTAGTGGAGGTAGAGAGAAAATTGAATATTGCATTTAACGTAATGGAGGAATGGATGAATACTAACAAACTGAAGATAAATGCGAGGATAAAACGAAATATATGTTAGTTCGAAGTATAAGAAAAGAGTTGAGAGGCAATACTATTGTGAAATGCTTGGATGGAGAGATTGAGCGTGTAGAAATAACGAAGTATCTAGGCGTAATTATCAATGATAGACTTAGATTCAGTGGTCACTGTGATTACATGCTAAAGAAAATAGGGAAAAAATAAGTTTTCTAAATAGAATAGAAAATTATATATCGATATATACTAGATGTACTATATATAAGATAATCATAGCATCTCACTTTGAGTATTGTGCGACGCTGCCAATTGATATAGGAGATACACGGCTAAGTATGCTACAAAAAGCGCAAAATAGAGCTATGAGAGTCATATTACAATGTGACAGATGTTCCGAAGTTAAATGTATGCTCCAAGAGCTGTAATTCATAACCATAAGACAAAGGCTATACTACAATATGTGCATTTATTTTTAAGATCCTAAATAATATGATGCCGGAGCAATTAAGTAATAGACTTAGGGGAGGAACGCGAAGGGGAGGAAAGGCAAACTAGGCAAGCGGGAGACATTGCAATTAAATTTCGCAAAACAAGAAGCGTGCAAAAAAGTGTTTTATGAGGATGTTTTATGAGGTGTTAATGTATAACGCATTACCACCCGAAATAAAACATTGTAATCGTTTAGAACGATCGTTTAAACGAATGTTAAAAGAGTTTGTCATAAATGGTGTAGCATAATATTGTTTATAAATGTATTGAAAATAACTGAGAAAGCTAATAAAAGATCAATCAATCTCTCTTTCTCTCTAATTAACGTTATTCCTTATTTTATTTCCTTTTTTTCTTAACAAATAACAATTTAACTGATATTGTACCTTCTTATTTCTTCCCGTTTCTCCTCTCTTTCTCTCACCAATCTCTTTCCTTCTCATCTCTCTTTAATAAAATTCATGCTCTGTCAAATACGTAAAGTACGAAAACTTAGGTGCTTCGCGTGCGCGATTTAACTTTTCAATTTTTACTTTTAAAAAATAAATTGCAAAGATAATTGCATAGTTAACCCTATACAAATTTGACAGCTGTCAGTATTCAATTGTAATGACAGTTACTCTCGCAATACGAAGTGAAGCAAGTAAGAGAACCAATCGGCGACAATAATACCGCTCGACCATGAGCAAATTTCTCACGTTCCCATGACCTCTTATTATGATGGATGGTGGATAGTGGACACTAGTACGCAGTGCTATATTAACTGAACTGTCAAAATTAAACTGTCAAATTACAACTTTCGCAACACAAAGTGAATCAAGCAAGAGAACCAATCAGCATCGCGGAAAAGTGGCAACAATACCGCTCGACCACGAGCGAACTTCTCGCGTTCTCCCGGTTTTTTTTATTATGGATTATGGACTACTAGCACGCAGCGTGCGCTTTGCGCGCGCCTGTATTAGCTGAACTGTCAAATTACAATCTCGCAACACGAAGTGAGTCAAGCGAGAAAACCAATCACGGAAAAGTGGCAACAATTTGGAGCGATCAAACGCGCACTTTTCGCGTCTACACAGCCTTTTTTGTTATAGACTAGCACGCAGCGCACGCTTCGTGCGCGCCTATATAAACTATCAAAATTAAACTGTCAAATTACAATTCTCGCAACATGAAATGAGTCAAGTGAGAGAATTAATCAGCATCGCGGAAAAGCGGCAATAATACTGCTCGACTACGAGCGAACTTCTTACGTTTCCGTGGCCTTTTTTATTATGGATGGATAGGAGGAAGAGAATCTGTAATAAAATAAATTATTTTTCACGGATATATATATAAATGAAAAATTGTTTCTTTTATAAAAAAATATACAATACATTTATGTATAAATGTGTAGTAGTTATATATTTTTTTGTTTATTTTTGTTTATAATATTACAATCAAATATTACAATAAGATTTAACAAAAATTCAAGTACAACTACATAAAGTATTTTAAAAAATCTATATAGGATATAAAAATATACTTATATTTTATAATTAAAGTATTAAATATAAATAATAGCCATATTACCACCTTCTTCTCTGTATACATAAAATTTTGAATTAAAAAATTAATTTTTGTTCCGTCTATAAAAATGTGAAAAATAACGTTTCTTAAACTATAATTTTAGAAACGTTTCTTATTAGTGTTTGACGGTTAAAAAATATTGGATACATTTACAACCTTTAATTATTTCTTTGGATTATAAAGAAGTTTGATCGATAAGGATAGTTTCTCATAAGTGCAAGCGGAATGACAATGCTACTTAGATGCGACTTCGCGTGCCATGCAATAAAATATTATCCGGCTAAGTGGCGAGTATATATAAAACACCAGCGCGTTATGCGACAGAAATAATTTAGCTTTACTAACGGAGTACGGGATTGTGTTAATGCGATCGAATCGATGGTCATCTGTATGCCCGAGTGTCTCCTAACGCGGACAGCGTATCAAGGCGGACACTGAATAGATTCAGAAGGACACAAACGAAGTTCGCGGGTTATCGTACTGAAAGACAGAGTCGCTTTGGAATACAATGTTCAGCGCAACGCAATCACAAAATTATCAGAATTAGTATACACTACGCGGCGACACGAGACAGCTAATACTAAAATAAAATCAGCTAGCGAGTATTCGAGTCCAGATTAAGCGCAACAATCGCTACAAATTTTGACTGGTGCAGCAAAAATAAATCAAAATGGATCTCGCTCTAGAATCGGTGCGACGGGGTCTCCAAATATAGAATAAATCTATCTCGTGTTGCGCGCGTTCCAATTTCGCAAACGCTGTATTCATCCGACGCTGATAAGGATCCAATGCGCAACGGCATAGTTCTACAAATATAAATCAAATGCGTCACATATACATGCACAGAAAGAGAGAAAGAGACAGGGGGAGAAAGGGAGGAAAGGAGGGAAGGAGAGAGAGAGAGAGATTCACTCCGTATGCTTGTGCCGAACACAATAGAGATATCGTCAGAGCCCAGACAGACAATTCAGTAAGCGCGAAGCGATGATAAGATGCGCGTATATATTCTCGGTTACGATATTTCTCGATGCTCAACGTGTCTCCGACTCGTCTCGAAAATTTTAAAACTAAATGTTGTTAAACATAAAAATCCAAGAGCCACATATTTTTTTGTATTAATCAACAATTCTCCAAAGATAACAATTATAAGGTATCCAATATGGCCATGTATCCAATTTGACTCATCCTCCCATTTTAAAATAGTTACACAACGAATTTTTACAAATAACGCTAATAATATCGTTCAGGAAGTCGATACGATGTATTTATGCCAGTTAACTGGTTAATATCTGCTTTCCATGACTTATAATTATGACACTTTATTCAAATTGTGTTCTTCTGAATCAAAAATTTCAAAAGTAAATTTTTGCTTTGTATAATTATCATGTGACAATTATAAATATCTGCAATTCATATTTTTGTAACTCTTTATTTATGCTTTTAACTATGCTATATTTACTTCACATTTTTATTAAAACATTTTATTTATAATTAAGAAAAGAAAACTCTTTGTATTGTAAAATCATTACTACTGGAAACACAATATATCTTATTATTATACAAAAGTTAAGATTTTGTTTTTTCATTTAGTGTTTAGCTTTTAATTAGTATTTCTTGTCTTTCTCCAGTTAATTGAAGTTTTTTGACAGGTAAAAGTTAAGATAACGTCTTTTGTAGTAAATAAACATTTAATAAATAGCTGTACGTATAACTTTTTTTATAAGTATATTAATAAATGCTTAATTAAAAACCAGTTTATTTTTTATTTGCATTTATATCGCAATTATTCAAAAATATTTATGAAAAAAAGAAAAATACATAGCTAGAGGTCACAATGAGTATATATGTAATCAACATGGCCTAAGTGCTACTCTTTAAATAAATTACTATACTTATATAAATAATTGCAAATATTTTATATACTTTTTTGAGGAGCGATGCATTTGCACACGGTTCAAATGGACATGGTGCATTTGCACACGGTGCTTTTGGACACGATATTTTACGCACCATTCATTTGCACACCGTTTAGTTGCACACTGTTTATTTGCACACCGTTCAGTTGTATACCGTTCATTTGCACACTGTTCACTTGGAGACAGTGAGAAATAACTAAGCCGAGGGCACCCTACCGACGGGGTGGGTGCGGGAGAGGGGCCGAAAGCCCTCATTGCACGCCCCGTGTGTGTGTATGTGTGCGCACGCGTGTATGTATATATCTGTTTCTTTTCGTGTCCAATTGAACGATGTGCAAGTGAGCGGTGTGCAACTGAACGGTATGTAAATGAACGATGTCCAAAAGCACCGTGTCCAAATGAACGGTGCGCAAGATATCGTGTCCAAAAACACTGTGTGCAAATGCACAGTGTCCATTTGAACCGTGTCGAAATGAGTGCCACACATTTTTTTAGTTTCAGAAATGTTTCTATTTTAAGTCTGACTCTTATTTTTTAATTTTATATTCATCCAAAAATTAGAAAAATCTCCAAAGCTGAGGTGGGCCATATTGGGTACAGGTACTTAATTTCAAGAATCGTATCTCTGTGTATTGTAAAAATTCGATATTTTCTGCAATTATCAGCTTATTGCAGAAATTAATTTTTACAACACTATGTGTATTGTAAAAATTCGATATTTTCTGCAATGGTCAGCCTATTGCAGAAATTAATTTTTACAACACTTTGTGTATTGTAAAAATTCGATATTTTCTGCACTTTTCAGCCTATTGCAGAAATCAAGAGACACGGTAGTATAATATAATATAAAATAAAATAATATAAAAAATAATATAATATAAAGAATTGTGTAATGTAAATCAATTTAAGTCATATATAATAATTTTTTATTGCAAAAATATATATGCTCTAAATAAAATGCTTAATACTACAAAATGCGTGATATCCCAACAAAATTATTTTTTTTAAAAAAAGGTAAAAAAAGGCGCCAAGTGTCTGTATGTGCGCTCCTAAGAAAAAAACTATTATATTAGGTAAATTGTCTTATTGTCTTCTCTACGCAAATAATGATATAAAATAAATGCGCCAATTATAAGAATATTTATACAAAATTTATTTATCATAATTTTTTATTAAAATATTTAATAATAAACGGGCTTGATATTCAAATAATTGAATGATTAAAATCAACTAACGGGATTATAATGAAGCAAAAACTTGGCGTGCCCGGGTCGTTAAATCGCAATAAACCATTAATGTTAAACAATAAAAATATGGAAATTATTTGTACAAATAAAATAACGAAAAAATGATAACCCGTCAAAAATTTTACAAAGAAAATATGTCAAGTACATAAACGCATTCGAAAATGGGACAAGATCAATAGAATTGGACAAGTATATTTGAAAAAAGACTTGAAAAATCTTATACAATCTATTAAAAAATTATTTAAATTATTTGTACAAATAAAATAATAAAAATGATAACCCATCAAAAACATAAACACATTTAAAAATCGGATGAGATTAATTAGCCAAATATATTTGGTAAAAAGACTTAAAAAAATCTTATAAAATCTATTTAAAAGTTATTTAACAAATGGAAATGTTATCAATAATAACTGATAATCAAGCAAAAACTGATAGGTAGTAAAACAAAACCCAAGCCACATTAATCGCATTCTTGTATATATACTTATTGATATCAATAATATAGTCTTGGAAATATTGAAAAAATGCGACCCGGGCACGCCAAGTTTTTGCTTCACTATAATTCCGTTAGTTGATTTTAATCATTCAATTATTTGATTATCAAGCCCGTTTATTATTAAATATTTTAATAAAAAATTATAATAAATAAATTTTGTATAAATATTCTTATAATTGGCGCATTTATTTTATATCATTATTTGCGTAGAGAAGACAATAAGACAATTTACCTAATATAATAGTTTTTTTCTTAGGGGCGCACATACAGACACTTGGCGCCTTTTTTAATCTTTTTTTAAAAAAAGTAATTTTGTTGGGTATTATATGACAATAACATGCTTAAAATTTTGAAATCTTTCACAAAAAATAAGAAGGAAAAAAAAGTAATTGGTTATTAGATAGTTTGAGAGATAGAAAAAAAGAGAAATAGAGAGAAAGATTACAGAAGACAAGAAATTAGAAGGAGAAACAGTAACTTTTGCAGAAAGAAGGAACGGAAAGAGAGAAAGAGAAAGTTTAGAAGAGAAGAATTAAGGAGAGAAATATCAGGTAGTTATAAAATAAGAAAATAACATTGCACAATAATGTTTCTAATGTATGTTAATATATATATTTCTCTTTTAATATATCTTTAAAATTTTGTAATTATAAAATTGGAAATTGTTAATGTTTTTGGAAGAAAAGAAAAGAGATAGATAGATAGATAGATAGAGAGTGAGAGAGAAATAGGATACAACATTAAAATATAACATAATTTAGAGAAACAATGATTTTTGTAAATAGAAGGAATAGTAAGAGTGCAAAAGAGAAAGTAACAGTAAAAGTAAGGGACAGGTAGAGTGTTTGAAAGAAGTAATAAGGAAAAACATCAGATAATATTTAATTTTTTAATAATATTATTCTATATTATCTATATATGTGTACACTTATATATGTAGTTTAATAAGAAATAATAAAAAACAGGTTTGAGAGAGAAAGGGAGGGAGGGAGAGAGAAAGAGAGATAGTGAGAGAGAAAATGTAAGAAATACGTTTGTAGAAAAAATGTATATTATTATAGTATTTGCGTTCATTGTATAATTTTGCTATTTGAATTGTAGTTTTGGTAAGAATTACTTTAGCTTAATTGTTGCTAAATGTTTTTCTGAAACTAATTTTAAATTAGTGGTAAAATTGTTACAGTTATAAAATTGTACATATATTTTTCATGCCTCTTTTTCCAATTTTATATTTAAGATTTTTGAATTAATATTCATTAAAATAAATATGCTATTTTATTATCATTTGTACGTTGATATTTTCTATAAAGTTAAAAGTTACAAATATTGTGTTATATGTAGATCAGTATTAAAATAGATTAAAGAATTAAAATTTACATATTCAGACAATATAAGACGTTTCTATACGCGATTGACTTCTACATTCCTTACTATCACTTGAGTTCTTTTACTGTTATCATTATTCAAGTAATCCTTTACGCGATAATGCTAATAGTAAAATTATATTACTACTGTGAAGACTGCATTATCGTTTTTTTTTAAGTTGAACTTTCTATAACACATGAGAGATTATATAATCGTTAATGCAATCTTATTTCTATTAATTCACACATGAAGTAAGAAAGCCAAACAGCATCAGAAAAGAGCACACAATTCGTAACATTTCAATGTCAAAAATATACTGCTTTAAAGAATAGATTTATATATGTTGTGTATTTTGAGTTTTTTTATCTTTATGTGTATAATGTTTTTAAAGAAGAAAGATTCGGTAATAAAGTAATGTATGTTTTCGCTATCTTTCTTTTTTAACCATTCCTACTGTATATAATTATTTATTTATATAATTATTATTGCAATTATTACTATTTTCAAAAAGTAAAAAGCTAAATAACGCGCGCGTAGCGCGTGCCTGTTTTGTTCTAGTATAACAAATTTCCCATTATATTTTTAATTATAATTTTAGTATCTGAAATATTTTAGTTGAAAGTGAACTGGACAGCTGAATTTTAGATAAACTTAATAGCACCACAATATTTGCGCAGTAAATTTTGCGTCACATGGCATGATTTTTAAATATACTAGATCATTGCCACATCGCTTGATCGAAAGATAGTGATCTTGTGAGAGACAGTAAAGAAATTAGTATTTAGAAAGTCAAGCAAGTATTTTTTAATAATTTAGTTCCTGTTAGTGAATGCTGATTATTCTTTTTTGAGCTTAAGGGGCTACATACACCCAGAGACGTAAAAAATAGGCCTTTTTCTCGATTTTTTTTTTCGAAACGTAATGTATGTAATTAATCCTAGTTTTCTTTATTTTAAAATACATTCTTAGAACATGTCTCAGAATAAATTTGAACTGAAAATATTTAAAAATGGCGGAGATATTGTCCTCGTCGCAAGACCTTGTTGAAAAAAGGTGCTTTGCGGTGCCAATTGCAGTTCGTACAGAACTTATCTGAAACAGACCAGCCTAGAATTTTCTTAAACTGAATGATATTATCTAGTCTTTATCGTAGCCGATTTTTAAAATATCGATTTTTGGCAAAATGGCAGCCGTTTAAAGAAAAAAAGCGATTTTTTAGGATAAAAATCGGTCGTTTTTTTAACTAAAAAAAAAGTAAGGGCTTTAAAAAAAACCGCTACGATAAAGACTGCCTTTTTTTGTGTAGATTAAGCCCTCCAAATTTCAAGTAAATCGGTCCAGCCGTTTTCGAGATATTTTTGGCACGCGTTTTGAAAACATGGTTTCGAGAAAAACGCGTTTAAAGTTTGACATTCGGTTAAAACGTAGATAATTTTTTTTCCAACTTACATAGAGTCATCCACTCCAAGGCCATACAGTGAACCCTCCCCAGATGTAACGGCATGAAAGGCTTCGATTCTAGCTTGCCGGCGTAATATTCTCGCGTAAGCTATCTGCTGCAAAGGATCAGAAGGCGCTCATCGCGCCCCAGCATTGTCAAACGCGCTTGGACCTTTCTCGCTATATCTCCGACAATTTTTAAGGAATCACTTTGAAACTTGCAAGGGACATTCTTAAGACCTTATACTTTACGAATATGCAAAAAACGAAAAATCCATTTTTTCAAAATTTCTGGGTGTATGTAGCCCCTTAAGTTTTTGCTCAACGTTTTTTTAATCTAAATTATGATATTATCTGAATTAAAATTATGTGTCGTATTTATTTTAGATTTCATAATTACCAAGAGTTGTTTCTATTGATATTATTTTTGTTTTCTAATTCCAGTTTTAAGATGTGCTCCACACATGACGCATCAGTTATTGCAATTCTGTAACTATTTATTCGATTAAAAATAGATAACTTGTCTTTCTATCTAAATCTTAATAAATTTACTCAGTTTATTTATGCTCATATAAGCTACGTAAAATTGCAGGATTTTTCTTAAATAAATTTTTTAACTGGTCGGAAAAAATCATTATATATGGAATGGCAAGAAAAATTCCCTTAGATCAATTTCTTTTTATAATTAATTTTTAACAATTTGTTTATAATAATTTATTAGAAAATTGATTTTAAAAAGTAGAGGAAAGGCACGAAATTTGGAATAGTTTCCTAAATTGGAACCCCCTTATTTCTCGAAAACTAAACATCACACCGTATGAATACCGATAAAAACATGATCCGCTTGGTTAATTAAAGAAATGAAAATCCATATTTCATATATTCATGTCCTTTTCTATATAAAATCTGCTAAAAAAAATTTCGTCAAAAACGAGAGTTTTATTTGCACAATTTTCTCTTGCAAATTGCAAAGTTTAAACAATAGTGAGTGTATTATCAATAACATTACCATCATTTCACATGTTTGTAGTTTCCTAAAACTGTTTCTTTTTATTTTTCTTTTTTATATTTATTTTGTAGTGCAGTTGTAAAAATAAAGTTGTCATGTGTGCGTAAATTGGAACACTCCGTGAGATCACGTCTAGTAATAATATAATAGCATTTTCGACCGGTCTTGGGTTAATCGCTCCAGAAGCAATTAATGACGTCATAAAGCCAATCACAGCCCTTCTTCTGAAGAATGGAATAATTGTAATTGGCCAGTTCTAAAAGAATAAGAATCTGAGATGGATTAACTCAACTCAATTTTGCCCGGTCGAAAACGTCATAACTGTTACTATGCTTTGACCGTAGTATAGCTAGGCTGTAATCGTAACTTTAATATATAACCTATATGTATAACAACTTAAATGTTTCGAGGCGAGATTTCACGAGAGACAATAGAAGAGTAGAAAAAAGCGTGCCTGTTAAAAAATATGCTTCCTAAGGGAATAACATAGAGTTTATAGAATTACGTAATTTAGGTAAAATGTATAAATAAATAAAACATTAATACTTCGATCGTACGAGTTCCAAATTAGGCGTCGATTTTGTCAGATTTTTTTTACATGTATGACAAAAACAATAATTATTTAAAAAATACGAAACAATATTATAAACATTACTATGTTATCTGATAGAAGATACTTTCTAATTTAAATTAGTATTTTCAAAAATATTTTTCCAACTATTATTTAAGAAATATAGTGGTGTTCCAAGTTCGGTGCCTTTACTCTATTCTTTATGTCAAAGTTTTTTATGCTCCATAGTCTTATTTTCAATAGTTATTCTTTTGTCGACTTTAATAGTTAATCCATGGGCTTTAATAAGTTAATAAATTCACGTTGATTACTAATTTGATTGCAACATTCGTGAAAAATGTGCAGGAATGTAACATACAGAATTATTTGTAATGACTATGATGCATGGGATAGATCAAGATGCCTAAAAACAAGAATTAAAAAAACACAAAAATAACCAATAGAAGCATAATGCAACTTTCGGTAATTTACAGAACATAAAATGAGCATGACATAAAATTTTAATTCAGACAATATCATAATTTCAGATAAAAAAGAATGTTTAACATAAGATTGATTTGCTTAACTTTATATATAAATTTTGTTCGGTTTTTGTATACAAACTTGTTTATAAAATCTTTCCTTTACCGAATATTATTTATTCTTACAAGATCATCGTCTTTCGGTCAAATAACATCTCATTATAAATACAAATGTAAGTTTTAATCGTTCAAATTGTCACTAAACTATTCGAGAAATGCTTTATATAACTAATTTTTACAGCAATAACACGAATCTTAACTTTATACAATGACTAATTTTTGATTTTTTTACTCAATTGTAATCTTATCGAAATTTTTTGATTGACACATTATTTCTATGCGTTTCTATGATCTTTCTACATGTTCAACAGAAATTTATTTATGTTTGAAAGATTTGCGGTTTGACACAATTTAGTGCAAATTTGTATTATACTGAAGAGGATCTGAAATAGTTCGAAACGTTATGTATTGTGTTATGAATTATTATTGCTTTAGGTAAATTAGAATAAATTGAAGCACAAGTTACCACCCGGAATAAACTTTTATTTGCATTGCGTTATTGCTTTCTAGAAAAATTATATAATTTTATTTAAAACAAGGACCTATAATCTTCATATATGGATAGGATTGCCATCCGTCCTCTTTTCCCCGGACACTGTCCTTTTTTTAAGAACATTTAGGGTCGTCCAGAGATTTTTGAAAGTGTTGAAAATTTGTCCGGAAAAATTATGTGCGTCCGGGATTTTAAATATTTTAATTATTTATTTCCTTTACCGTGCTTTTTCCAATGGCACGACCACTTATTGAGAGGCTGAGCAACAATTAAATATAGTAAAATTAAAATATTTAATAAACTTACAACTAGGGTTGCCATATTAAAATTTTTTAAACTAGAATTTACAGGCCAAAAACCTCGGACATTTCTGTTGCAACCCCAGACATATACGAGAATACGTCAATTACACATAATATATATTATAAAAGCCGTTCAATAAGTGGTCGTGCCATTGAAAAAAGCACGGTAAAGGAAAATAATTAAAGTATTTAAAACCTAAACGCACATAATTTTCCCAGACAAATTTTCAACACTTTCAAAATATGTGCTTCTTATTACAGCTGATGGAGAGCAATTGGTTTACATAGTGGTAAACTTTGCAAATAATACAAAAATAATATAAATACTTCCACAATGGAAATATTATAATATCGATAACTATAATAACAATCAATTAAGTCGCACAATGCAATTTACAAAAATTGTTTCGAGTAAATGATAACAGTAGTTATATTATTTATTTGAACTAATTATATTTTCGAATTTATAGAGTCCGATAGCACTCAACCTATTGCAAAATGAGCTTTTTTGAGCATAGAAATCTATATGAACGAGAGCAATTTATTAATAAGACAAATTGTGCATTACGAAAACAAACCACTTACCAAGAAGTATTTTAAAAGCGGTAGCGGCATCACCTCTCATATGTGTCCTAAACTTGACAATTTGTCATCGACCTTAATCAAGTTTAACCATCATTCCAGCATCCCCTTAAAATAACAAAAATATAAAATATGGAAATATTTAAAAAATATTTAAAAATTTGAAAAAAATGGAAAAATTGAAAGAACAAAATTTTACAAACTTATTCTTAATTTAATAAACTTGAAATTCTGGTTAAGATATTAGTTGACAATGACGCCACGTGCCGATTTAATTCCACGAATATAATAAATTTACTCACCAGCCGATGAATCGATGACGTTTTTCTTGTTGCGTTCGCACACACACTCGCTACATGCACTCAACACGATCAGAAACACTAAGGACGCAAGAATCACGACCACTTTGCACGCCATTTAGTGTCGTCGACTCGGTTCGACATCCCTGGCGATGCCTTCCGCGGGGAAACTCGTTCTGGACTGACGAGAGGATGGCGAGGAACGCGACGAGAGGATGGCGAGGAACGCGACGAGAGGATGGCGAGGCACGCAACGAGAGGATGGCGAGGAACGCGACGAGATCTCGCCTCGCGGCACTAAAAAAACGAGACAATTAATGACGGCAACGCGACACTTCGTTGCGTACACCGGACACCGGCATCTCCGGCGATGCCTTTCGCGGGGAAACTCGCTCTCGATCGACGAGAGGACGGCAAAATGATCGCAAACTCGCAAGAAACCCTTGATACGGAAGGGACAACTGTGTGTCGAGCGGAGACGAGACACGACGCGAACGCGGGCGACTGTCAACTACTAAGGGCCGATTTCACCAACTCCGGTTACCTTAACCGGCTGGTTATTCCATTGGAATTGACCAATCGCATTTGTTAATTTTGCTTAATGACAAATACGATTGGTCAATTCCAATGGAATAACCGGCCGGTTAAGGTAACCGGAGTTGGTGAAATCGGTCCTAAGCCTAAAGTACGACCGTTGTGCACTAATTACGTCACAATATGGCCGTCACCTTGTACACGACGCGACGCGACGAAAATTTCGACACGATTTTTACGCTAATTTCCCCACAGACGGGACGCGACCACTTTGCCCGCCGATTAATGTTGTCGACTTGGTTCGACATCCCCGGCGATGTCTTCCACGGGGAAACTCACTCTCGATCGACGAAAGGACGGTGAGAAACGCGACGAGATCTCATTTCGCGGCACTAAAAAGACGACTTTTACGGAGTCGAAAAACGCACAATCGCGAAGCGTAAACGACGTGACCTTCCCCTTGCGTGTTCGCCACGGTACTGAGTCGCCTGGCGAATCGTGGGAGGGGGGCCAGGGGGGCAAGTAGCTGATTGGCCTTGAGAATCGGAAGAGAAAATTCGTGGAAAAGAAAAAACTCTAGCGCTTCGGCTCGCGCCCGGCGTGTGCCAAATGTCACATGAAAACATGAGCTCTGCTTCCGAGAAGAGATTAGCCACACACGGCGAGGTTCGATGTTTTCATCTAAAAATTTTTTGCAATATATCAAAATTATATACACCGTGCAATTTACTAATAATTTGAAACTATTATTGGTTCATCTGTATTAAAAAGGAGTTAACTCTTGGTTTAAATATGAAATCGGTCTAAAATAATAAAAAATACAACATACACAGATTTAATTTAAATAATTTTAATAAAAGAAAATTAAAAAGCACAATTGGCGAAAGATACAAATTATAATGCACGGAATTAAATTTGTTTTCATAAAAATTTGCTCATTAAATACTAGAATGCTAATTTTTAGAAAAGAATTTGCGAAACTTTTTAAAATAAAGGGTAAAATTAAATTTTAAAAAATATATAAATCTGCGGGATAGCTACTTGACATAAAGGACATATATATAGTTACCATAGCTTATCTCTTCATATTATTTAATTTTACACATTAATGTGCAATGTGGAATTCACGAATGTTTTATCAAAAATGAGACAGAGGAGAAATATTTATTTGTTTATTTATTTATTTATTATTGTATACGTCCATATTTGAACAACTGGCTGAATCTAATAATTCTTTTCGTATATTAATTTATAAAACATTTAATCCTGAAGGAATAAAAGAGAAAGAGATGAAAAATAAATTCGATATTTTTACTGTAAAATATTAATTATTTCCTTCACTGCCAAATTCTGCAAATAAATCAGATTTATACACATATATCTGGATTTCTTATCGATTTAAATTATGATTCAAATTATTCACTCTTAAATTGATTATAAATTCCATGAGAAAAATTAACTACAAATTTGAAATTAAAAATTAAACCAGTATTTTGTTGTAAGTCTATTAAGTATTTTTATTTTATTATATTTAATTGTTACTTAGCCTTTCAATAAGTGGTCGTGCTATTGGAAAAAGCACGGTAAAGGAAATAAATAATTAAAATTAACAGTGAATAACGAAGTAAAATAATCATTTCATCGTATCACAGGTACTGTAGTAGCTTGTTATCAATTTTTATTTTTATTTTTATTCCATTTTATTTATTTATTTATCCATTTCATACTTCTACAGTCATTTTATAATCATTTATTTAATTTTTGTTCAATCGACTTTCACATTTAACACTCTTTCTCTTTTTTAATTATTGACACATTGAAGTAAATTTGATTAACAGACAGATTAAATTTATAACGTAAACTCAATATGCTTAAAGAATAAGAAAGTGGTTCTTGTGAAATGTTGAATATATAACAAAAATAATCCGATCTAAATGTTTCCGAAGTTGTATACATTCAAATACAGAGAATTTTAAACAATTAGTAAGTTTTATACAATACGATGCGATCTTATCTGATATGCGATTTTCAGAAGATTTTTTGATCACCCAAAAAGAATTTTAATTGCAATAACACATTAAAAATAACCTAATAACAGGATAAAAACGTTTCTTTTTCTAATAAATTGTTTACCAATACTCGAGCATGAACAACTTGCGTGGCTTACATGCTCCATAAAAATGTTTTATTTTTAATAAATAATATTTTAAAGTTATGTGTAATTAATTTCATTTACTGTTAATTTTATTTACTGTTGATATAATTTTTCTAAGGAAAGAGTTTTTTCTAATAGAAAATTGATATATAAAAATAAATATATAAAAGAGAAAAATAAAAAGGAACAGTTTTAGAAAACTACAAACATGTGAAATGATGGTAATGTTATCGATAATACACTTACTATTGTTTAAAATGTGTAATTTGCAAGAGAAAATTATGCAAATAAAACTCTCGCTTTCGACGAATTCATTTAGCAGATTTTACGTAGAAAAGAGTATGATTGAATGAAATATGGGTTTTTATTTCTTTTATTAAATTTTTAGAGCAAAACATCGAGCCATTTCATGTGACAAGCGCTAGAGTTTTTTTCTTTTCCACGAATTTCCTCTTCCGATTCTCAAGGCCAATCAGCTACTTGTCCCCTGATCCTCCTCCCATGGTTCGCCAGGCGACTCAGTACCGTGGCGAATACGCAAGGGGAAGGTCACGTCGTTTACGCTTCGCGATCGTGCGTTTTTTGACTCGGCAAGAGTTCTTTTTAGTGCCACGAAATGAGATCTCGTCGCGTTTCTCGCGTCCTCGATCGAGAGCAAATTTCCCCGCGGAAAATATTGCCTGGGATGTCGATGTCCGGCGTAGGTAACGAAAAGTGTCGCGTTAATTGTCTCGTCTTTTTAGTGCCGCGAGGTAAGATCTCGTCGCGTTTCTCGCCGTCCTCTCGTCGGTCGAGAGCGAGTTTCCTCGCGGAAGGCATTGCCGGGGATGTCGAACCGAGTCGACGACATTAATCGGCGGGCAAAGTGGTAGCGTGCCCCTCTCCCCTCTCGTTCGTGAGAAATTGGCGCGAAAATCGCTTAAGTCTTTCGTCGCGTCATGTGCGTAGTGACTATCGTGTGTGACGCAGTTCATGTACAACCGTCGCCCGCGGTCGCGTCGTGTCGCGGTCCCTGTGTTTTCTCGTCGGTCCAGAACGAGTTTCCCCGTGGAAGGCATCGCCGGGGATGTCGAACCGAATCGACGACATTAATCGGCGGGCAAAGTGGTCGCGTCCCTCGCGCCCCTTTCCCCTCCCGTCTGGGAAATTAGCGCGAAAATCGTGTCGAAATTTTCGTCGCGTCGTGTCCAAGGTGACGTAGTGCACAACGATCGTACTTTAGGCTGTACTTGACCGTCGTCCGCGGTCGCGTCGTGTTGCGGTCCCCGTCTCCGTTCGATCTCGTCGCGTCCCCGCGTCTTCTCGTCGGTCGAGAGTGAGTTTCCCCGCGGAAGGCATCGCCGAGCCTGCCGAACCAAGCCGTTAATCGTGTCAAGGGCGTGTGGGCGAGTGTGTGAACGCAACGAGGAAAACATCATCGGTTCATCAGTTTGTGAGTAAATTTATTTATTATATTCTCAGTTAATTTTCTTAGTTAAAATTCTTAGTTAAAATTTATTTATTATATTATAGTTTTTTAAATTTAGTTCTTCCAATTTTTACATTTTTAATATTTTATTTTAAGGGAACGCTGGAATGATGGTGAAATTTAATCAAGGTCGATAGTGTAGAATCATTAGTGCACAGCTTTAACAAAATTTCGTATGTATTTTTTTATAGATTTGGAAAATATTAAAGAATTGTGTAATATATAATATAATATTTTTATTAGCAGCACTATCGAGGATTTACTCCATCTTCATCGACAAATCGTGAAATGGCATGACAAACAATTTCAAGTTTAGGACATATAAGACACATGTACGAAAGGTGATGTTGCTACCGCTTTTAAGATACTTTTTGGTAAGTGATTTGTTTTCGTAATGCACAATTTGTCTTATAAATAACTCGCTCTCGTTTATAGAGTTCCATGCTCAAAATAAGCTCATTTTGCAACAGGCTGAGTGCTATTGGACTCTATGAATTCGAAGATATAATTAGTTCGAATAAATGATATAACTATTGTTGTCATTTACTCGAAACAATTTTTGTACATTACACGACTTAACTGATTGTTATTATAATTACCGCTATTTGCTATAATATTTCCATTGTGGAAGTATTTATATTATTTTTATATTATATTTTTATATTATTTGCAAAATTTATCACTACGTAAACCAATTGCTCTTCATCAGCTTTTCTGTAAAAAAAGACATATTTTGAAAGTGTTGAAAATTCGTCTGGGAAATTTGTGTGCGTCCAGGTTTTAAATATTTTGATTATTCATTTCCTTTACCGTGTTTTTCCCAATGGCATGACTTATTGAGCAGCTTTCATAATATTTATTATGTCTAATTAACATATTCTCGTATGTCCGGGGTTGCAATAGAAATGTCCGGGGTTTTTGGCCTGTAAGTTTTAGTTAAAAAATTTTTAATATGGCAACTTTATACATGGACCTATAAAAATTTTTTTTTTGAAAATTAATTTTATCATTATTTATTCAGAGTATATAATTTTTGTCTGAAATGTTTGTATCTTTCATATTTTTCGAAATATTTTAATGTGAAAGAAATAAGACATCTTGTATTTGTATATATCTTTTTATTATGTGGGTATTTTATATATATATGTGTATATATATATATGTGTGTGTGTGTGTGTGAATATGTTTAAAATATATGTAAAACACACACACACACACACACACACACACACATGTGCGTGTAAATATTTAATCAAGTTCTATTACATTGTGACATAAATTATTACAGTATTTTTGCTGCAATAGATATTATTATTATACATTATTAAAAAATTGCTTAACAGAAAAAATGTCATTAGTTTCCTTTGTTATTAAATTGGAGCTCTTCGAAAATGAGGTATCACAAAAAAAAGTACGAAGATAAAAAAAATATTATAATATATAAAACATCTTTTGTCATATACCCGTTTGCGCTACCAATCTTTATTACAAGTTCGTGGCTCGATTGTCATAATTAAATTATTAATTTGATTGAGCCATGGTTTTGTTAATTGTAAAGTTGATTAAATGTTATTTTTAAATATGAAAGAGGTGCAATATGTAGCAAGGAAATGTATATTTCGAAACATCTAGGTACATTATGTGACACCAACATTGTAATGAACACATACGTAACGTAACGTATTGCTATACCGATGAAATGGTGCGTAAGCTTTGAATTTTATTCTGCCATTATATCGCGTTATCTCGTTGTATTATTGTTTACCGATCACGAATGGCAATGTGCGCCTCCCCGCCCCCCCCCCCACACACACATATATATATATGTATGTATATATATATATATATATATATATATATATATATATATATATATATATTGCAATATAGTGTGCGCGCGCATGTGTATGCGTGTATGTATGTATGTATGTATGTATATGTATTTATATGTATATATAAATATATATCCATCTATACATGTATACATGGTAAACTTTATGCAACTTTTCACGAACTTGATACGTGTTCTTTTTTTTTTACGTAAGTAAAACGAAAATGCATAGTTTGATCTTCCATTTTTAACTTACTGTAAAATCTCCAAAGCTTAATCAAATTGCTCAATTTTTTTTAGTTGACAGTTCTAGCTTTATTCTTAAAAAAATTGAGCAATTTGGTTGAGTTTTGGAGATTTTACAACAAGTTGAAGATGGAAAATTAAACTATGCATTTTCGCAGTATTTTTGTTTTACTTTCGTAAAGAGAAACACGCGCGTCAAGTTTGTAAAAAGTTACGTAAAGTTTACGGTGACAATGCTCTAGAAGAACGTCAGTGCCAATGATGGTTTATGAAATTTCATGCTGATTTTGATCTCTACGATGCTCTTCGGTCAGGAAAGCCTACATAGATTGATAACGACAAAATAAAGCATTGATTAAGTCAAACCCATATTACACAACAGGAGAGATTTCAGAATATTAAACAATTATTATTCAAGCGTTTACGACTATTTGAAAAGCTGGGATACGTAAACAAGCTCGATATTTGGGTGAAAAACATAGTAAAATACGTCATGACTTCTCTGACAACCCAATATATATGTAATATATACATATTTACAAAAGGAGTAAAAAATTTTTAAAGCCTTTTTTCTTGTAATTCTGATAGGATATTAATTTTTCACGATAGTTTGCTCAGAATCTTTTATACGTTGAACAACCAAACGTATATAAAAAATTACCGATTTTATTTTGAAAAGAAACTTGAATGATTTGAAAAGCCACGATTTCATAAAAATCTTATTAAGGGTCGGTTGTTCCAACTTCTTGATAAACTTATCTACCAGATAAGCATGTGTCTATCTTTATTTCTTTTCTTAAATAAATACAGACAAAATATATTTACCCGATAAGTAAGTTTACCAAGAAATTGGAACAACCGACCTTTAGAAAGATAAAAGATTGAAAGATCTTTGAAAAAATTAATTTTTGTTTTTTGAATTTTTTTAAGTTTTAAGACTATTGTTTATCTTTTTTCATTGTTTTTTAACAGTTAATTATTTTTGTCAGAAGACGTTTCAAAATTGGTGATTATAATATCTCAAAAATTCGACTGATATAGCTAAAAAATTTTCATTACTATTTCGTTCTTCATATAAAACATTGTTTAATAAAAACGTCTAAATTTATTAATAAAAATAATTTCAAATTTAACTCTTCGTTGTCACACTGGGTGTGAGTCACTCATACGGTAACTTTGACACTCTGTACCTTTTCCTTTTCTTTTTATGACTTTAACGCGTGTCTTTTCCTTTTTTGACTTTGACACTCTGTATCTTTTCCTTTTCCTTTTCTAATTTTTCATAAACAGCCTACCTTCCGTATGCAAAATAAATATCTATCAAAATTGATCGAAAAAAGAGGTGTGTCAACGAAGATTTAAAATAACAACTTTAAATAAATTTTTATTGCTTTAAGACAGTAACTTCTTTAAAAATACATAAATCAAAGAAGTACTTGCGTGTTGAACAACATTTAAGTTCCTTCTTTAGGATTCTCAAAGCATTTTTTCTTTCAAATTATTTTCTGAAATGTTATAATGAATTACTGCAAAGTATGTTTTAATAAATATCAATAGCTGCTGTTATTTTTATAATAAGTATGTAAAAAAAGTTTTTTAATGTAAAAGGATTATATAGAAGGATAATGTAGATAAAAGCCGACCTTATTTAATAAGGTAGGCTTTTTAAATAAGGTCGACATTTTATTTTACTTATTATTTTTATTTTAAAAATTAAAAAAAAAACACTATTTTTAGTTATTTTAAACTATTATTTCTCTTTAATCATGAAATTAAAAAAACAATTTCTTTTTACATATTTTCATATTATTTCAGGAATTATAGGGCAATAGGACATTTATATTCATAAATTAAATGCGATTCCAATGAAATACAATTATCCTTGTAACG
The DNA here is from genome assembly GCF_013373865.1 of Monomorium pharaonis. Classification (NCBI taxonomy): domain Eukaryota; kingdom Metazoa; phylum Arthropoda; class Insecta; order Hymenoptera; family Formicidae; genus Monomorium; species Monomorium pharaonis. The sequence goes on along the minus strand of NC_050471.1, from coordinate 286,337 downwards.
CAAACGATATTTATTTTGACTTTGAGGAATTTAATGCAATTCTCGCTTCGTGCAACATGTAAATAAATTGTTGGACCTGTCAACGTGCAGTTTATCAGTAAAGTTTTGGAAACTTTGCAGATATTACTGTTGCGAACTTTGTTGGCTCTTACAAGTAATTAATCACACTCAAGCATTCTCGGTTTAGTTAAAATACGTTTTTTTATTCGTACACAACATTGGAGAGTTTATTTTTTCGACATAGGATAGGATCAAGGTAATTATGAGGACAATACGGTACGGAGGAAGAATATCATACAGCGACGTTAGTAAGACACTGAGTAGATATATATAGGTGTACATAGTATTCCACCAAACACCAAGTTACATGTAACGTACCTGTTAGTTGTAATTTCCCACTCAACAATGTAATTGTAATATAACACGTGTGTTATATTACAATTTAAAAAAACGCGCCGAGTGTGTGATTTTTCTTTAAGGAAAAAATCACAAAATTCAAGAATACTTTTGATAAATTCAACTTAAGTGATATTTTTTTATAACGAAAAAATCCAAGATAAAACTTTTGATTAAATTCAACCTAAGTAATATACATTTTTTAAATGGTATACCTTTAATTATTAAAGTAACAATTATTTTAAATAAAAAATTATTGTATTTACACACACAAATTAATTTTTCTACAAAAATAATGATATGTAAATGTTTTGCGCCAATTAAGAGTGAACACTACAAAATGAGTGTTAAGTTTTTTTTCTACAAAAATAATGATATGAAGAAATATGCACCAACCTATAAAAATAGATGTTTATTCTTTGGCTGGCTTCATAATTTGATTTTTCATTAAGCTCGTATCAAATTAGAGATTGATATTGGGATTAAATTGAAATGTAATTAATTAGGAACAAAACCAATATTCCTTAACTTTGCTTTGAATGGTCAAATTCCAATAAATATTTTACTATAGAAACTTGGCGCCGTTAAACCGAATAATTTGCCAGTTCTCTTTCTTTTTCTTTTGTGCGTGCATCTGAATGTATGTGCGTGTGTGTGTGTGTGCGTGCGTGTTTTTAGTATATGTATAACTCAGTTTATAAAGAAGCAATTTTTAATATCTTAGTCTTTTATACGTTCTTACGTTTAAATGTCTCTTTTTCTTTTTCTTTCTGTCATGCGTGGATGAATAATCTCAGATAACACAGTGTTTTCTTAAAGAATTCATAAAGTAGTCTTTCTTTCTGAGCAGTAATTCCTGAGGAATTCATAGAAGAATACTTTAAGAATAACGTAGGAAGTTACATGCACCATGATTCGAATTCCTCAGGACTTCTTAAAGTATTTATATAGAATTACTTGTTGGAATTCCTCAGAACTTCTTAAAGTATTCATTAGGACTTCTCCAAGTAGATATCTCAAACGGAATTAAAAATTTATTTTTAAGATTTCTGATAAATGTTCCGATTTTTATAATATTGGAACGTTTCTCAGAAAAATTTCAAAAATAAAAAATTCTGATTAATTTTGTAAGAGGAAAAAGATTATACCATATTTCAGCCAAGCCATCGTACCTGTTAAAGCATGTTTAATTTCTGTACCTGAAAAAACGGTCACCCATTCAAGTGTTAACCATTGCCAACGTTGCTTGACTTCGAAGACCGTACGCATCCTAACGCCTCGTGATGATCCATAAACACTTCTTGTTTATGCATACATATTTGCTAATATATTGTTTTGTTAATTATATATAGCGCATTTTGTATATAAAAGTATAAATTAGCATTTATTAAGCGATATATAATTATAAAAATGTAATCGAGATTATCCAAACACTCGAGTAATTTCTGATGAATACTCAAAGTATTCCAATCGCGAGGTATTCATTGCAATGAACTCTTAAGGAATACTTCAATGTGAACTCATTGTGGCTAATTCCTCAAGAATTCTTTATGTATTCATTTTTCTACTTCGCCAAGTATTCTTTAAAATGACTTCTCTATGAATACTCTAAATATTCCAAATAATAAATCGCGAGGTATTCATTGCGATGAACTCTTAAGGAATACTTTAATGTGAACTCATTGTAGCTAATTCCTCAAGAATTCTTTATGTATTCATTTTTCTACTTCGCCAAGTATTCTTTAAAATGACTTCTTTAGGAATTTCTGTTCATCTCTGTGTTACCTGGGATGTTATACGTATTATTTTAATATATAAATTAATTTGTAAGAAAGCGATTTTGTATTAAAACAAATTATTCGGTTTAGCGGCGCCAAGTTTCTATAGTAAAATATTTTGATAAACAGGTCAATGTATCGAGCCAAGACAAATTTTCTTAATACATTATAATTAATTAGATAAACATTATATAATTATAAACGCGACTAATAACACTGTATTAAAGAAACGTTTCGACTATACTCAGTCCTCTTCAGTCATAATACATTACCAATATGTATGAACTTAAAACATGAATGAAATGAGATGGATTCATTTTAAGTTCATGCGAACTCGCTGTCGATAAGCGATGCCGGTAGCCGATTGAAAAAGGATAAGAGTGTTAGGCGAATTTAGGTGATTTTGAGAAATGATCGAATTCTGTAGATGTATGTCGCAATAATTATAACTTTATATTTTGTTAATCTATTTTATTGAGAATTAGCGCGCATGAGTGGATCTTAACAAATGGCAGCGCTCTAGCAGCGCTCTCGTGCCGAGCGGATATTGCGTTTGTGAAGTTTCTGTGGTGCTTTCATATCATTGACGGTCATGCGGCGCTTCGGTGGCGCTAACAGCATCAATCACGTGACGCCTGTGGCGCTGACATTACACGTCTCAAAATTTGTTGTTGTTATGCAGTATTACCAAGTGTGTCGTCTTTTCGATTTCTTCTTTTGTTCACGTTTGTTAGTAACGAAAGTACCAGATCTCATCCAACATTTGAAGTAAACATACGTATTTTTGAGTGGTGCCTTAACTGGCTGTTTCTATAATTCGAGAAATTATTCAGTCTCTTGAGTAATAGTCACATTGAATATTTTGTGCTTTTGTACACTGGTGTGCTCCTGGTGTTGGCCAAATATCAGTCCTGAAATAAAAAAGAAAGTAATATTCATCCTATTGTAAGAATTGTCGATTTTTTTCATATAAAAAAACAACTTTATTTAATAAGCTTTACAATTATCACTTATAACTACGTGATTCGGATCTTAGGAGAGATTTGTAAGAGTACTTTAAGAGAACTGAGAGAACTGTTGCTACAGTTGCAGGGTGCCTTATTTATAGGGCTAAAATTATGTATCATGTTTACTAAAGAAAAAGGAAAATTCCATACGTTCAGAGGAAAACAATGTAAAGTATTTTTTTAAAACAAGATAATGGAAAATATACATTAGAAATATATCTCTAATTCTCTGTAAGTGCATTCCGCACGTAATGCTCACGATAAGTAGTTCATGCTTAATATATCTTAATCCTGTCTAAGTACATTCCTAAAGTACATGGATAATGCTCACACTATAAAGGCTTCGAGTTAATATGGCTAGTCTTTAGAATTATCTCAGGGCTCATTAGCATATAATCACCATTATGATGGCTTAAGCATCAATCTTCTGAAAATCGATAAGTACAATTTTCTGTTTCTAATTACAAGCTGAATTACATATGACTTTCATTACATGCAATTCAAAGATTTATTTACATGAAGAATTGCTCGAGCATATTCTCTCTCAAGACTATTGAGATATTAAATTGTAAATAATAGATCTATTATTTATATATTGAGTTATTAAAATTGTTGTATATTGCTCATGTATTGATATTTAATTAAATATATCATAATTATTTGATTGATCGATCATCTTCTTGATCTATATTTAATTGCGTTGTATCATGTCTAACTAAAAAAAATTTTTATTTCACTTTGCATATTTCTTTGTGAAAGGTTACTTCATTAGTTTAATATGAAGATATCTTCGTATCATTACAAGATTAAAGTTGATTCATTGCTTTGATATAAATAAGTCTCGTTAATTTGCGTACATAAATATTTATAGTTATAACAATCTCTTTGATATTAGCAAAGTCAATTAATGCTTAATTTCTATTGCTTATAGGATATAATTGGTATATTACCAAATAATCAATGCATGAGAAACATACAGTTTTGTATTTTATACTGCGTTGCTTATATTAAAATATTATAAGTTTCATACAGTATTGACTTTTCTTACAATATGAATCAATGTTATTCCATATTATTTTAATTTCAACAGAATTGTATGTTTAAATCCTAACTAATAATCATAGTTCTTTATTGTGAAATTCAAGTCAATTTTTTTAATCATGTGAACTTTATTATTATAAACTCTCGTGTAATTTTCTTGTGAAAATTGGTATGTGATAAAAGCTGCTATTTTGATGTTATAATGCAAATTATTTATATGTGTATTATGAATTCTTATGTTGTTTATATGCAAATTATTTATATGCGTATTATGAAATCTTATGTTGGTTACATGCAAATTATTTATGTGTATTAAAAAATCTTATGTTATTTGTACTGAATATGTTATATCTGAAGAAGTTTAAACTGTTTATTCCATCTTATGTATGGTTTATGTAACACGACAAATGTTGAATTGATTCAACTTTACTTTTGAAATTTGGATTTTAACTATAAACGGAATTGTTGTTCGGTGAGCTATTGATGTGAATAGGTCTTATGATTTAATGTAAACTTGAATATTAAACTTATATATACTTATTTAACTTTTTTTTGAAAACTCAATTTATTGATAATCTTCTCAAAAAGATTATTTTATCAGCTAATAGTTAAATTATTATTAATATTAACATAAAAGTATTTTGAACATTACATATTTACAAATATTATGTTTGTTTCTTTGTGAAATTTTTATTTAAAAATATTTAACTAATAATATATTTTACGATTTAATGCTGTCATGGTTTTTACAATAATCACAAAATTAATTTCTGAAATGTATTTAGCAATAATTGTGCAGAGATAATTTTCACTATTATTACAATCATGCTGAAATATATTTTAAGCATCATTTTTTTAAGATTGCTGTATATTATATAAATTAAATTTACAATCAATAATTTCAAAAATTAGATTTACAATTATGTCACAATACATCTTACATTACATTTTGAAATTAAAATGTTAATTTTTTTATGCGTTTCTATCTGGGATATTTTCTCATTTCGATAGCATTGACTTAAAGAAATAAAAACTAATTTTTTTCAAGAGACTGTTTTACCTCTTTATAGGTCGTATAAACACGTGTTTCTTATTTTGACCTATAGATTACATATTCAAAGGTTATCAAAATTGAAACATATAGTAGGTTTACTTGTTGTTTAATTCGATTCTTCTTAAAATATGTTATAACACAAAAATCTAAAATACGTATTCTTTTTATATTGGTCCAGTTTGATATTTAAGACGAGTAACAATTTCTCATAAGTAATGTTTATATTTGATTTCACGTAATTATCCAAGTACACAAAAAAGTGGTCTGATACTGGGACCCCCCATTAGTTAATCTCTATGTATTTTGTGTCGTGCTGAATACGAATTATGTGTCAGGATTGCCCCATTACCCACTATTTCCTTTTTTTAAAATAAAAAAGTAGCCTAAGAATCTTAAAAATTATTCTGCACGCGGAAAATGGTGGGTGATAGGGTAATTCTGACACTAGATTTGTGTTCAGCGGTTTAAAATACATAAAGATATTATGGTTTAATCCGTGATACAGACAATTTTTTTGTGGGTAGCTATACTGCACTGCCGCACCAAAAAAATTTGATCTGTATCACGGACCAGACTATGATATCTTTATGTATTTTGAGCCGCTAAACATAAATCTAGTGTCAGAATTGCCCCATCACTCACCATTTTTTGCGTACAGCGAAATTATTACGATTTTCAAGGTTTTTTAGGCCATTTTTTTTGATAAAAAAAATAGGTGAAGTAATTCTGATCGTGTTCAGCATATCAAAATACATAGATTACTTAGTCCCACTATCAAGATTACTTTTTGTGTGGCAGTGTTATCAACAAAACAGTGAGATATATAAAACATGTTTTAGATAAAACTTGTGATTTTTTGTAAATTTTATAACTATACTGTATAAAGTTAATTTTTTAAAATACCTCTTATTATTATTTTTTTAAATATTTAAATTTCTTTTTTATATAGTTGAATTTGGAAAAATTTTCTTTAATTTTTTTTCTAGAATAAATAGTAAGAAATTAATTTTAATTAATTAAAACTTATCAAAAGGTATTTTTCCCTAAAAATGATTTAAAAAGGAAAATTTTTATGTAAAAGTATCGTGGAAGAATGTTGTAAAAAATTAAATACTATTAAATTTTATAAATATTTTTTTTATGCAAGTACAATTGGTTTACATTGCAAGATTCAGAAAACGATTTCGTAGATTTTGTATTGGGTAATCGATACGCGCGCGCGATATTTATCTACGGCCGACGATATCATCTGGATTTCTTTTCTCTCACGGAATATTTCGACTCGGGATATGCTTTGCACTTTATTTTTCAATGCCCACCAATGTCAACACCAACAATCTTGGAGCGTGCGAGTGCACGCCCAAAATATTTTATTCCTTTTGTTAATTCTTGTCATTTCCATATAGCAGATTTAGTAGTATTTCATTGTGGCGTTCGTTAATGAATGCCAAATTAAATCGGAGAACGTGCTCGCCAGCACGCTGCAAGAAAAAGTAAGGAAACGGAGGGAGAATGCTACTACCGGTAAGAATAGCTTTGAATCGCCGAGTTTTGGACCACTTATCCCGAAAACGTTTTAGCATAAGAAATTATCGCAAACCGGGCTGCGCAAGCCGTCAACCGCGGGAAAATTCTCTTGCTTATGTCTCGAAATCGAGTGGTCCCTGAGGAAGCCAGGTACAATGTAACAAGAGAAATTAGAGTTTCCGCCACGAATTTCTAAGAAGACAAAGTGAGAAGAGAAATGTCGAGGAGAGGCGAGAGATGAGACGAAGAGGAGCGCCCAGGCTAAATTTATTTGCATAGGCCCCCGGAGTCTCTTTCGAGCGGAAATACAACTAATTGGATTCCCCGCGCGTTTGATGGGACCACGCGCGTACGTGTGCAAGCGCACTTTTTTAGTCTCATCCCCTCCTGCTTTTTCTCTATCTATCTACCTCTTTCTCTCTCGTCGTTTCTTAGGCGAAAGACGATCGAGAGGAGACCGCCAAAGAAAGCACATCGACTAATCCAATTCTGTTCGTATGCAACCTGTTCTCCTTACCGTCTTTTGCTCTTTCTTTCGTTTCATTTTATGTCACATTTGCACCGTTTCTTTTTGCTCGAGGACTCGCGCCTCCATCGACACATCAAAAATTTATTTTTCCATACGAGAGAGGTTTGTGCTAAATTCTCGAACTATGCTAGAGTAGGGACCACAAAGGAACATATGTAACAATGTGTGTGTGTGTGTGTGCGTGTGCGTGTGCGTGTGTGTGTGTAAGGGTGAGTCTTAAAGTCTTACAGACTTATATCTCGGAAACGAAGCATTTTAAAGGAAAATGTTTTATACAAAAGTTGTGTTCAAAGGGAGGCATAAGGTGGAACTATTTAACCCTGATAATCGCTTGAAGATCACGTTAAAGTCACTTATAATTACTTAAATAGAAACACCCTACTTTTTACTGTATATTCTTGTAGCTTACCTCGAAAGCTTTCCAAAATCTTATAATGAAGTGTCTTTGTTAGGTATTTTTTGAGTTATAAGGCCTGTTACAATACATTTATCTAAAAATGATTGTAAACGTGCTGCGTCACAAAAACATTAATGCAGATGCCTGACGTTTGAACATTATTGTCAAGGCCATAGTCATTGAGCTATTATTCACATCCTTACTTTCGAGCCGGCCGACAACGACGCACATCACTCTGTACGTTATCGTTATTGATAAATTTTATTTATTTTGTTAATATTTTTTAATATTATCAAAATTAATGCTTTCGAAGAGGAGTTCACTTGTTAATGATTTTAGGTGAATGTAGGGGTAACTACAGAGCAGCTAAAATTATGTTTAATGAACACTTTCCAAATCACTCACGAAAATCTCATATGGCATTTTGTCGTTCAAAAAAAGATCTCTTCAAAATGGTTGTGTCCAACTTAAAAGAAATAGATAGTCAACGATTGTTACTGAAGAAAAATCAACAGATATTTTTGCTTATATGGAATTAAATCCACATGCAAGTTCCAGGCTAATTTTAAAAGAGAATGGAATAAGTTAAAGATCTATCATAAGAATTTTACATAAGTATAAATTTCATTTTTATCACATGTCTTAGCATCAAAATTTATACGAAAACGACTTCGCCAATCGTGTTAATCTCTTTTTGCATATTATTTTCTGATGTAATTAATTAATTCTACAAATACTGGACAAGTTAACAGATATAATATGCATTACTGGTCTGATATAAACCCCCATTGGATGAGAACTGTTGCATATCAACACTCATGCTCCGTAAACGTTTGGTGTGAAATTGTAGGAGATTGCGTTATAGGTTCCTACTTTTTTGAGGGCCATTTAAATGTATTCCAATTTTTTAGGAGATATTCTTCTACAATTACTCGAAGATGTCCCACTAAATATTAGAGTGAACATGGAGATGCAGCATGATGGTGTACCTCCACATAATGCGATGTGTTCCAGACTAATCAAATGTTTCTTGGAAAGTGAATAGGACGAGGAGGAACTGTCAACTGGTCTTGTTCGCTTGTTATGACGCCCTTAGATTTTTTTCTCTGAGGCTTTATCAAAAATCGAGTGTTGTCAATGCCACCCACAACAGTTGATGATATGAAAGTCAGAATTCGTCGAGCCTGCACTGAAGTGACACCGGAAATGTTAGGTCGTGCCCGAGAATCTTTTAAAAAAAGACTTACAGTGTATTTTAGTAGAGGATTAATTTGAACATATTAAATAGATATTTTTTATTTCATTTTTTGCTTATACGTACACATATATACACACAGCAGAGGTTTGAAGTCCTAAAATACAACGGGAGTGACGAATCGTTAGGTTCTTTTCTCTGTGACAACCACGTGACACACACACACACACACACACACACACACACACACACACACACACACACACAAAAAGAGATGTAAATCCTACCGTTCAACCTCCACGTGGTAATGTCCGCGGTATTGTACATTTAGGGCTTATAACTCGAAAAATACTCAACGAAAAGACATTTTATTATAGTATTTTGGAAAGCTTTCGAACTATTTTGGTAAGCTACAAGAATGTAATAAAAAGTAAGGTGTTTTATTTAAGAAATTAAAGGTGACTTTAATGTGATCTTCAAGCGATTATTGAAGATTAATCCGATGGTACCACCTTGTGTCCCCCTTTAGACATAATAACTTTTGTTTGAATTTTTTTCTTCTAAAATGATTAGTTTCCGAGACATAAGTCTGTAACATTTTAAGTGACTCACCCTGTGTGTATGTGTGTGTGTCGCATGTAAAATTATAAAATATGAAAAAGTACGAGTATTGAGTATCTCGTATTGATTTTTGTATCCACCCTTTGAACCATTTATCACATTTACGTATGTGTACAAACTTACCGTAGTCGCAATCGCCAGTGTGCATTCAGAACTATTTAGCAAATAGACCATATGTCACATGAGTTAAACTAAAATTTGACTTTTTCCTAAATTAGATTTAAATCAAAGAGATTTGATTCTTTTGTAACTTTTATAATAAGGTAAAATAATCCGCTCCTCTAAAAAAAATTAAAATTAATTTACTGTAAAAGAACACTATTACCTTTATTTAAGTGTAAGATGTAACATTGCATATTTTCTTGTACAATATTCTCACACGAAATTAATGTAAAAAATCCGTAAAAAATTAATTTCTTATTTATTTTTAAAATCATTCATTTCTTAATATATTAGAGGAAAGGTACCGAATTTGGACCACCACGTTGTTTTTGGACTACATTTCTTAAATAATAGTTAAAAAACACTGTTGAAAATATGAATTTAAATTAGAAAGTATCTTTTGTCAAATGATATAGTAATTTTCATAATATTGTTTCGTATTTTTTTAATAATTAATGTTTTTGTGACACATGTCAAAAAAGGGCATCTGATGAAATGGACGCCTTATTTAGGACCCGTATACGATCGAAGTGTTAATGTTATATTTTTTTATTTATACATCTTACCTAAATTACGTAGTTCTATAGACCCCATGTTATTCCATTAGATTCGCTTAAAGGGATCCTAAAGTCGTCTGTTTTATCGATAATTTTTGCAGTGCTCCAGCTTTGAATTGCATTTACAGAATTAAAAATCCTTTTCCACAATTAAAGTATAGATGATAATAGTATGCGCACGTAACAATTTTGTATAAAAAAATTTTTTTTTAATTGTTGGCGTGGACTTGTAACAAAATGTGCTTGATGTAAAAGTTTTATAAATCAAGCCAAATCCGCACTCGAGTAAACATTAAGGAACAATACTACGCTTTTAGATTGAGCGTAGGCGTCTTAATAAAAAAGTTGCAGCACTGCGAAAATTTCATGTCTGAAAAGAGCAATCTGAAAAAATTTGTAATTCTGGAAAAGGATTTCCAAATCTGTAAAAGAAGATATGTATGAATGACTCTACATTATCGATCTCGATCAAGTTTGACGAGCAGTTTAACATTCTTAAGAAGCATATTTTTTAAAAGCACGCTTTTTCCGACTCGTTTATTAATTGTTTCTCGTGAAATCTCGTCTCGAAACATTTAGGTTATTATACATATAAGTTATATATTAACGTCACGATCACGGCTTAGCTATACTATGGTCACGGCGTAGTAACAGTTGTCATACTAGACCTCTGATCTCACGGAGTGTTACAATTACGCACATACGGCAACTCTATGTTTAAAACTGCACTACGAAATAAATATAAAAGAGAAAAATAAAAAGAAACAATTTTAGGAAACTACAAATATGTGAAATGATGGTAATGTTATCAATTATACACTTACTATTGTTTAAACTGTGCAATTTGCAAGAGAAAATTGTGCAAATAAATCTCTCGCTTTTGACAAATTTGTTTTCAGCAGATTTTACGTAGAAAAGGGCAATGTGTGTGAATTATATGAAATATGGATTTTTATTTCTCTAATTAACTAAACGGATTATGTTTTTATCGGTATTCAATGTTTAGTTTCTGAGAAATAAAGGGGTTTCAATTTAGAAAACTGTTTCAAATCGGTATTTTTTCTCTATAAAATTAAATATTTTGTTATAAGTCTCCTATTATGATTAAGTTAATTACACAGACACATAAACAGAAAAAGTTGTCCGACGGACTAGATCGTGATATCTTTATGTTTTTGGGATCGCTGAATTCGAGTCCGAAGCTCATTTTGGCCGTTTAGCTCAGGGTTTTTTACTAACCTTAAAAAATAACTGTTAAAGTGACACTTTTCGGACTAAACTATAACCTTGATGACTGAAACTTTTAGTGAGAAAGAATATTCTTATATTTTTTTGGGTTGCTGAATTTGATTCTTACATTAGATTTTCTCCATAAGGTTCGATATTCAACAGAAATCAGCCATTGTGTTTACAAAATGTTAACCAAGACAGACTACCAAACTCACATAAACCAAGGAGAAAAGGGAAGATGAGATTTACTCAAGGTCTAAATCAAAACAGCATAAAAAGATTGGAAAATCAGATTTATTTTTTTCTGTGATAATGTACGTTTTGGAGTCTGTCTTGGTTTACATTTTGTTAAACATGATGGCTGATGTCTTGAACGTAAATCTAATGTAAATATTCAGCAACCCAAATATATAAGAATACTTTTTCTCTCTAATAGTTTCAGTTAAGATTATAGTTTAATCCGAAAAGTATTACTTTGGCGGTTATTTTTTGAGACGAGGGAAGAACTCTTATCTAAGGATCAAAACGGACTTCAAGTTCAGATTTAACAACCTCAAAAACACAAGGATACCATGATTTAGTCTGTCGGGCACACAACTTTTATTTTTTTGTATTGTATGCCTGTGTCAGAGAAGGGGAATTACTTGTAATGTCGTTACAGTTACTTTTTTTTGGTAACGGACTGGTAACGATGTTACGGTTGTTTTTCTGTAACTATAACGGTAACGTATAGCACACAGCACACATCTTTCAAAAAGCTTTTTAAAATATATCTTGGAAATTAATATTGAAATATAGCATTGTAATCATTCAGAAATATTTGTAAAACATTACATCAAAATCACTTTCGATTTTTTCAGTAAAAGATTTCAAAATTATTTTGAAATATTTCAGAAATATTTCATATGTAATATCTAAAATATCATTAAAAGTTTTCAAAAATGTTAAATTTAATATGACAGCCGACATTGAAATAATTTTGAATGTTATTAAAATATTTAATACAAATAGTTTTTATTTGATTTTTAAAGTAAAATACAAAAAAAGTTTCTAAATTATTATTAAAATTGTTACTACTTTGGCTTTATTGACATTAATTTTATTTTTCGCGTTAACGTGAACGAGTACAGCCCCATACAGTGCATCTTTCAAAGAGCTTTCTAAAAGATATCTGTACTGTGTGGAAAATCAAAAAACTTGTAAAACTTTGTATTTATTTATAAAAATATAAGTTTTTTATACATGTTTCATCCTTCTAACATCTTTTAAAATGATCTATAACAAATATATGTATGCATAAACATGAAGTATTTGTGGATTATCACTATGCGTTAGGTTGCGTACGATCTGCTAAGTCAAGCAACGTCGATAATGACTGACACTTGGATGGGTGACCGTTTTTACACAACATCGAAAGATTTCAGAAAACTTAATAAAATATAAAACATTTAAAAAAATATTTCAGATATGTTTCATATATATGTTAGATATATTAAATATCCGCTTTCATATAATGTCAGAAATATATTTTTGAAACTTTTCAGAAATATTTCAGATACATTTTTGACATTACATGAAAGCGGACATTTCATGTATTTGAAACATATCTGAAACATTCCTGAAATATATTTTAAAAAATATTTTATATTTTATTGACGACTTTCTGAAAACTTTCTGAAATCTTTTGGTGCTGTGATGATAATTACATGTTTTTAATAACGGTAACGAATTAATTACTTTTATTGTTACTTTTTAAATATCGTTTCACGTCACTCATTAGGCTAATATTTTATGTGTCATACGACAAGCTAGTTGGACGTTCTCGATTGGTCATAGACTAGAGAGATTTTTGAGTCTCTAAAAGTGCTCTATCTTATCGCCAATCAAAAAGTCTTATTAACTTACCGTACGATACATGAAATATTAGTCATAGATTTGTTCTTTTGCGCTTGCATAATCTAGTGATTTTGGATCGATAATCTCAATTTAAATGGTTAAACAAAGTCACGTGGGTAAATCACTGACTGCGTTAGTGCAAATTATGGGACACTGCACGTGAATAGATGTAACTGATGTAACGGTGAAGCGACATTGTCATTTATCTATTGACTACTGCAAGCTACACCGATGTATCGAGTGAGTCCCAGATGCACACAGTAATAAACGGGCACAGCAGGCTGAGTGAAACGGACACAGACCAAATGCTTATAGACCAAACGGACACAGTTACAAACCCATATAGTGCAGAGAATGCTTTGCGCGCGCGCGCGCACACACACACACACACACGGGGGGGGGGTACAAGGGGGGCTTCTCCTTCCCCCGTACTCACCCTGTTGGTAGGGGGACCCTGAAAAGTCGCAACCCATGTGGTAAGTTCGTTTGTTACTGTGTCCGTTTCGCACTGTGTGCGTTTGTTACTATGTCCGTTTCGCACTGTGTTCGTTTGTTACTGTGCGCATCTGGGACGCTTTTGATGTATCTATTTATAACATAAAATAATCAATAGATAAATTAGTCAAATCGACTTCTTGACAAATTAGTTTATTAGATAAACAACGTTTCGACCATTGATTTTGGTCCTCTTCAGGTATACATACATGTGCTTGATTTACGACATAACAACTTGTTATGTTTGGATCAACGAAATATAAAGCAAGTTCTACAAGATATACAACAAAGATGTAAAATAAAATATAAGAATAAAAATGTAGCAATAAAGGAATATAGAACGCAGGGCGAAGAAAAAGATATGAATTAAAATAAAATATTGAGAATTTACATGTTTAAAGTCAATAAATACATTTATACATTTATACATTAGATAAAATTAAGAATAATAAGACTGTAAACTATAATGTAAAAGACCAAATGTAAAATACGTTTAACATATGACGTCAGCAAATCGACTAAAGATCAATAACAAAACAATCCCTAAGGTATATATAAAGAGCAACCATTAAGCAATCTTTATTATTCTGTTATATATGTGTTCAAGTATATATGTTTTGTTATATATGTGTTATAACGTGTTCAAATTTTCCGTATCTTTTTGTACGTTAACTGAATTCTCGTTCTTAGTAACTAGTTATTTTTTTGATCTGGTAACGAGTAACGGTAACTAGTTACTTTAAAAATAACTTTCCCATACCTGTATATTAATATATTTATGTTCCTATATAAAAATTTTTTACTGAGCGCGATGTTTATAATTTCAGATGCTATTCTAGATGCAACATAATTATTCTAACCGAAAATTTTTTTTAGTCTATTATTGCGTTCCTTCAAAATCCGGTAATATTTTTTTTTACCTGATCGTTTCTATAATCGTCTCGTTAATTCTCATTATGTTTCATTTCTCTCGGCTTTTATTTTTCTTCTTACTATTTCTTTTTTATGCTCTTACTGACTTCTTTCCACCTGTCGGCTCTCGTCAGCTCTCTTTTTTTCTCAGGATAACCGCGACCTTTTAATCGCATTGCTCTCGCTCCTGCGAGATCCATCCGTTTCTATTCTGCAATAGCTCCGCTGTTTCAGCCCCTCTGACTTTCTTCCTCTCTACTTCTTCTTTCCGTATTCACTGTTTTCTACTCTCTCTCTTTTTCTCTGTCTTTCATATTTGGCCTCATCCTATCTAACTACTTGGCGAGTTATACTCCGTAAACCGTGGTACTTTGTTGGTCACGGTGTACAATCTCACGGAGGATTAGACGAAGCGTGACCCTACTTACACCGCCCACTACCCATCTACATACAAACCTATCTACCTATCTACTTTATTTTGTTCTATCCTACTCTATTCACCTACCCTCTTATCCTGAGCCACCGTATGTCTTTATAGAAGACGCATACATAAAAAAGTACGTCGCGCGTGAAACTACAACAGACTGAAAGAAGAAAAACACGATGTTGCATTGTCAGTACAAGACAAAATGTCTTGGGATAAATATTACACATGATCCCATTTTTTTAGTGCCCTTTATAAGTCCCGTTTGCTTTTAATATTAATAATGTTAATGTTTCAAACAAATATTAATTGCAATTAAAAAATATCAACTAAATTATAATTGTGAGCAGATTACAAAATAAACGAAATACAAACGATAACAGTAGATAAATATTTTCGTTATCTTCAATGTTTTTAAGCCTTTTATCATTTATCCATTATTATTGGCGATACAGCAATTTTCTCTCCCCCCCCCCTCTCTCTCTCTCTCTCTCTTTCTCTCTCCCTCTTCTCTCTCACCTCTCTCTCTTCCCTCCTCTCTCTCTTTCACTCTTACTTTGTCTTTTATAGTTATAGAAAAATCATTGTTTCCATTATTGAGAGAAAACGAATAAATACATTATAAAATATATAATATAAAGAAATAAATGCGATAATTCAATAATAAAAACATGAATCATCCAGGCTATTTATTTATCTGCGTTACTAACCAAAAATATAATGGCATCTCCGGGAAAGATATTGGTCCCGATGTCCATCAAGAGACACGGTAGTGGTTCGCGCCAAGTGAGAGCGCAGCGCGAGACCGACCGTGTTCTTTACACGACTACGCGATTTTCGAGCACCCGAAATTATCGGATCTCAGAAACGGTTAAACCGATCGAGTTCTAACTCAATCAAAAGCTTGGGATCGATTTATATTAGAAAACTGCTTTTTTTCTCTACATGCCTTATGAGTGACGATATCACGACGTAAAGTCCGAAACGCCAAAATTTCATTTAAGATGCGTCGTCGTCGTCATTATCATTGTCGTCGTCAACCTTGTAAGTATCTCTACGGTTGTCGGCATGAGGGACGAAATTCCATCTCGCATATCTGCTACCATGTGGCGTTCAAATCGTCACTATAGCACCGTATATAAGTCACGTGTGTCGCCAGTGGCTTGCTCGCGCCACGCGTCAGTTTGTGTGTGATGTGCAATGTAAGGTTATGTTGAGGTTATATTATGAATGGCAGTTTTGTGAAGCATTGTGAAGTAGTGCATTGTTATACTGTTTGATTTATCTTTCAACAATAATTTTAATTTTAACTAAGTTGTGATAAATTTTGGGAGACATGATAGTGGTTCATTGTAAGTGACGCGCAGCGTGAGATTATGATTAATTTGCTGTAAGTGACGCACAGCGTGAGGTTACAAGACAGTTTTGTGAATTGTGCTTTGTTATTATTGATAATCGTGTCAATGGTAAAACCTCGAGGGAGAATGGGGGAGGGAGAGAGAGAGAGAGGGGGGGAGAGAGAGAAAACGAAAAAAGAGGACAGCAGAAAGAGCCGGGACGGTAAAGAATGGAAAATACAGTCATATATGAGGTACTCAAGTTTTTACACAATTTTATATGCTTTGCGTAATGTAAAAAACGTGTATACGATAGCTCCGGTACTGATTGTTTTGAATTATGTTTATTAATATATGTGTAGTAATGTAGCTAAGAAAAAGAAGTCTTACACATATATGAGATCAAAAGACAAGGTAGTGACTCGTGTTAAGTTATGACTATTCATACAAATTTTTTATCATTGTTCTTAGATTGTCATATTATAAATGTATTAAATAATTAACTGAGCTACGTTACTCTCTGATTTAACTTTACACTGGTGTCGATGAGGTAGATCAGATGCTGTGTGATATAGAATTGTGAATTAGTTAAATGTTGCTGTAATTGTCAATCAATATTAACAACTATTAATTAGCTTTAATAAAACTTGAAATAAATATTTTTAATAATACTACTTTTTATTCTTTGCTTTACTAGTAACATATATAATTGTTGGTACCTTGATAATAAAAGATGGTTTTTATTTTTAGAACATTATTAGTATTTAACTGATGCACAACTCTACACTCAACATTACACCTTATCTTTTTTAATCATCAACATTAATGTAAAATTAATTAATCAGATAGTAACATAGCTCAGATTTTACAGTGATGAGATAGATGTTATACTTTACAGTGTAGTAATTATAACATATCTTAAGAAAAGCTTTAGTCTATTTAAAATATGAGAATTAAACATTAGTTAGAATAAATCTAAAAATCAAATATTATATCTGAGATAAAATTAATATGACTTTTTATCATCATGGGGATATTTCAGAAACATTGAACTTAAAATATCTTGATAGTGACTATTGCTACGCAACAGATATTCTGATATATAGATATCTTTAAGATATTTCTGTGATATATTTTGCTGCGTTGAAATGTTTTTTTTTGTCTATTGTAAAAGTTTGTAAATATTATTCATACAGTAAAGTATCCATACATTTGAGATATAATAATCAGATATTTTTGTATTTCCAGTTTTAAATCCAGTTTTAAACGCTCACGCATAAGAGAAAGTGAGAGAAAGAGAAGAGTAGTGTTTATTCTTAATTGGCGCAAAATATTTACATATCATTATTTTTGTAGAGAAATTAATTTGTGTGTGTGTGAATACAATAACTTTTAATTTTTAAATAATTGTCACTTTAATAATCAGAGTTATACCATTTCAGGAATTACTTAGGTATATTACTTACAGTATATTACTTAGGTTGCATTTGATCAAAAGTTTTATATTCAAGTCTTGGATTTGTAATTTTTTTCGTTATAAAAACATATCACTTAGGCTAAAATTATGAAAAGTATTCTTGGATTTTGTGATTTTTTTCCTTAAAGGAAAATCACACACTTGGCGCGATTTTTTTAGCTTTTTAAAAAAAGTAATTTGGTTTGGATATCATACATTTTGTAGTATTTACAGATTATATATCACTTAGGTTGAATGTGATATGATCAAAAGTATTATTTTGGATTTTGTAATCTTTTTCCTTAAAGATTCAAGATACGTTAATCATAAAGCTTTAGTCATGCGCTCGGTGAATTTGTGCGTAGACTTGTTACTTTAAGTATAAAAATTTCCAAGGAATCGTGAAAAGAGAAAGTGAGGGAAAGAGAGAGAGAGAGAGAGAGAGAGAGAGAGAGAGAGAGAGAGAGAGAATGGAGTGAGGGGGAGGAGAGTAAAAGAGCGGCTATGAGATTTTACAAAGGTTGCCGCGGCAACCGACTAAGCGTGTAACCGAGTTGTCTATTTGCATGAGCAAGTGGTGCCGTTTTGCCGACTTGCCATCCGCAATGCGAATAAATATACAAAGCGCGCACGACCGATTACTCTCCACCATCCCTTTTTGCCATCGCGCATCCTTTGCCGTCATTCTCCGCCTTTGTTTTCAATTCACTTTATGCCGTCGTTTTCACGCTGTCTCACGGGGATTCTTTTAAGTCACTCAGTTTATACGGGAATCACGATTAATTCGGGCGTGGGTGAAGTAGATCAACACTCGCGCGGAAAACTTTTAACTATCGAGGAACCGTAGCACAGGAAGGAAAGTGGCAAGAAAGTTTTCGTCGACTTCCATCCAATGAGTTTTGTGAATCCGAGATATCGTCAAGCCGTCAGCCCTTTTCTTGTTTTTGCTTGTTCTCTCCCCCTTCTCTTTTTCTCTTTCTCCCCTTCTCTCTCTCTCTCTCCTTCTCTTTATCTGATGTTTTTTTGCTATTTTTTTTTTCAATTAAACTGTTGTTTTTCAAATGTAAAGCTCTTTCGCGAGATATGATTTCAAGGATACCAAAGTTAATCCATTATTGGATTACATCGTTACATTTTTTCCAAGGAAACGGCTAGTTCCCTTGGAAACAATGTAACGAAACAAATGTGATTCGAACATTATATACTTTTAAATATACTCTACTTTAAAAAAAGCCATAAACTATAAAAAAATATTTTGTGTGTAGTTTTTTTTATCTCCCCCGTGCAATTCTTCAACTTGACAACAACATATACTATTTCGTAAAAAAAAATTTTTTTTAAACTTCAAAATTGCGAAAAGCTATTATTCTAAACAATTACCAAAGATCGGAGCACGTCATGCCAAGGCCAATTATCTATAGAATATTTATACCAAATTTCATAAGGATTGAAAGATTAGTTTTTGATCTACGTTGCCCGGCGAAATTTTGCGTTTTGAGAAAAACGTGTTTAAAGTAAGAGTAAGAATCGTGAAAAAACAATTTATTTTAATTTACCGCATTTTTTTGCTAATCTGCGATTTTAGAGCCATAGAGTAGATCTTTCTGTTACTCGAATATCAAATTAACATTAAATTTATTACAAAGGAACCAGGCAAGCGTTCGTTTACCTGAGTGTTCCGCCCAATTCGACCGTTTCATTTTTTTTTAAATAAGGTACAAGGAGGTTTTTGATGACTTTCTAACTTATCATATTCTAGAGAAAATTTCTTATCGATTTAAGCAAAAATTGAAAAATGTTCAAAATTTTTATTTTACATGAGGTTTTCCCTTAATTTTAAGTAAAAAAGGTTTTTACTTGCATCTTTTTAGCGTTAAAATTATGATTTTAAGATATAAAAATGGTTCATACTTTTTCTACAAATTTTGTAATTTAATTTATCAAAATATATTTATTACACGGGAATATTTTAACACATTTGTTTCAATTAAAATGTACATTTCATGTTGTTTATTTTTTTAGTTTATTTATATTTATCTTTATATTAAGTGTAATTAATTTTTTAAAGATCGTTTTTTGAAGATTTTTTGAAAAATGTAATTTATTAAATATTTATTTTTCTGCAATTTACAATTTTTAATTCTACTTATACAGGGCTCTTTTTAAGTCTTTCAAAATAAAGATTTTACACAGATGCATTTTATCAAAAAAAAAAAAAAAAAAAAAAAAAAAAAAAAAAAAAAAAAAAAAAGAAGAGAGAGAGAGAGAGAGAGAGAGAGAGAGAGAACATTTGAACATTGACGTGGTATGCTATCTTTTCGTGTGAAACGACGGAATTGAAAATACGTGCAATGAGATAATTACACATATATGACAAAAGTTGACTCTAAAACTTTATTCTAATTTTTTTTTACAATCTTCTAAACTTTTAAAATATAGTTTATGTGTGTTTGTGTGTGTGAGCGAGAGATCATTTCTTCAATTTTACTTTATACAATTTTTGTTAAAGACATTGACAGTGTTAATGTGTGATATATTTAATGCTAATTCAAGAGCATCAGTATTCATTTGTTGATAAGAGCATTAGAGAATTAAGTATGTTATACGAATGATTCATATTAAAGGAAAACAGAAGTAAAATATATTATTATCGGTTGTAAAGTTTATTTTGTTAAATGCTTTTTTATTTGTAAAAGAAAATTATTGGAAAATTATAAAATAGAAACGGCTATATTATTTGACAAAAACACTTCTAGTTTGTATTTATCTCTCCAAAGTTTAATTTTTACTTTTTGTTTAGAAAGAAAATCCAAAAATAAATATTGGTATATTAATATCGGCGACTTTTTTAAATAAAAAATGTAAAAAAGATTATACTAAAATTTAATTTAAATATTCAAAAACTTAAATGATATGTACAAGGTGTTAAGAGGATGCTAAACTGCCCATCAAACTTGATTGAGGTCGATAATGTAGTCATTTGTTTATCCTTGTTTATGAAAATATTCGTTTTAAATTACAAGTTATGTAGTTTATACGTACAAATGAATGGTGTCTCAAGATTTGAAATAGATTGAGGAATAAGACTGTATTCGTCAAATTATGATTACAAGCCGTTAAAAAAAAATATTTGTGTGATCAAATTTTATTCATCTAAGCTTTCATTACAGATTTCTGAAAATTTGATCACATAAATATCTTTTTTTAATGGCTTGTAATCGTAATTTGACAAATATAGTCTTATTCCTCGACCTATTTCAAACTGCGGGATGCCATTCATTTGTACGTATAAGCTACATAATTTGTATTTTAAAGCAAATATTTTTATAAACAAATAAACTTAAAATTTTTTTTTGCATTTTTTGCATATTTTTTTACCTAATTGTCCTCGGGTTTATTTGTGTATGTACTTTAAACGTGTAATTCCAATTCTGTAAATTTAATTCGAAACTAAATAGTTAAACAGAATGTCGGTAAAATAGGCTTTAGCATCCTTCTAATGCAACATACAGATCAATATGTCGGGTTACCTATCTGCCGATCGGCAGATGCATGGTTTACCGATCTTGCGCAATAAAATCAGGATGCAAACCCCGATGAAAATATTTTACTGAAATATATTTGAAAATCTCTCAATTGACTGTTTCAATAAAATTAATAATATTTTATTAAAATATTGATGAAATAATGAAACATAATCATTTAAGAGATTTTCAAATACATTTCAGTACAATATTTTCATCAGGGTTTGCATCCTGACTTTACTGCGCAAGGTCGGTAAAGTATACATCCGCTGATCGGTAGATAGGTAATCCGACATACTGATCTGTATGTTAACACCTTTACACATTTGGCACAACTCTCTTATATAAAAAGTCATGTTACTCTTTTTATTTTTTTAAGCTAGAAAATCTTAAAATATCCAAGTTTTTTTTAATAAATCAATTGATGCGAACTTTATATCTATTTTAAAGTTATATAAAAATATTTTTACTTTAAAGTAGATATAGTACCTAGTATTTAAATGTACATATGCGTGAAGAAGTTGAAGATCTTTAATCCTTTTGATTCTGATTTACTATGCAAACTTATATTAGAGGATTTTAGACAGGAATTTGCGAGATATAGCTTGAGAGAACGAACAGATCGGGCTCACTTCCTTATTCTGGCACCCTAGAAATTCTACGAATGTTGTAACAGAACTGTAATAGAAGTGTAATAGATAATTTAAGACAAGTAAATGCGAGGTGAATAAAAAATGCGAATTAAAAGAATCTAGCTTTAAAATTCAAGAAAAAAAACCGAATTGAATACTAGAATATTTGTGAACAACGGTTAGAATTATTGGAATTCAGAATATCTTTATTGCCTCTAATATATGATTTTCCGACGGGATTACTTTAAGAACATGATAGAATTTTTACGGTATGAATATTTTTATCGTAATGTGGTATGTCTGATGTTGAAAGTTAAAAAGAGATTTGTGCATATAAAACATTGGTGTGAGAGCGAATGGATTTTGATCGATAATTTCCATGAATAGCGAACATTAGAGATTCTTTCTTTTTCTTTCTTTGGAAGATAATTTAAAAGTTTATAATTAGCGTCGTTATTTCAACCCAATTCTTCTCAGGTTCCCAGTTTCCAAATCTAAACATTGAAACTTGCAACATCATGCACTATGTACGATACATGTATAGCTTTTATTTTACTTAATTTACTTTACAATGCGTACTTTCTAAATTACAATCAATGAAAAGTCACTGAATTCAGTGTAATCTGTAATCAGTGAAAATACACTAATTTTTGTGGTATATTTATAACTTGTCAATCAGTGAAATAAATATTAATTTTTCAGTGATTATACACTGATTCTGAAGTAAAAATCATAAAAAGTCAGTAGTAGATATTAATAAAATTATTACAGTTATAAGTATACTATTACAAATCAGTGAAAATACACTGATTGCAATTTAGAGAGTAATGTGAAAGAGATGTTCTTCGACAATCACAGAAATATTAGCGTGCAACGCGATGTCGACAATTTTTTATTGCCTAACAATGCGCAAAATTTATTTATGGTTTTCACATAATTGAATTATTATATTATAAAATAAAGGTACAGGTGTGTATCACGTGATACAATTATGCGAATAATAGAAATCAAAGGCCGTTATATTGGAGCTACTCCCATCTTTTATGCATCTAACCGCACGATTTTTTTGTGGTACTGTGCTTTTGCACTCTCGTATTTATGTAATTTTTTCTCGTATATATAAAAGCTCCCATATGGATTCATTAAACTACACGAACAAATCGAATATTTCGATCGTTTCTGCATCGCTTTAATATTTCCACTGTTTCATAATGATAACGCATTTATTGAGTATTGCGGACGAAACGACGTATTCGAAGTGACAATGTCGTAGACTAGAACCAATGACATGAATTTTAAAGAATGTCCGCGTTCATCTCCGTAAAGGAATTCTTTTCTTTACGGAGAATTTGAAACGAGGAAACCCTATTGTCATGGGAAAGCAAGCTCGGTTTGTTGCCTTCACCCACTTGACAATGCCTTCCAATCTTCGATTTACAAATGAGGTCTGGCCATCTTTCTAGTTTGGATCCCTCCTTCACATATGTTTTTTTTCGTATAGATAGATTCTTCATCTATTTAGACGAGATCTGATTATTCGAAATAATTTTTTCCAATGAGTAAAATGTTATAAAAAAAAGTTTTTTAAGTACTCAAGTTTGAAACTTGTATATTCAATATATACATGAAAAATAATGAACACAAATGTTTTTATATTGGTAATGGTGTACTTTCAAGGGTGGAATATATCTTGCGTGTACATATGAAAAGTTTAAAAAGTACCAGGACGGTAAAATATTTTAAAGGGATTAGATTTTAGGAAAAAATTTTGAATGTAAAGGTTGCAGGGCACAGAAAGGGTCATCTGATGGCGACCTTGGCCTTAACCTTGAGGTTCTTTCTAGGGATCATTTACTTTTTTACAGTGAAAGCAAGACATGCAAATTATCCGGCCAGTGAAGGCAAGATAGGAGACTCTCCGATCAGTGTAAGCAGGGAAGGATGGGAAGTGACTTTTTCTGTGCCCTACAACTTTTGCATTCAAGATTTTTTTCTAAAATATAATCCCTTCGAGATATTCATCCCAGTACTTTTCGAACTTTTGGTATGTACATAAGTACACGAGAGGTGTATTCCGCACTTAAAGTGCACCATTGTTGATATAAAAATATACGTATTCATTATTTTTACATTTTTATAAGTATGCAAAGTTCTATTAAAATTGACGAGTCACACCTCCGTAAAGTTCCTTGTAAGTCATCTTTAGTGACAATTTTTTACAATGTAAAAATATGCTATTAGCGTGAATAATTTACGTGATCCCTGTTCGCTATCGTCGAACTGATTCAACAGCCGGAAGGCAGACTAATTATTTTAAAAATTGTGGTAGTAATAAGATAAAAATTATCAGAGATAGGATTAATGTAAACATATTTTAAGTTCCAATAAGAATTTACTTAAAGATTCCACAATATTGGATACGAATAATATAAAATTGTAGTGTACGTTATCATTAAAATGTAACTTGATTAGTAAGAAATAAGTATGCAGTAAAAAAATATTCTAACAAAACTAACAAACATCGTGTCCGAATTTGAAGTAAGATTAGAATAAAATGATATATAATTATTATTTATATTTTTTAACATATTTATCTTATGTTAAATTAATGACAAAAATTTATGTGAATTTGGGATATACAATATAAATTATATTTTCTACTGCGAAATGTTCCTCGTATAATATATATATATATATATATATATATATATATATATATAACGCATGAAGGATTGTAAACGGAGCGCGTAATTACGCACAATGCCGAGGATCGACTATGTGACTACGTCGGCTATGGAAGCCACGTCTATCCGTTGTCCCCGAGACTAGCCAGGATTAGATTAGAGCTTAAGTGGATTATAAACGACGTACTTGCAAATCAGTTTTGTCCTCCAATAATTAACTATCGGCAAGGAGTTTGTTTTAAATCGGATACACCACACTCTACACATATTTCCTTACTTCCTTACACAAATCTCATTTTCACAGCACGTGCGTGTAAGGTCGCATGAACTTGATTAACTAATTTTTTTTTGCGCGCGTCGAATATGAGTTTGTGCAATTGTTGATAATTATTAGGTGGTACACAACATTTCTGTTGTCCTATTCGACTTGTTATTACAATTCCAATTAGGCATATATATAAATGTACACATATTTGTGTATTAGAAAAATACAAAAAAGGTTTACATTGTTTTTTTTCTGTATTTAACCTTTTTCCATGCACTAACGGGTACACGAAACGTAATATTATTTGTAATATTATGAACGTTAATGAATTTTTTCGTACTCGAGAAAACAATGTGCAAAATGTATTTCATTTTCTCAACATTACGGACACATTACGGAAATGTGTCAAGTTTGTTTTGAATCTTATATCCAAACATAGATTAAGAATCAACTTTATAGGAACTTCTGCAACTGCCTCAATTTCTATGTTCGTGAAATTAGCATCTTGTGAATTGTTAATATTATCTCTCTGTGAGATGTCCAGCAAACTTACTTCCTTATTTTTGATACAATACGATTACGTCTTGTTTGTATCGCATTTCAGATCCAACATCCTCAAAATTGAAATTTACCAAAAGTTTGGAAGAATAAGGAGAAATTAATTAAGAAGGAAAATACTTGACCGTATCTTGCAAGAATTTAACCATTAAATTAACTTTCAGCCTTTGTTTTTGCAAGCTGTTTTTATAAAGTATCCAGGCTTTTATATATGTATAATGTTCTGTACTATATAAAGTTTCTAAGTACATAAGTACATGGAAAATTATCTTACAATTAAAAGATTTTTTTAAATATGAAACGCAATGATATAATATTGATTTTGATACTGTAATTTTTTTATTTCTATATTCTTATACTGTCTTATAGCATAGAATGTTCTCTATAGTATAAAAGGTTTTCTAGTTACAAGTGTGAAGGAGAGTATATAATAATAATAATAATAATAATGAGTTCGGGGGGCAGTCCTCAAATGGGTCCCGCCTCTGACACTCAGACAGAGTCCATTGTATCTCCCCGTTGTCAGCCGCCCTTAGCGGGGCCCCGCTTCCTTCCAGAAGCGGAGAAGATCCTCCAAGGGCAGCTGTCCCACCTGATCCGGTTCCAGAATGCCTGAGCCCAGCAGGCGTGCTCTTGGTCCGACCAATACAGGGCAGTTCCCAAGAATATGGAGACTAGTCTCCTCTTCTTCGCCACACCACCTGCAGTCGGGCGTATCGCTACTGCCCAGCTTATACAGGTGATAATTAAGGTCGCCATGGCCCGTGAGCAATTGCGTCGCCAGCCTGGCGTCCCTCCTATTTAGGGATCTCATGCTTCTGGCCAGGTCCTCACCGGGACAGTCTCCCAGCAAGGCTCCGGCCTGTCTGCATTTGACCCCCGTAACTTTCCTCCAGTGCTCAAGGTGCTGGTCCCGGAGCCAGCTCCCGATCCTTCTCCTGCCCAGGCAGAAGGAGATCCCAACAGCCGGCTCCGGTCCCACCAACCTTGTTTCTGCTGCCTCCTTGGCAAGCAAGTCGGCTATTTCGTTGCCCTCGATCCCCGAATGCCCGGGGACCCATACTAGACCAACGTCATTATTCTTCGCCAGTTCGTCTAGTACAATTTTACAATCCCAGACCAACCGCGAGTTAAATCTCGGACCTTCCAGCGCTTTGAGCGCTGCCTGACTGTCCGAGCAAATTCTGATGCGCCCTCCCACCCTACCGAGCTCCAGTAGGTTCTGGGCACATCTCATGATAGCTACCACTTCCGCCTGAAATACCGTTGCGTGTTCGCCAAGCGGAACGACCATTCTTGTTCTATCGCGCTGGCAGTAGAGCCCAGCTCCAGAGCCCGTGCTCGTTCTGGAGCCGTCCGTGAACCAGACGTCCCCATCCCGAGGAACCGGTCCCTTGGAGCCGTCCCACTCCCAGCGCTTGGGAAAGCTTATCTTGTACCTTCTTTCAAAGGTACGAATTACTGGCCTTCTATCTTGCCCCATCGCAAAAATGGGGCCCGATAGAATTCCTTCAGGGAATCTTGTGTGCAGGGCTCCCGCCCTCCACCTTGATTCGCACCTCAGGCGGTAGGCCGCCGCTGCCGCCGCCGCCACTACTACCCGATCGAGGGGCTCGATGCCCAGCAGCATGCCCATCGCCGCCACCGGCGTGGTCCGCATAGCTCCCAAGGCCCCTCTCAAAACCAGAGCCCTGATATGCTCCAGCGCTGACGCGGCGGTTTTCTTCAGCACCCTCGGCCACCACACAACAGATGCGTATAGCAGCCTGGGTCTGAGTATCGCCGTGTAAATCCAGTGGACTATCCTCGGTTTCAGACCCCATGTCTGTCCGAATGTCCTCCTGCATACCCATAAGTAAGAGCATACACTCTTACATCGGTTCTCAAGATGTTCCCTCCAAGCCAGCTTCCTATCTAGGATTACTCCCAGATATTTAGCCGTCCCGGTTGGGACTAATCTCGTTCCTCCAAGGACTGGCCCTTCCACCGGACCTACCTTGTACTTGCGAGTGAATACCACAAGCCCGGTCTTCAGTGGGTTTACCGACAAACCGGTCCTGCCACACCACTCCTCGACTACCTCCAATGCTCCCTGCGTGAGCTCCAGAAGTGTTTCCAAGAAGGGGCCTCGTACTAGGATAGCCAGGTCATCCGCATATCCCAATGTAAGAATCCCCCTCTCGTTCAGTGTTCCGAGCAGACTATCTGCCACCAGACACCACAAGAGTGGAGAAAGAACCCCTCCCTGAGGGCACCCTCTCTCCACCCAGCCACTGACACTCACCGTTCCCAGTGAGGCCGTTACCTGCCGCTTGAGCATGCCTTTGATCCACTCCACAATCTTCTCCGGCACACCTCTGCGAGCAGCCTCTTCACATACCACCTCATGCGGTGTGTTGTTAAAAGCACCTTCAATATCTAGGAAGGTGCCCACCGCGTAACCCTTCTTCTCCAATTGCTCCTCGATGAACGATACAGCAGAGTGAAGCGCCGTTTCGGTGGAATACCCCGTACGATACGCATGCTGGTTCGCGTGCAGCGGATGCCGCAGCAGAACCACATCCCGTATGTAAATATCCACCAGCCTTTCCAACGTCTTTAGAAGAAAGGACGTCAGGCTGATTGGACGAAAATCCTTGGCGGAGCTGTATCCCGTTCTTCCCGCCTTGGGGATGAACACAACTCTCGCCTGTCTCCAAGCTCTGGGCGTATAGCCCAGGGCCAAGCAAGCCCTCATTGTCCGCGTGAGCGGCCCCGTGATCTGTTCCAGCCCCTCCTGAAGAAGGGCCGGGAAGACCCGGTCCGGTCCAGCCGACTTGAAGGGCTTGAAACCTCCTACAGCCCTTTTGACCCTGTCGGGCCTCACAATTTTGGCTGCAAGAGACCAGTCATTCTCTCGTGCCCTGCATGGGTCCAAGGTTTCCTGCTGGATGTCTGCTCCCGGGTCTCTACAGAAGCCCGGAAAATTCGATTCCAGCAGGTGGGTCAGGCAACGTTCCCCGGAAACCATCGTCCCGTCATCGAGCCGGATGGCCTCCAAGGCCGCGTCCTGACTTCTAGCCAAGATCCTGCCTAGTCTGGCGGCTTCGGGTATCCCCTCCACCGACTCGCAGAATCTTCTCCAGCTCTCCTTCTTTGCCCTTACCACAGAGTCCCTGTAGACCTTCTGAGCCCTTCGGTGAAGGTCCCAGTCAGCCTGGCGGCCCGTGTTCCTGGCTCTATTCCAGGCCCGACGTGCCGCACCCCTGAGATCCTGCAGCTTTGGGCTCCACCAGGAAACCTTTCTGTCATTCCTTACCGTCCTCTCCGGACAGTTGCTTTCAAAGCTGTTGATGAGCGCCCTTTGCAGGTGCTCGACACACAGCTCGATCTCTTGTGAGGTCCCGTGTCTCTTGGGGAACTCCCTGAGACCGACAGCCAGGTCCTCACGGAATGAATCCCAGTCCGTCTTCCTTGGGTCCCTTACAGTCCTCACCTTCGCCTTGGCCTTTGCCAGTCTGAAGGTGATCTGTCTGTGATCCGACAATGAGGGTTCATCGGAGACCCTCCAGCCGGTCACCTCCCATACCAACCGCCTAGAACAGACAGTTAGATCCAGCACCTCCCTTCTCACCGCAGTGACAAAGGTGGGCTCGTTACCTCTATTGAGAATTTCCAGGTCGGTAGACACCAGAAATTCCAATAGCTTCTCTCCTCTCCTGTTGGTGTCCGTGCTTCCCCACACCGTATGGTGCGCGTTCGCATCGCACCCCAAAATGAGGGAAAGCTGCTCCTTTTGGCAGTACTCCACCAGGCGAACCACCAGGTCCGATGGTAGTGGGTCGTCCTCCTCGTGTGGGAAGTAACCCGACGCCACCACCACCCTCCTTCTAGTCCTAGTCTCACTGATGGCCTCGATCACAACCGCCACCAGGTCTCTGGAACAGAAATTCGGCAGCAGTTGGGCCTCTAACCCCTTGACAGCCACACAGGCCCTGGGTCGTTCATCTTGCGGAGACTTGAATAGTCTTCCGCACCCCGCCAGACCCCTAATACCCCCCCGGACTAGCCAGGGTTCTTGTATTAGTGATATGGCTGTGTGCACCCTAGCTTGGCGCCTGGCCAAAGCAGCCGAGGCTCCCTTGCTGTGGTGCAAGTTAATCTGGGTGAAGCCCACCCCGGTCCCGTCTACTGTGAAGACGAGGCCTTTGGGTCGGGCCCTCCCTTGCCCTTATCCTTCCCATCCTGGGATGCCCCGGTCACCTTGAAGGTAACCCGGTCCATCCCGAGATGAGGCCTGAAATCCAGTGCCTTCAGCTTGAGGACACTGGACTCGGGAATGCCGAGAACGAGGTTTCTGCCCTCGCAGGTAGCCCCCACGTTCTCCGCATGCACACGCCAGCCCGAAGTACTGATCCCCGGGTTCTGCCGCTCCAGCAGCCCCAGGACAGCGGCCGCGCCCACAGGTGGACCCGGGACCCATACCACTGCCCTGCACTGCCTTTGCAGCATCTCCAGTCCCACCACCCTGAGCCTGGCGCCCTCCCACGGTACGATGCCGCTGATTCGACTTTCTAGCCAACTCAGCGACTCCGCATCCGCGCATCTGACGACCGCAGCCCCTGCCCGCAAAGAGGTGCTGTCGAATCTGGGCAGGGGACCCTCCTGGATCCCCTGGATCTCCTTAAAGACCGCACCCCTTAGTTGCGCCACCCGCTCAACGGTTAGCGCTTCCTCGGGGTACCCCTCCGCGACAATCACCCTCGTTAGGGGGTCCGCGGCATCTGCGTAAGCCTGGGTCCCTTGGACCTTCGGCTTCTTTGTCGCCCCTTCCACCGAAGGCGGGGTCTCGGCGGGGCCCCTCCGTCGCTTACCGGCGGTGGTGCCCCCCCGAACCCCCCCAACCGGTGTCCGGGGGTCGGTCAAGGTTGAGGTCCCCGGAGCGGCCGGCAGAGGCCCCTCCCGGGTTTGCGCCCGGGCCTGAGCCTCCACCTTTCGCTCCCGAGCCCTCTTCCTTTTCGCGGCTCCGGAGAGTTTCCTCTTACCGAGGTCCCCCTCCTTTTCCGCCTTAGCATCCGTAGCTTCGGTGCCTCCCGTGCCCCTTGGGGCCCGTTCGGCTCCCGAAACCACTCCTCTCTCCGCGGTCTCGGTGCTTCCCGTGCCCATAGGGGTCCGTTCGGCTCCCGATCCCGCTTCTGCTACTCTTCCGGAGTCCTCTGTCGAAGCCTCCATCGGGGTGTCTTCCGTGAGTTTTGTTTTTAATGTTAAATTTAAGCTCTCCATTTTGTTCCCACGAGCAGCTAGGGAAATAAACGGTCCACCCACGCAGAGCCCCGCATGCGTGGGTAAGGCTAAATACTCTGGGGTTTCGCCCGGTTCCCCAGAGGCATCGTTCAAGACACTGCTCCCCCAGTGCCACGCAGCCCTCGCCACGATGGCTTCCAGCTTGGCTTGGGGAGTTGGTCCGCGGTAACGGCTTTCCCCCCCCCTGGGCAGGGTTTTACGCCCGCCGGGGCAGGTTATAACCGCTACTACCCGGGCGGTCCACCCGGGCACGCGGGGGTTTAGACCCGGGCCAGGGTTTCCCACCCGGGCGTCCTCCTATCCGCCGCCCGGAGACGCGCCCGATAGGCACTCAACCCACGGGAAGGAGAGTATATACATGTAATGTAAATTTTCATTCATACACTCATACACACAGACATACACAGATACATATAATATTATTTTCCAATATTGCTTTAATGTTTTGTGATATTAGGGAAAATATTTGCAATTTGTACTCACAAAATTCGAAATTCCAAACCAGCACTGCTAATTTTGAGGATTTACCATTGAGCCATGGTTGTGAGAGAAAAAAAGAACTAAAGGCAAGAATAGTTATATTAAAAAATTACTGAGCGCTCATTAAATTTTTAATATGGGTGCAGAAGCACAATCTCTAATTGTGCGGCGAAGTAGCAATTGAAGATGATTGGTTCTTACTTTTGGATCTAACAAGTCACGTTTAATTGCTATTTTGCTGCATAGTAAGCGTACTTCTCGATGCATCTAATTGTACGTTCAGAAAACACAACGGATGCACAACAATTGAATAATTCTAATATAATTGGTTTAAATTTAGAGAACCAATGGTGAAGACCAATAATTACTGGCCACTCAGTGATTATTGTGTTTTCTAAGCGTAGCCAGAGAATGCAAAGTTCTTACCTTTAGTTCTTCTTTTTTATTAAAAAAAAAATATATATTTTTTTGAAATACTTGTATCAAAAAAATAATTCAAAAGAGGATTAATGGAAAGTTGAAAACTTGAACTTAAAAAGCCTATTCTCATTTTTTTAATTATTTTTAATAATTTTATTTATTTAATGAGAAAAATATATAATTTCACGTAACGTGAAATGCTCACATTTTTTAATGCAAATAAATAATTAAAAATATTTTAATAACACAAGCGCATAAAAAAAGTTGTTTGAACAGAATATCCCACTAAGCTATTTTTATGCATTTTGACGTGTTAAACACGAATCTGGTGTCAGAACTGTCCCATTACTCATCTTTTTTTTTATTTAATCAAAAAGGTAACCTAAAAACCTAAAAATTGTAATAATTGCTCTGTACGCGGAAAATGATGAGTCATGGTGCAATTCTGAAAATGGATTTGTGTTCAGCGGTTCAAAATACATATCATGGTCTGCTTCGTGATAAGGTAAATGTCCCTATTCCCGACCATGTTTCCTCTACCGATCATTTTGACGCGAAACGTTGTTTACGAGCCTGCTGATTCATCAGCTCGTTCATTAGTGAAGTGGAAAAATTCCAGAATTCATGTAGTACAAGAGGATTGTAACGTGTAGAGTAAGTACGATAATTAAATATACTTTTTTTCGCATTTCTTGCCACACGTCACCATCCACGCGTATTCTTAAGAGTGAGGTTAAGAATTGTCAGTTGTCTAACTAGTCCGTATTTCGTTCAAAATTCTTTTGTAAAGAATAATTTGAACGCTAAATGTTTTGTTATAGTTTGCCATACTTAGAAACAAAAATCAGTCGAAAACTGTTATTTTTTTATTTATTTGATGGTCGAGGTTAGGCGCAGCAAAATGCCTGCATATCCCCGTTGCCGTATATAAACGTCACTGAAGAAAAGAAACGTATTATTGAAGCCGAAAAAAAAAGAAAACGCTTGAAACGAGAAGAAAAGGCGAGAAAAAAGCAAAAGATGTAAAATTGATTGAATCAAAATAAAATATTGATTGAATTAAAATATAATATTGATTGAATTAAAATAAAATACCTATTTGCATGATTTATGTATATTTTTTGTTTATTATTGATTTATGTTTGTTTTTATGTTTATTTTTTGTTTGAAACCTCTGCCTTGCATGCTCTAAAAAAAGGTGGTCGGTCATGGGGGCATGCCTGGTCGGCATTAGATACAGCTGGTCGGTAGAGGGGGAACGCACTAGTGCCGCTTTATTCCTCTTTATTTAGAAAAATACTTGACGGAATGGATTGAGTCTACGATTTTTGGAAAGTGCATGGATGAAGCTATCCACCAGTATAAAACTCTTTATCCAATTTATTTTTGTCACGCTTGACAACGCCATTCTTTTGTTGGGTCGGCTTTATAGGTGTCCGGAATAGGGACATTTACCTTACAGACCTTTTTTTGTGAGTGACTATGCTGCACTGCCGTACCAAAAAAATTGAATTGTATCACGGATCAGACTATGATGTCTTTATGTATTTTGAGCCGCTGAACACAGATTCGGTGTCAGAATTGCCTCATCATCCACCATGGAGTATTCTGTTCAGACAACTTCTTTTGTGTGCTTGTGTAATCTATTATTCATGATTTTTAATTAATAACGAATTAATGAATTAATTAATGAGAAATATACAATTTTTTATGCTTTATTTTTTAAATAGCATTTATTAAAGTAAAATAAGTAATTAAAATATTTATACTTGAAACTTTAATATATAAGGGGATAAATTTGTCTTATTTTATTATATAATGTGATTAATTAATTCCGATTCATCAATATTTTAATTGCGTTTACAGAATAAAAAATCCTTTTCCACAATTAAGGTATAAACGATAACACAATGCGCACGTAATAATGTCGACAAAAAGCAAAACATCTCTAAAAAAATTTTTGTTTATAATTTATCATGCTAATGCGTATTTCCGCGAATTCTTACGATTTATAGAGCATTTCAAAATTTACT
Source organism: Monomorium pharaonis (assembly GCF_013373865.1). NCBI lineage: Eukaryota > Metazoa > Arthropoda > Insecta > Hymenoptera > Formicidae > Monomorium > Monomorium pharaonis. Next base: position 252,444 of record NC_050471.1, on the reverse strand, counting down.
GCGAGTACTGAAAATCTATACCCAGGTAGCACATACTCGTTTTAAAAACGTTTCACAAATGTTTCTTCGAAACGTTTCATAACCTAAGCTAATCTAATCTAACCGGCTCTTGGAAACATTTCTAATTGATAAAAATATTTACTCCAAAAGCGTTTAGGGAAATATTTTTTTAATAGAAAAAATAACGTTTAAGAAACTTAAAATTTGTTTTTTTCTTTATCTGTAAAAAATTATTTTTCACAGATTTAAAATAATGCCTACCATTACATAGGTGCGTTAATATAATAATATATACAATAGCTATTTGTTACAAAAGACATTTTTAGTTTTGAACATTTTGAAACTTTTAATTACACATATACTTCTTCATTATTCTTTTTAAACTTTAACATACTATCATATAAATGTCCCACGTAGCAGATATTTGTTTAAAAAATGTTTTATACACATATACATAACGCGCGCGTAATTGGGTAGCCATATTATCTTCTCTCTCTCTCCCCCCCCCCCCACACACACACACACACACACACACACAGGGTGAATTTTAATGGCTGTCCCAACTTTTTACCATGAGAGATGGAATTACCGACTGCGATCTTAGTACACACATGGACGACATGTGCACATACATGATTCGTACATGTCAAAAATTTACCCTGTATATATAAAATTTTGAATTAAAAAATTAATTTTTATTTCATTTATAGAAACGTGAAAAATAAATTTTTTAAACTATGGTTTTGAAAAAGTTTTTGTTGAGACGTTTCTTATTAATGATTGCCAATTGAAAAATATTAGATACGTTTAGAAAACGTTTAGAAAACGAACATGTGCCATCTGAGTAGTACACGTAACATGAACTATAGATTTTTAGTACTGGCAGTGAATTTTGAAATGCAGCCTTAGATTGTTTTGTTTCAAAGGCAATTTTATATAAAATTGATTAACTGAATTTTTTTTCTTTATCAATGTTATTTTGTGTACTTAAAAATTAAAGCAAATATCATACGCGTGAACAAATATCTTAACAATTAACATAATAATTGTAACAAGAATATTAAAAAAATTGTTTATGTTATTATTTTCTGTATTAAATAAAAGTTATATAAATGTTGCAACACGTTTTCATTAATTTTAATCCTCACACTTCGTATTTGTAACAAGTTGGTCACATGGGGTGTGTCATGTCCCAACGACATCTTTAGAGTTTTATCATAATTATTTTGCATTTTTAAACTTTTGAGTGATATTGATATATTATTAACGGATTTAAAAATATGTTTTGATAATTAAAATAGTGAGAATAAGCAAATATAATAGTCCATTTTTAAGTTTGATCTAGAGTTTAATTTAGAATTGAATCTAGAGTTTTAGAGTACGTAAATTAGAATAGAAAATTACTTGGGGTGCTGTGCATCCCATGTGACCAGGGAGAGTTAATTAGAACAAAATTATATTTGAAATAAGACGTTTCTTCCAAAACATCTGTTTCAAAGAACATTTTAATCTACATTATGTATGGTTTTTCTCACATGAATGATGGGCATCGAAAAATAACGAGATCAATATATTTACAAACATAATACAATTGATATCAATTTTAATATTTACTACGTTATGTATGTACAATAATCAGTTTAATGAGGATACAATTTTATATTTTATTTTTTCATCTTAATAAAATGATAATGTACATGAATACACGTTTAATTATTACATATATATATAAGTGGTATTGTTAAAATGTTAATTTTTATTAAGTACACATTATTAAGCGCGCGCGCGCACGCACGCACGCGCACACACACACACACACACACACACACACACACACACACCCACACACAAGTACTACTTATTTGTATGCATCTGTAATCAAATAAGAAATACAATCCAAGTAGCAAACTGACGTCAAATATGGTCTTTTTAATGATGTTTGCAACGTCAAGAAGGCGTCATTAAAACTATATTTGACGTCACCTTACTACTTGGAAAAGTTGCATTATATTAACTGTACTAGATTTTATAATATAATTCTATCCTATCCTATCCTATCTAAAAAAATGCATGTAAATTCGATTGCTCGCATTTCTCGAAATTTATTGTTGTCGATTTTCCACGATGCCGATTGATTCTTTCGCTGCGCTTACTTCGTGTTGCAAGAGGAGCTGTCATTGCGATTGAATTTTGATGGCTGTTAAATTTGTGTAGATATTATCTATACAATTATCGTTGTAATTTATTTTTAAAAAGTAAGAAATAAAAAGTTAAGTAGTAGTGTCTGTGGTGTCTAGTCTGTGGTGTCTAGTCCACTTAAAAAAAGCGTATTATTGATTTTGTAACCGCTTTTCTGCAATGCTGATTGGTTGTTGGTGTCAGGTTCGTGCTGTATGACTTGCTTCATACTGTCGTCTGCTGTTGTCTACAATTGACAATCAAATTTTTGACAAGTAATTTGAAATTTTTTAAATAATTAAAATAAATATTTTAGATTAAAATAACATAATTTTAAACATAATTTTAATTAAAAAACAGAAAGAGAGAAGAAGAAGAGAGAGAGAGAGAGAGAGAGAGAAAATTAGAAACAGTTTAAAGGAGATAAGAAGAAAGAGTAAATACAAGAGTAAAATAAAGTAAGTTATTTACATGTAAATAAATTATAATTAATATTATAACTTAGTTTACAAATAAAATATTAGATATATTTGATGATCGATATTGTTGGTAATCTGACTTAAATAAATTATGAGTTTTTAATTTAATATAAATAAAGTTTCTCAAAAATAACTTTTACTGTAACTTGAATTAATTTAATCTTAACGTAACTAACTAGGTTTGTTTTTTATTTGTGTAACTTTTAACTTAATTAAATTAATTTTATAACCCATTAACTTTAATTTAATTTAGTTAAAAAATTATATTAACTTACTCAACACTGGGTTTCAGACTGACTAAACACCGTTTTTTGATAATGTAGACAATATTTAATCTTTGGCTAGCTTTTGGTGATAAACAATTTTTTTGTCATCGAAAGATAGCAAATAATTAGCAAATAATTCCTATATTAATGATTTTTTTATTTGTTTAGTGTATATGCGTTTTTTTGTAGTGGCTAAATAGCTTAATATTATGCTATCTAGCCACTAGTCGTATATAAACTAAATAAATTAAAAAATTATCATAAAAAAATCATCGATACATGAATTTTTTGCTAATTATTTTCTATTTTTTGGTGACAAACAAAATTTTTTGCCTCAGCCCAAAAAAATTGCCAGTGGCTAGACAGTTTAATAACAAGATACTACAAAAAACGTACGCAAGCTAAATGAATTTAAAAAGCAACAAAATTATGTATAATTATTTGTTAGCCTTTGGTGAAAAAAAAATTTTTTTGCTTCAACTAAAAAGATACAAATGATAACTTTTTTGCCTGGAGCAAAAAATTTTTTTTTGTCACCAAAGATAGCAAATAATTAGCAAAAAATTCATGTATTGTTGATTTTTTAATTTATTTAGTTTATATATGATTTTTTGTAGTGGTTAGATAGCATAATATTAAGCTATCTAGCCATTGATATTTTTTTTTTGGTTGGAGCAAAAAATTTTTTTTTAGCAAAAAATAGCAAATAATTAACAAATAATTCCAATGTAGAAATCGATATGTTCTGATGATATGGCTCAGACCGATATTTGATGTAGCATCAGCACCAAACAAGGATGTGTTGATCTATGTATCTAGTATGTATATTTTCTCAGTCATAAAAAAAAATTATAGGAACAGAGACAGACTTTCCGCCATATTTTTAATTTTGAAATTTTGTTTTGGAATTCGTCATCTTTGACCTAAAAAATCTTAAAACTTTAAGATGTTAAAATAATAAATACAACAGATTGATAATATAATAGATGCAAAAGATATTAATAGATACAAAAAGTAGAACAAGGGATATGAGGCTATTGCATTAATTGATTTTCTTGAAATACTTTAATCTCATATCTCTGAAATCTATCTTATGCTCAACTTAAGATTTTTTGGTAATCAATATTCCATCATAAGGTATTAATCGTAAAATATCATTACATAAATACAACTGATAATATTTTTATTTTACATTATTCTCATTTTTTATAAAATAAATGTAAATATGTAAAAGCACAAAAAATTATCTGTTTAAATAAAAAATAAACATTTATTTGTTTTACAAAAGTAATTATGCGAAGAAAATAAGCCAATTAAAGAATGGATATTATACAAATTAAAAAATGTATTATTTATTATTTTTTAATATTAAAAATGTTATATATTCAATAATAAAGTTCTATATAGTGAAGTGTTTTAAGTATTTTGATTAACGTATTAACATTATATAAAAACCAAAAAGAGCATAAGGATAAATGTTATATTAAAAGAAACTTGATTGTTACGGAAAATAAGAAAAACAATTTATTGTAATATAAATAAATAATAAATTATTTGTAATTGTTAATTTTTTAAATTTTCAATCTGCTCTTTGGTTTTATTACAAATTTTATTTAGTGTTAAATAATTGAACAACTTTAAAATGATGCAAAAATAAATCATAATTGATAAAAAAAGTGCTTTTAATAATTATTTTTAAAAACCATTTTGACATTATGATAATTTGTTCTTTTGATTCTGAGCATATTTTTAAGTTTATTATAGGTGAGAGATTTTAGAAATATTTCTGTTACATAAATTTTATGATATTTTACAGAGTTTTTTCAGAATAGCACATAAATTGTGAAAGATTAAAATCTTTCTGAAAATTTTCCAGCAATTCATACTGTATGAGATATCCTATTATATTGGAACATTTAAAAAAGCGCTAGATTTAAAATTTGACGCGTTACCCATAACAGAGAGATAAAAACAGTTTCATCTATAAGCGAAATTAATATATCAAGCCGCATGTGCGCGCATCTCATTCATTTATTAAGATTTTGAAAATATGACAGTTGCGCGTGATAAAATGGCGCGACAAATATTGACATTTTGATACTTAGATTTATTTTCCAGGTGAATTCAAGTCGAATCTCAAAGTCAATTACTCGACAATCTCTTTCCCCTTTCCCACTTTTTTCGCTCGTTCACGACATGTTCGCAAACGTTCGAATCTGCTAACTACGCGCCGGAAGATCGTACTTTGTAATTTCAGGACAATCGTTTCCATCATTCTAAATTCCGTCTCCTGTATTCCGATATAGCGTCAACTTAGATCTTCGACCATCCTTTTCGCTCTTCGCTAATAGTAGGTTCGATATAGGTCATTGATAGATTGTGATCTTTTTGGAATATACCTAGTTCTCTCACGTGAATACTGTTCTCGCGATTTGCTATCACGGACAACCCACGTCAGATAAAGCCAGATAATCCGAGATAGCGAACAAAATGATAGACAGGATTAATATAAATGAAATATGTAATTCGATGACGTTTTGGAAAGATTAAGTTTATTATCATTTTCCAATACTACTCTATCGGTAGCATGCTTAGAAAAAAGATACCGTGACATACATATAAAGTTTTGAATGCATTTGACATTCGTTTTCTTTCTATTGCCGTGAATAAATAGAAATTTTTGAGAGAAAAATTATTGAACACAACTGTTATTTGCAATTTATTTAAAGAGAATTTAACATAAGTCTCCGTTACAATTATTACAAATTACACTGTATAATTAAGAACACTGTATAATTAAACTATCCTTTTAAAAAATAACAAATATTTATGATCATTTAGAGCAGATAAAAATTGGTCTATGTTTCATTGGGAATGAAGTCATTGAAATATAAAAGAAAACGAATTATTCGTTTAAAACGTGATGGATAATTATTTTCCGTTTCATTTTCAGATATTTCGGTGATTTAATTCAATACGTAGTCGGATTTTTGTCCGATCATGACCGTAAATATTCATTTGTTACTTTTTGATAGAATAATCAAATTGCTATTGTCTGGAAACTTTTCTCAGTGTATATTCTTTGTTTGATTGTCAATTTATGTGTCATTGTAAAGACATTTTCAGTAAAAAAAAGTAAAAGTAATAACACATGTACTATTTTCCATTTGAAACGAAATTCTATTAACGATGATCGCGAAAGTTTGTCAAAATTTTTGTTTTTTAGCCAAACATAGAAATAAGATTAAAATTATTTTTGTCGCGCTTATGTTTTTGTTTGTCATTTTTGCATGCGGATTTAGTCCATAAGGTTTGCCTGCCATGCATGTACACGACACGCGTAAAATATTGGTTTAAAACAGACAGATGTTTGCGAATATTTTCATTAAACTGAAAATGTTAAATCGAATTGGTATATAAACGCCGCGAGTCTCAACTGTTTTTACTGCTCCTAAGCTCATTTTTTGTGCTTTTATGTTATTAGCTTAAAATTACTCCCAGGGGAGAGCGTTGCACGAAGAAATTTATTTCGTATTCTAAAAAAGTAATATCCATCGCGGGGATTTATACATCGTGCTATTGGTAGAGCGTACAAAGTTGTTTCTTTATTACTTGCGACAGAATTATGGCTGATCGTCATGGGAGTCATTTCTTTCAGGGGATAGATGCCCAGTGCGATCAGCACGTAAGAGATAAAATGAATTAGATAACGCTTAATTTACCGAAAGTGTTATTCAGCGACATATGCTGGTCGCGTGATTATCATAACTCGCAATTTCAGGGACAATATCTAGAATTAAGCAGTGTCCCGGGTGAAGACAACGTGAGAGATACTCCGATGGTGAATGGTTCGGGGATCCCCGAGAACTATGCGAAACCATTCCCCTAATAGTAACTGTATCCGGTTAAATACCCCGAAACGATCGCAATTGTCATCTTTACAAACCCGTCAACGATTGTCGTAGAGATCCCTGTTAGTACCAGCTAGATAGAACTAGACTAGATCCCCGAGAGACGCGAGCATTCCAGGACGAGCGCGCTCAGGATGGTCTGTAGAAAGAAATTCGGGCCCGAATAGGAGCCGAGTTGTCGAAAGAGTGAAAAAGAAAGAGGGAAAAGCGGGAGGTCACGGGAGTTAAACCACCGTAGAGTCTCTCCCGCGCGAAGGGCTACCGACAAGGAGAAAAGAACAGCTGGTGAGCCAAAGAGAGAGATAGACAGAAGAGAGATTCGCTAAGGTACGAGGAAGCAGCAGAAGCAGAGGTAGAGGTAGAGGCAGCAGCAGTGGCAGCGGCAGTGCCCGGGCATCAGGGCACAGTTACGAGGGCGCAAGCGCTACTAGACTGTTCCTGGTGCGGGCTGCTCAACGAAGAGGGGAGAAGAGACAGAAAGAGCTAGAGAGAGAAAGAAAGAGGGGGGGGGGAGAGAGAGAGGAAAAGGGAGAGAGAGTATCGGAGGGTGCCCGTAGGAAGTTTATCGGCGGTGAGTCGCGGGACGGGACGTGAAGTCCGGGTGCTTGCGCGGTAGGGGATGAGGGTGGTGGAGGCACGAGCGTACTCCGTACTCCGAGGGTTTCCAGGCAGCAGTCTACGGCCCGGGACAGAGAGACCAGGACCAGCCTCGGGAGAAGGGGAGCGAGGTCTCGTAGATTCTCTCTTACGTACCGAAGTGTTTTTCGCTCCCTCCCTTTCTCTCGTTTTCTCTTTCTCTTTCTTTCTCTTTTTCTCTCTCTCTCTCTCTCTTTCTCTCTTTATCTTTTACACACACGCGCGCGCACACACACACACACACACACACACACACACACACACACACACACACTCTCTCTCTCTCTCTCTCTCTCTCTCTATCTATCTATCTATCTATCCCTTTCATTCTCAACGTTATTCTCCCTTCGCGAACGGCGCGTTCGTGACCTTGAGTCACTGTGCCGATGCGTACCGAATCGTTTTACCGACGTATCACGGCTTTGCAACGGTGTCGTTAGCACCGGAACGGTAATTCGCGGTACGCGTACGAACGCACGGAAATGAGCGAAAGCGCTCGGCCGGGAGCTGCACGGAGCACGTGCCAGGCGCGCAGAAGGCGCTTCAGGCGACACCAGGTGCGCTAATCGTGGACCAATCGCGTGGGAAGAGCAAGATCGCGGGTGATATAGGACATTGCACCCGGGAGAAGCGCGATCGGAGATCGTGCGAGTGCGTCGGGGAACAGGAATGACGCTGCAGGCCCGCGGTAGTGTGAATGCCGCGCGTTCCAGGACAGTCCCGATGCTCGCAGCCCTGGCACCGCTTCTTATATTCGTCGGCATCGACGGCGTTGTGCACGGCATTGCACGTTCCGCGTTTTCTCAAGGTAAATTTCTCTATACAGCATATACGACAGCATATACGAGTCTTGTTTTATGATCATCTCAGAATTTTTTTAACACAAAAAATTCATCTTACGATCGCTTTCTGCTTCTGTACGATCTATGTACTCCTATATTTACTTTTCTAGTCACGCTCGTAGTGGGATGTAATGTATCTTGTCGCAAGTAAAGAGAAATCGTAGTGGCGTATAAAAATCATATACAAATGTATGCGTGTTTTATGGGATTCTCCCATTCTTCGAGTTTCGATTGAAAGAATTCACAATAACGCCTTGCGCGTAACCGATGTTATGAATTCGAAACGTTGTTTCTCCACTATTTCTGCCAACTTCTGACATAAATAGAAACAGACAAGGTTCCATGCGAAAGGTTTTTGAGATGAATTTTATTGCCGTTTGCTCGCTTGGATTCGCTACCTTTCTTTCACCTCTCTGCTACCTCGCGCGTTTTCTTCTCATGGAAGAAAAGCTACTTCGACAGCAACGGAATCGTGTTCTCCTCATTTCATCGGAGTAAACTTCATTTCGTTCGCTTCATCGTTCTCGCTTCTTTCCTTTCCGCCTTCTTGCGATTTTCAGATTTTTGAAAATAAAAATCTCAAATTCAGACTAAGAAATCTTGTAACGTTATGAAATCATGTACATTAGGAAACAGCGCAATTTTTTTCAATCGTGCGTTTGCTATCTGCTAAATCATGGTCACAAACCACGTGATCCGTCTATGCGCACTACAGAAATTGTGAAAAAGTTTCATTCGTTCATTATTTCCATAACTGTTAATTTTAACATTAATTTCTTTGTGTTCCTTGGATAAGAAACCGTTTTAATTTAATCTTTGTCAATGCTTCTCCCTTTTGATAAGATTAGTGTATGAGATTGAGCGCCGCAATTGTTATCGAATAAATTAGACTAAAAACATTTTCGTGATTTAGAATAAATTGTAAATATTTTGAATAGAAAGTTTTGCAAATATCCTATATTTGTAATACTCATAAGACTCAAAAGATTGAATCAAAATTTGAACTTATAAAGCATGGTTGAACTCGTGAAATTGTTTGCTCGTGCTTATTGTTCGATCTTTATTGATAGATATTATAAATTTATAGTTCTTAATTTTAGTTTCCCGTTCTGCTGTTTTTGTTGTTCAAAAATTATTTATTTATGATTAGAATTTTCGAAACTATATTTCGATTTTCTTATTTTGGCAACAGCCACTGATAATTCTTCCTCAATTTAGTTTATTACCGTAAATAGTATCCAAAACAAATTGAAACATTTGATCATTATAGAAGCAGTCGACATAAATATTCATTAGCTCATCAATCTATACAATGCAGAACTTTATGAATGATATGGTCGATTCAATTCCTTCATTGTCGAAACGATGTTAATCATCGACATAGGTCGTCCGATCGCGTAGTTGCGCTTTTAACGGCAGTTTGGATAGGCAAATTCGATGTTGGACGGAGTTATTACGAGAAGCAAAGCGTCGTAAGGGATTTTGTTCAAGGATTTGCATTGATTTGCTTGTCGGCAGAACTTAGAGAATTAATTGCAAAGCGTATAGCTTTAACCGCGGGCAAAGTCGTTAAATCTACCACGTAAGTAGTTCTCGCGGTAAAGGTCGCTTTCTGAAGGTCATTTTGGAACAGCACCGACACATCTCTCTGTCTTTCTCTCTCTCTCTCTCTCTCTCTCTCTCTCTCTCTCTCTTTCTCTCTCTATTTCGTTTTTTTAAATATTCCTCGAGCACATACCTTGCACGTTGACATTGTGTACGATATTTCTCGTGTTTCGTGTTTTCCAGATCACGTATGTACACAGTGGTTGAGTTGTAAGGTATGAAGTGTGCGCGCAGTAACACGTATCGACAGCAGCAAAATGCGAAAATCAATTTTTGACGGGTCATCAGTAAACGTCTATCGCAGGATGCGCGACAGTTCCTCGATGGTTTCACAGGTGAAATCGAGCAAACGCGTGTTGTCTCCTTTCCTCTTGTACCTCCCTCGCGCTCGCTTCTACTTTATTCTATTCCAGCTGTTTGGTGCTTACGATAGAACGGAATTGAGCTTATGGCAGATCGCTTTATCGTTTTGCTCTATTAAATTTAACCGTCATTATATGCGCATTGTTGCTTGATGTAGACACATAAAGTTATGCATGTCGTGTGATATTACGTTAGGGGATAGTGTATATTGGTATTAACCGTAATAAGTTTGAAGTAAGCATAGCAAACATTTATAACACATATATTACTTCGAATACATAGATACGCAAATATGCAAAATAACAATGCGTATCTGCGGATGCGATGTGGAACAACTTTTCGTATATAACCGTTAATGTGTGTGACAGACGAATAACGACATTTGCATTGTTTCTGGATCACGCGCGGAAGGTAAAATCCTCGCACGAAATTTGTCAAAATTTCAAACATGTTCGTTAGCGTCATTTGGATATCGAATGCCGAGAGAGAGAGGAGGGGGGGAGAGAGAGAGAGAGAGAGAGAGAGGAAGAAAAACGACGCTAACGTCGTTTAAATTAAAATTTATTTATTCGGAAATCAACTTAACGATCCGTTTAAACGCATAAGGTTAACTATTACACGAAAAGAAAAATCCGACGTAACCCCCTCGGGATGACCGTTCAACTCTTTGCCTTTAACCTTCCCTCCGGCAAAAAGTCATTCTGTAGTGGTTGCACTTTTTATCTAAATAACACATACCATATGGCTACTGCCAACTATCTCACGGAGTCCGACCACTCATGTTCCATCTTTTTTTTACATTTTTCTATGTACCAATGATAAGTGTCATTAATAATTTTTTTCTTTTTTTTCTAATGTATATATATACTATATGCGCGCGCGCGCGTTAAAAAAGAAAATTTATTATTGACACGTGTCATTATGTTTCTTCTTGTACATATCATTCCAGTGAAACGTCTGTAGTATACCAGTAGATTACTAATGTTCGTATTAAACCGTTTTTTTTTAATCTACCGATATAATCCAAGTTAGTCTAATGGCAGATTGGCAGCAGATTTTTGTTTTACTTCTGCTATCAATCTACATTCAATTACTACACTGTATGTAGAGCTGTTTTGTTTCTATCATCAATTTGCTGCTAAAAATTGCATATGAACAGATTCTATTTTATTTTACACAACATTCTGTGTGTGTGTATGTGTGTGTCGTCATCTATATAATATGGTTGCCACTTAAATTATGGTTGTAACACATATGTATATAGTAATTATTTGCTAAGATTGGAGCAAATAATGTTATTTTCAGAGTGTTACTTTTTTGTATGGAAAGGTGAAAAATAACATATTGTGACAATCTTAATTTTTTCTCTGCGTATATAAAATTAGAAAACAATTGTTTTATTGGTTCAAAAATTATTCAATCTTTGATTTGCTGTTTATTTAATTTTTATATAAAATAGATCTTATCAGTACTTATTTAATGAGTAGTAACAAATTAATCTTATCAGTAAATTTAATGAAAAAGTAACAAATTAAATCAAACTTTTTACATATACTGATAAAATTTAATAAATATTCATTAAAGTTTATTCAGATCTATTTATGTTTATTTCCATCAAAGTAAATTAACATAAATTTTAATTTCACTTACTCTATAACTTTTTCTAATTCTTAAAACTAAAAAAAGAACAAGTAACTTAAACCGAGATTAAAGTTAATCTATATTGATACATTATTCATTTAACATTTATCCACTCATAAAGAAGATATCAAATCAATACTCAAATGTATCGAAATGTAATCTCTTTTTCGCGATGCTGATCGATTCTCCTGTTGCGCTAATTTTATGTGCAGTTATCATCGTGGAGTTAGTAAATGATAATTCGTATAAATGATTATCAATTTATTTTTAAAAAGTAAGAAATATCACGTAAACAATTCAATAGCACGCATAAAGCGCACGTTTGCGACGTGTAGTATATCAAAACCGTTATATTACACGGAACGATTTTTATTTATTTTTGAATGAGCCTCTTGATACGTCAGCGAATTTGGTCAATGAATTTTTTAATTCGCTAGCGTCTACAATTTTAAAATCGCGGCATTTAATAATTGCCGCGATAAATTTTCGACGCTTGTTGTTGATATAGAAGTAGGCAGCGTTATATAAATATATAATTGTACAAAAATTGCACATAATTATATGTATTTTCATATAATTTAATATAATTAAATATGATTAAATATGATGAAATTTTTACTGGATAATAAATGCCCTGTTGGTCTCGCTGTGCGTGTACTTGGCTGTTTAATCAAGTGTGATTATGAAAATTATTCATGTCACAGCGATCACTAGATGCCGCGACTTTAAAATTATAAACACTAGCGAATAGAAAACGCTGAAATGCTGGCAACTTTGTAATGTTTATTAGCAACATGTAAATTGTTTAATCCTAGCAAATTTTCTCGGAATTTTGGTTTGGAAGTGTGACGATAAAAGACGTTAGCGACAAGCAAATCGCTCCGTGTAAATAACGCTTACAATTGCATTGAAATATGATTATTTACATAAGTTATTTGCATAAGTTGTATAACCAAATAAGTTGTTTTATGCTTTGGTTTTAGAGACATTAGTAAAATAAAATCGTATGTAAGCACATTGTGAAGCCCCTTAACTGACAAACTGGCTTTACGTATGTGTGTATATGTAAATCTAATCTATGGAAAATGACACAAATGAACTTGTTTGGGTAAGAGGTTTCGAGATATCAGGATTGAGGGTACCGATTTTAATTTTGGACTGGTTACAATCGAAAACTCACATCAATATTATATAATAAAATTGCCATTAAATTATAATTTTAATTATAATTAGTTTCTAAGATATTTTAAGTAAAAGTGAATTTGGCAGCTAAATTCTAGATAAAGTTTAAGTAGCGCCGCGACATTTGCAAAGTGAAGTTTGCATTATAGCACGATTTGTTATGTACTTGGTGTAATGCCGTTACTGTGTCGCTTGATGTGCAACATATTTCGTACGTTATTATATATTTTTATGTATTTTTTTATATTTAAAATTGTTTACTGGGAATATAATTCAAAAATTCCTATTATATAATTACCTGTAAAGAAAAAAAATCTAATAAAAATCAATACACTAAGTAAAGACTTGGGAATTTCCTTTACAATTAAATAAATTAAATTGTATTTATAAATATAGTATTAAAAATTTTTAATAAAAAGCTTTTAATTAAAAAACTTTGTTTTTTAAATTATGTTATTATTATATAGCAAATAAGAGGTATATTAAGGGTGTGTGTATCGGACATACAATCTTAGACAAAAGTGCATGAAATTTGAAATACTTAAATATCTACGCCTAACGCATAATAAATTTAGATGTAAGAAACTTGAACGATAGTTGGAGTCTTATTTTTACTTTTACAAAGGTATTTTTCACGTATTTGCGATTTTTTTCACTTATGAGTTTAAACTTTTGATAGTGAAAATGCACAAGTTATATTTTATTTCTTTAAAACGGTATAGTGAAGACAATTGAAACTTGGCAGATATTTTCATCTATTCGTATACTAGATGTACAAAAAAATTCAAAACACTGGTACTATTTCTTCTATATTTTTTTAGCTGTTTATCCGTCAAGATCGTTTTTTTCCATAAGATAGAAAAGGATGCCATGTAAAATCAATGAAAATTAAAATAGTTATAATTTAGCAACCGTTTAGTGGATGCGTTTTCAATTTTTTGCAGTACATTAGGAAAACTAAAAGAACAATTTCACAAGTTTTTAGCAACTTTGTACCATTTTGAACTTTAGTCCGATACATCCTTAAATCAATATGAATTTATAATGTTTTAGTTGTCGCATCTTTGATGTTACGCTTTTAAATATGGGAACCGTGATTTACTTGGCATTTGTAGAGTGTTTTCTATCTGAATTACTTATTTCTATCCGAACTATTCCATTTAAAAAATTCTGTTAATTTTCAGAATAGGGTTTGCGCAAACCTAACCTAACCTAACTTTGTTAGTTAATTTCATTCATCGCACACGCAGGCACGCAGGCACGTATGCAACTTGATGCTCATGCGGTGCCATGCGGCGCGGCGTGCGCAAACGTTCTTTTCTTCTGCATGTTGTCTTGATATATGAGAAAACTTTTCATCTACGTGTATCAACGCTTTTACGCGGAGCGTCCCGCATGCGCTTTAGTAGACATTTTAAATGACAACAACGAAGGCAGAAACATAGATTTTTTATACGAGGACGCAGGAATTTTCAATCCGAAATAACATACGAATTAGTTGGCCAAAGTCAAAGAGAGATAACGGCTTGAGGCATATTTGCGCTATCAATCGTCTTATTAAAACACGGAACGTCTTCAGCTTTGTAAGGGGGCATAGTTTCTATTTTGAAATTATGTCCCCGGAGGAGTAACTCCGATATGGAGCCGGTCGGATAGATACGGAAGTCGCGCGAACGCAGGAAATGGAGATACGACCTAGGAAATCGTGCACGGAGCACGACCTACTTCGTAAAACAGCCGGAATTCAGGATTCCGTTATTAAGAAAACTTCGATGCTGTCGTCCGGGTATAAATTTTGCAACTGCTGGAACACGACCGCCGCGGAACTAGCGTAAGGCAACTGCTAGATCTATTTCCGTCAACGCGCATTGCACACCGTCCCGATTGGTCGATCGATTGATTATTTTCCTCTTATGTCAGTGACTGAAATAATTATAATCTTGAAGTATTGACATATCGATATAGAGCTATTTTCTGACCTGATTTTTGTTAATCCGTATGGAAGCAAAATATTTACTTGAGAAAGTATTTTCCTTCGTTGAACCTTGAAGAGAACCCGTTTTTAAGAATTGTACTATATTATACAAAGTATGAGAGAGAGAGAGAGGGGGGGGGGGGATAGAGAGCGCGCGCAATTATAAGAGATGCAACTTTTTAAATATTTATTGATATATTTAAATTATAATGTCATTTTTTATTATTGCACATTATCCAATGCCATTATCAATTGGGTAATATGCAATAATAAAAAATATTATCATATTTTACAAAAATGATAAATCTCAGACAACACGATGTCAAAAATCAGGTCATAGGACGTCTTATATCTCAACTTTAGACATTGTGCTGTGTGGATATATTTATGAAATTAATTTTTTAATTAGTCAATATCTTTTTCTAAAAAAAATTTTGAAAACTGGCTTTTTCGGCCTTAATAAAATAGAATACTCTCTTAAAAGATTTTTATTTTTTGTTGTATTGCCGAAAAAACCGAACAACAAAATTGTATGTATGCTTGTGCATGTAAATGTTAATCTTAGATAAACAATTTTGTTTAAAATAATTTATTTGAATTGTATGGAAAATTTAAACATTGAGTGACAAAAAGAACCGCTATACGTTACTAGGTTGAAACTCAAAAGCCAGACCTAGTTTCAGTGTGATTTAAATAATGTTGATAAATTTATTATTGTTCAGGATGGGAATAATTAACGGTATGGTTGTAGAGAGAAAGAGTAACGTACGCAAAACGTTAATTAACTATACCATGCTCTTCGTGAAACTCGTACAAAATGCAAAATAGTAACGATGAAATGTGCAACAGTGAAGAGAAATAAAACGTTACAATATTATTATCACTTGACGTTGAAATTTTTCCAAATATGTGTCGCACATTGGGTAGTTGCATTGATAAAAAACAAGCATTTATAATGGTGAATAGTCATCCGACAAAGTGGATAATCATAATCGGATTCAGCAAATAAAAATACGCAAGTAATCTATTTCAAATGTTAAAACACGGCATTTTCACTTGGGAAAGACTAACTCTGTAGTAATTACGTGCTGCACTGTAAACATCACACAATAGCTAGTATACGAATTTTATCGTGGTAGAAGTTACGGTAATTACAATTTATTTGAATGTCCAATTATACCTGCGTGCTTAATAATGTCGACGGACGAAACGTAATAAAGGACAATTATTATTATCTTCGATACGTTTGGTTTTTTTACACATTAATTATATCACTTTACATGTAAATTAAACGGTATTTTATTTCTCTATAGGCCGGTTGTTCCAACTTCTTGGTAAACTTATCTACCAGGTAAGCATGTGTCTATCTTTATTTCTTTTCTTAAATAAATAAATAAAAACATATATTTACCTGATAGGTAAGTTTACCAAGAAGTTGGAACAACCGACTCTGTATCTTATATAATCGAAGACGTATCCTTATACGCATACACGTATCGGGATGATGTAACGCGTGCACCTGCAATAAATTTATTATAATTGTGTCCAAAAATTTATCAGCGAAGAAATTATTTTCTACTTGTCGTTTTTGCGCGATAAACGATATTTGCTCAAATGTTCAGAAAGTTTATTTCCGAGTTAATTTTGCGCGTGTGCGAAGAAAGAGAAAGAGAGAGAGAGAGAAAGAGAGACCCTCATTTAAAGTTTGTATTATCAATGTCAATTTTCATAAAGAATTTGGGAATAGGCTATAGTTAAAGTTTTCATTTATATCTATTCAAAGTTAGTGATATCACTTAAGGATGTTTTAACTCTATAATACCAACAAAGTTATTGAATTTTGGTAAACTGCAAACTTCATAGATTTAAAATAGAAGCACAGACTTTTTGAATAAAGCATAATGCATAACGCATAAAAAAATCAATCAGAATCTTGTATTTTTTTCCCCAAAGTAGCAATAAAGGATTCCGATTGATTAATTCTTTTATGCGTTATATGTTACACAAAAATTGTACTTGTTTTTTTATTTCTATTTAACAAAAAAATTTTTATCGTAAATACACGAATTTTGGCCCTTAGTTGTAAACAAGAAAATGATGAAAAATTTGGTTTATAATAACTTATGCAGCAAAAATCATTATTTTAATACAGTTTTAAGTAAATAATAAAATATCTTTTAAACAAAAAAGTAAATCTAAATAAATGTATATTAGTATTTTGTTAGGGCGTATAAAAAATTTGATTCAATAAGGTTAGACCATTATTTTTGATTAAATATAAACATTTTAAGTAAAATAAGTTATATTAATTAGCATTGCGTTCTAAAACAACAAAATTATGAATGAAAAGGTACACAGAAAAAAGAATTTATTTCCCAATTGGGAATCGTCATCTTTCCCAAGTTATACCTAGCGATTATTTATTCAAGCCAAGATTTTAGAAGCTTTATGCAACTTAAATAAAATTGTTATTATTGTTTTTAGTATTTAATTAATACTGCTGGTAGAAAAGTTTCTCAGAATTTTTCAGATTTTTCTCAGAATTTTTCATAATTGTTTAGATTTTTTATAAAAATTGAAATATTTTTCCCAAAAACTTAGAAAAAAATAAAAAATTGTTATTAATTCTGAGAATTTCTAAATATATCTAAATATTTCTAAGAATTTCTGAGAATTGAAATATTTCTCAGAAAAATTCAGACAAAAAGTGAAAAATTCTGATAATTTCTGAAAATATCTGAGTATTTCTGACTGTTTCTAAAAATTTCTAAGAATTTATGCAAAATTTCTGAGTATTGATGAAAAAGCTTATGAGAATTTATGAGAAATTGTTGAGTACCCTATACCGGAAATGGAATCTATATGGATTACACAGTACATATATAAAATATTGAAATGTTGAACATTTAAATTGAAAGAAAATGTCCCGAATTTTTATATATTTTTAAAACATTTATTATGTTCTCCACAAATACTTTAATTTTTTGGACATTAAAGATTTACAAAATATGTAGCTTTTAAAATAAACAGTATATTTCATGAATTATAAAATTTACAAATTATTTCGTAAATCATTTTATTCAATTCATAGAAATATATATCTTGAATTTAGCGCTACAAAATGATGATTATCGTATACTTCCTTTTTAAACCATTGTAAATAAAAAAAGTCTTGCAATATTGCAAACAAAGCAAATATTCGAGTTATTGATCATACAAGCCTTTATATATGGCCATTTTCAGTAATTAATAACTCAAAATTTGGCAGGCTTGATGCTAAAATATTAAAGAACGTTTGTATTTAAAGTGATTTAACTTGCTTATATGTGGATGCGCATTTATGCAAAATATTTTATATACGAAATTTTAGTTTAGCATGAGACTTCTTATTAATTAGTTCCTGTATTGACAAAGAGATAGCGCCAATTAATATTAATATTGCCGGAAAAAAATCTTGACAAGTATTGCTCTAAGTACTTCTGTGTGATTTTTTTACTATATATATATATATATATATATATATATATATATGTTCGGCATTTCTCGCGTTAGTAATGTTGTGTTAATGTATTGTTTTCTTATTTGTATTGATTGAACAAATCAGTTATGTGTGCATTCTTGCATATTCTTCTGTTCTGATTTTTTTGCTTTCTTCCTTTCTTAAGTTGATATTATTAATTTTAATGTTTAAAGTTAAAAAAGAGTTGATGAAGTCAAAAGTAAAAAAGAAAAAAAGGAAAGGTGGAGAAGAACACTTCATTTAAAGTTTAAGAAAACAAATATAAATAAAAGAAAGGGAGAAAGAAAGAAATAAAATGAAAGAAACAAGAAGGGGAAAGAATACAATAGATAATATTATTTGTATGATATCTATTATTTATGTACATATACATACATGTATGTACGTGCATGTGTGCAAGTGCTCTTTCTCTCTTTCTCTGTCTTTCTTTATAAACAATGTTTTCACGTTATATTTTGTATTATATTTAATATATCATTCCAATTTATATTGAAAAAGAGTGAGAGACAGACCGACACACGCACGCACACACACACACGGAGGGAGGGAGGAAGGGGGGGGGGAGAGAGAAGGGGAAAGATGCGCAACATGTAAATACATAATATTTTTTCCTCCTTCTCCTTTTCCTAAAAATTGTTAAATACTAATTTTTTTACAAAATATTTTTATATCATCTCAAAAGCTTTTCAAAATACTGTAATAATAAAGAATTTTTTTATTAAATATTTTCATATATAGTTATAGAAATTTGAAATTTTATTATTATTATAAGATATAAAATACAAAATGTATTGTAAAAAATTCAGTTTTTGATAATCTTTAATAAATTCATACATAAAATAATAGAACAAATCAATTGGTGTAATAAAAACACATAATCGTTCTTTAAAAAAAAGATAGTTGTACATTCAAAATTACGTACTTTTTTTAAAAAAAGGAACTATTTGTTTTTTTATCACAAATTATTTAATCTTATTATTACTTTGTACATAAATCTAGGTAAAATTATCAGAAATTAATGCTTTATGAGATTTTTGCATTTTACGTCGAAATATTAAAACTTCCAAGATTTATAATCATAAAAGTATTTAATGAAAAAATACTCTACTGTAGTATTTTGCAAAGCTCTCAAAAAAGCTAAAACTAAATAAAAAATCAATAATGCGATTTAAAAAGTGATTTTTACGTGATTATACTTAATAATAGGATATAATAATGTCTGATGTGTATGTGATAACTAGCAATTAGTATTAATTTTAATAAAGATAATAAAGTAATGAAAAAGTAACGAATCGTTACTTTTTCAGTAACAAGTAACGGTAACGAGTTACTTTTTTGGAAAAAAGTGACGGTAACGTGTTATTTTTATGAAGTAACGTTTCCAATCCTGAATTATTTGTGTATTGAATATTGCGTTTATCATATATCTGTAAAAGTCCTAAACAAATAAAAATTATATTGCGTACTTTATTATTAGATTGCCATTTATTATACTTGCGCAATATACATTTTAACGACAAAAATATTATTTAACCTATCACATCATTGTCTATACTATAGACTCTCTCTATAGACTCTATAGAGAGATAGTAAGTATACAACGAGCATTGAAGAGTGCAAGGTAGGAGGGTGCACGTACAAAAGAATTATTTTTTTGTTCAAAAAGAGAAAGATCAATCAAACATTTCTCTCTTCTCCTTTTATATGTGTATCTTATGCTTATCCCTCAAATAAAGGCAAATGCTCGCTCTATTAATATTTCTACTTTAAGGAAAAATTTTCCATTTTGGGAAATTTTTTACTTTTGAACAAAAAAAGAAGAAAGGGGAAAATGAGAGAAAATTTCAATTTTTTACAAAGTTAAATAAAATTAAAAAATAAAAACAAATATAGTTAGCCTCATTAATCCATTTCTATTTAAGTATAATTAGTGTAGGGAGAACCAATTAGGTAAACTCATTAGTTGATGATAGAGTTCTAGTAAATAGAGAGACGCAAATTCTGCCCCCACCATGCTATCATCGCCGCTGTCATTTTAGGCCCGCGTCACGTAACATTAGTAATGTACTGATGCTTTAATAGACATAGGGCTGGTTGTTCCTTCTTTTTGATAAACTTACTTATTAGGTGTATTTTGCATGTGTGTATCTTCATTTTTTTCTAAATAAATAAAGATAGACACATATTTTTCTAGTAGCCTTCCTTTTTTCTTTTTTCTTTAGTGGTTTAATCAGTAAGTAGAAATTATATAAGATTATGTGAGATTTATTTTCTGTGATTACTTTAACCAAAACTAGTATTTCTTTAAATTTTATTGATTTGTGAAGAAATTATGTTATTAGAAATATACCGCTGTTACAAGTTAACACTAAATATTTACGTGCGTGTATAATTCAATTAATCGTTTAAATTTACAATCACCAACATATATTGCGCATATTATTTTTCGCAATAATTTCTGGGCAATAATAACCGTTTTTTTTTCTGGGATCTAAATAATGCTCTTATAGATGCTTGTAGCATTAAAAGATATTAAATTACTAGTTAATTTAATTTGTAATATTACATATTCCGACTAAAAACTGTTTCGGATAGTGACTGACGAATTTGTTGGCGCGCAGTACGGGCTGTGATTATAAATTTAAACGATTAATTATACAAATGAACATCTAATGCTGATTCGTAGCGGCGATATTAAATATAAATGTATTTTTAATTTTGAGTCATTTGAGCCGGCAATAAAAATTTCTGTTAAGATATTTAAATTATATTTTTATATTTTTAGATTATGTATACTAAAAGTGTAGCATACTTTTATGTTTTTAATTAATAAACTAAACATTGAATTGCTTTTTAGTAAAAAGTATGATCAAAAAGTTGATAAATTAATTTTATTTTTAAAAGGAATTGTTTATTGTTTATTTTTATTATTAATAAAAATACATTTTTTAATTAATTGAATTGAGCAGCTTGTGTTTAATTAATTTATTATTTTTGATTAAGATAGCAATTTGTACGTGCATGCATGTGCATGCTTGCTACGTGCGCGCGCGCGATATGTGTGTGTGTGTTAAACTCTTTGTCACATAAATTTTTCTATTAAATACATTTTATAAAATTTTAGTATATGGAGTTATTGAGACAACTATTAATTGCAAATCTACAATTAAATTTTTTTAATGGCAAATTTAATATAGTTGTTATAAGATAAAAAATTAATAAATAATAATTAACAATAATTAATAATAATAACTTAATATAAAACTATTCTAATGGATTATTTACATATATTTTGTAAAAACTTTTTAGACTTTTGAATTCAATAGTAAAGAGGATAGTAAGCATCATCTCAGATATCTGTTCAAAAGTTGCTAATTCCGCATTGCATTAGCGGAATACACATAATTAACGACAAAACAATTTTTAGCCTCAAGAATTTGAAGTTTAAATCACAAAAATATATGATTTTTAATTAAACACAAGTAATTGTTTAAAAAAAATTTTTGCAAAAAGTTAAAATCTAATTTTAGTAATGAAATATAGGGTTGACAACTAAGCAATTGCGGATTTTTACATAGTCAAGTTGTTTTAAACGCTTTTCAATGCATATATGTGATACACCGAGCTTCTCTGCAATTTTACGTGTTGTGCTATGACGATCAGCATCAATTACTCGTCGGATTTGGTTGTCATCGATTTCAACTGGACGATCAGAGCATTGTTCATCCTTGAGTGAAAAATCTCTAGAACGAAATTTAGCCAACCAATCTTAACACTGCCGTTCTTTTAAGGCTTCATCACCATGCATACGCACCATGCATGCTTCATTACGATGCGTTTTTTTCTTTGCGGAAGTAAAAAAACAAATATGTCGAAAATGTTTGTTTTGTTTTTTCATTTTTCAGCCAACCCTAAAAACAAAAACTACACAATCAATCAATACCATTTTTTTACTGAATGCCAATTGATATACACACTATTAAACAACAATATGGGTTTAAAATTTCAAATATTTGAATATACCTAAAAATTAACTAATACTATCTATCAATGAAATCCGTGGTTACTTAGTTGCCAACTCAATATTACGTACATATAGGTAAGGCAAATAGACGAATTTAGAATCAGTGTCAGATGAAGAAACAAAGAAATAGTTATATATTTATATTATTTACGTTTACAAGTCTTAGAAATAATGATATCAAATATGTTACACAAATTATTTATAAAATACATAAAAATAAATTGATAGGCTTTATATGATCCACAGTACAATAAGGAATTAATATGAGATTGATATTGAAACAATTATAATGAAGTAAAATAGTTTATTTAAATGTAAAACTTTCAAAATTCTTTATTAACTCTAATTCTACACACTATCAAATAATTCGGTATTTTACACAAGGGGCGTAATACTGCCAGCCTTTTTAAGTGGTTATTACTTGTATATTATCAAACATTATGGCTTAAAAAATTTTTTTAACATTCTTCAAATTTCTAAAAAATAATGTCCAAAAGTTATTCGGGCAATTTAAATTTTAAAGCAGCAAAAAAATTCATAAATCTAAGCAAAAAACTAAGTCTGAAACTAAAGCCAAAAATCACACAGTGGAGTTTATTCTACCTCACAGTGTAGGATTAGGGTTAAAAAAAGAATTTGAATTGTAAGCTACTCTTGAATAATAGAATCTAAAATAACTAAATTTTTATGCGAGGAAAAATTTAAAATAAAGTATGGGAAAAAAAATTTTTGAAGAAAAAGGAGGGAAATGTTAGACCATTTTAGTAGAATTCTCTTACTGCATTCTATATTTACTATTTCTATGATTGTATCATAATATAGGATCAATAGAATAATTTTTACAAATCTTACAACCAAAATTCAAAATATCTGTCAGATACATTCAAATTTTCTATAGTAAGAAACAAGAGTGTATAAAAAAATTGGTGTAGCAATATTTTGAACTTCATAGACACACCGATCTTGATTTAGGCAGAGCTTTAGCATCTACATTTTTGGACAGACTTGTATTAACTTATTGACAAATGATTATATATCCGTTTTTAATTATTTGTTGTACAAATTTTTCTGTTTACACATATTTTATTGGATTTTAGTACATGGTAGTTTTTTAGATTATTCATTGAAATTTGAAGTAAAAATTTATGAAGTTTTATTAATATTAGACTTCAATTTCCGGTAAAAAAATTTTCATATAAAAAACACACATATATATATATATAAATATATAAAAAATATATTTATATTTCTTTATACTTCTTTTAATTTCATTAATTTTTTTTCTTTTGTAAAATTTTTCTTTGGTATAAAAAAATAATAGTCATATTGAAAAGACAACAATTATTTATAAAGATAATTTTTGCATTGCTTTTTTTACAAAAAGCTAAGTAGAAAAGATAAGAAAAAATTGTCCATATATAATCATATATATTCTATGAATTACAAATATATATGATTATACATGGACAATTTTTTTCATTTCTTCAAACTTAAGTTTTTGTGAAAGAAACAGTGCAAAAATGATCTTTTTAAGTAGTTTCTATCTTAATTTTGATAGTTATTTTGGCCACCATATTGAACCTGCCATTAAAAATTTTACAGGTAGAGTCAAAATCACAGTAGAGTTAAAATCACTTATCTTAAAAATATGAAAATTTTAAGGCTAATTTTATGTGTGTGTGTGTGTGTGAAATTGTTTTTTTTATAATTTATTAATAAGAAATAATCACATATTAATGTTGTACATGTATATACGTACAAATTTTAAGAATGTAACAATACCAAATATTATTACACAAATTAATTATAAAATACGTAAAAATACAGAGAAGACAGGTGCATGCATCCGTATAGGGTATCCTAGGAAACAAAGAAGTGAGCTATATTTTTTTACGCTTTCGTTTTATTATGATACCTAAGGACTATTTGTCCTTAGGTATCAATTCTAAAAATATATTCTTAAAAATCGTTGTAGCAAAAAATACACAGAGCAGAACGAATTTTTTTTAAGTTTCGAAAAGTTGGGTTAATTTAGAATAGCATAGTTACTCTGACGAATATTCCGCACGAACGTAACGATCAAGAGGTCGTTATACATTGCTATAGATCCCGAGCGAATGTCCTGTTAAAAAAAAAAAAGACCAAGTTCGCGTCAATCGAAACGCTCCAAATCTCGATTGCAATTTTTCTCTCAGTTTCCGCAAAAATCTCGTTTCGCAGTCACGAACAAACAGCTCTCCCTTCCCTCTGATCGGTACATATATTTTCGTTTTCAAGCTATGCGGCGTGCGAGGATATATTTGGGGCAGACAGAAAAAACGGGAATGCAGGGATTGAAGAGAAGAGGGTTGGATAGGGAGAAGAAAAAAATTGATTCGAGTCCATTTCGCGCGCCCGGAGCACAATTTTCCGGCTCGATATGAGGATCGAACGTGATATTTCGTTCGATATGCAACATTTCGTTTTTTTTTCTCTTTTCCGCATTTGGAATCTGCAACTATCAATGATCGTAGTGCTAACCGATTTGGATTATACGGCATCGACGGAATTCGCGATTGAATATCGACAGCAGCTTTACCGAAACGCGCGTAACACGATTATTATTCCAATTGAGTGTTTGAGTTTATTCACTTTATTACGAATCATGGTCCGAAGAGTTACTGTTTTACGAATGATTACTTTTGTCAATAATGTCGTTTTTATATTATATGACATATTTACAAATACATTTGAGATCAAAACTCGTTTATGCCAAAATAACAATAAAATTAATTTTACGTCTTGGGAGTTTAGCACAACGTTTAAAGAAGTGATATGATAAAGTATAAATTATCTTTTAGAGTAACGTTCAAATTAATTTTTCTACTAATTTGTTACCTAAGGCGATCGATTCTTTTTTTTACTTCTTTTCTTTGGTCATATGTACAACTTTGTTATTTTTTTATCAAACTTGAAAATATAATAAAGTTTGTTTACCTATGATTCAATTACAGAGAGTGTGAACACAAAGTACTTTTGAGATTGTAGTACAAATCGAAAAGGGAATAATTTTTTATTAGAAAATATGTAAAAAATATGATTTTTTGTACATACAAGACTTTGTTTTTGAGAAAATAATTTAAAAAATTAGAAATTTTTTAAATATTCTTGAAAGCAAAGCCTTGTATAAAAGAAAAAAATACTACTTATTTTATTATATATTTCTTGATATAATTCTTCATGAGGAGAATCGTTTTCTTTTTATTTTATCATCGTCAATTCAAAAACATCTTGTGTACACAGGAATGCATTCTCTAAAGAAAAAAGCAGCAAGTTTAAAAAAATGCAAAGTTTTTGCATTTTTATAGCATCATGATACGCGACGTATAATGTGAAGGAACCGGCAAAGTCGAGAGAAGTTGAAATACGAGGCAGGTGGTCGCTCGTATCAGATGCTCTCATGCTCTATGGTAAGCCCTCCATGTCTGCACTAGAATCCGTCTAATTCCTTCCTGGAAGATTCCCTGATATGGCGTAAGACTCGATCACATGAACGAGTTAATGGAATGAAAAGAAACTGTTAAACATTTTCCTTCCTCGTTGAAACTTCACGTTTTGTGGCGCGCGTAAATCGTTGTTCCTGCGTTTTCGTATTATATTCCTTGTTGTAATATAATTTTTGTCGAGATTTTGAAACGTTTAATATTATAATAAAGATTTGCCCGACAGAAATCTGTCGCACAGAACTGCGAGAAGAAAGTATTTATTTTGCGGAACGAAAGGATTTCTCGTTGGGTAGCCTCTCTAACCGTTTTGCTAAATTTTCGTGACATTCTGAAGCTTAAAGTCCCGTCGGACCGCTTGTCACTTTACTGTCACCGTCGACCGTCTGCGATAGTCTATTCTCATCCCTCGTTATATCCCTCCCCTTGCGCTTATCACACATTCCATTTTGGTAATTGAGAAATCCTCCAGTGCAATCCTTTGTCTCGTGTGGATTTTCATATATATTCGTTCGTTTCGACTTCCATAATGTATTGTTACGCAGATGCTCTCGTAGCTTTTCCTTTAATTGCTTTGCTCGTACACTCCTTTTGCCAAAATTCGCAAAATCAATGTATTTCGAAATACAACGAGTTATTCGCATAGCGAGAGAGCTCCTTTTATTCTTATCATCCAACGTGATCGTATGGAACAAATTCGGCGCTGATATTCAATGTAATTGATTTTGCTTTACAAGCAAATCAATGTAATAAATATAACACGCTGATAATTCGCTTTTTAAAATGAAAAACTTTCAATATAGTTGCAAAAACAAAATCGTTACCTTTAACGGGGTGTACAGTTAAGTGGAATATGATCTGGATTTGCACGTATATGTGCAAATGTTTATCCAATTTAATCTCGTATGGCATGTAGAAAGTTGTATTGCAAAAATATTTTATTATAAGATTACAATAAAGAACGCATTGCAAAAATATTACGAAATGTAGCTGCAATGTTGCTGTAACATTACAGCAATAATAATATGTTTACTTTTAAAAATATTCCAATGCAATGCTGCAATATATATTGTATATTGCAACATCGCATTGCAATATTCACACACACACACACACACACACACACACACACACACACACACACACACACACAAGAAATACACTTAGTACATACATTGTACGTACATTTATGTATATTGCACATTTCATGCAGGTATTTACTTTTTTGATGTAATGTGCAATGAATGTGAAATGTATGTGCAAATGAAACCGGATTAATATACATAGAAGAGATTCATAGTATATATATATGTATATGATATGTACACTGTATATATGTATATTTTGTATGTTTATTATTACATGTAATATGTATATATCATATATATACATTTTTACACACATTAGATACCCAGTAAACATTTATGGTATGTACATGGAATATACTTAAAAAATATGCATTGCATTAGTTAGACACTAAATGTGCTTGTATTGTAATTTTTTTCTCAATAAGTTTTTTTGTTAATTTAAAATAAATTAAATTTATTTAAATTTAATTTAAACATTTTTTTTAAATAAGTTTTTATAATTCTGTTCTTATTTTTCTCGATACTTTTTATAGACTGACATATCGAACTCGGTCTAGTATAATATATCGATGGCAGAATCTTACTTGTTTCTACGCTCTTTGGCGAGTCCGTGTTTTATTCACTAAAAAGTGCACTTTGTTCACGAGAGAAAACGCCACGTAGCGGTGACAGTGAAAATAATTTTATGAAATAATGAAAATAATTTTTCACATTGTTTGTATATACATAAAATATAAAATATCCATATCCATATCCTTTGTCGTACGTGATATATATATATATATACTTTGCTGTACATTTTACATATATACATTATGCCATTTTTTAAAACATACATTGCACATACATAATTTGTATAAACTTCGTCGTACATTGTATAAAAATTATGTATGTGTAATGTATATTTTTAGAAATGGCATAATGTATGAATGTATAATGTACAGCAATGTATATATACATATAACGTGCAACAAAGTTTATACTAATTATGTACGTACAATGTATTTAGAAATTGCATACATGTATGTATAGTAATGTATATACATATTATGTACAACAAAGTAAATACATATTAGATATGTACATTTGACATACATTATGCTGTATACACATATAAATTACATCAATGAATATACATATTATACCATATATTGCGATATTCACTTATATCATGTATATGAAATATATAAACATTCAATATACAGAATATTATTTTCATACCATGGAAGAAAAATGGATATTCATAGGACATCTAATGTTATATAGGATTATAGGAACATTGTACTGCAATGAATTTGTAGTAATTCAATGTTGCTATATTCTTTGGATAATATTGCATACAAGAACATTTTTGTTTTATAGAAATATGTCACATTATTTATTAGTTAGATATTTATATTTGTATTATTTATTATTGTGCATATTTCATTTTATCGCCAATATGATCCAAATGGAAATCGATTATCATTAACATCTTTTATGTTCAAAAGTATTGCAAAAATTTATTATATTAACTATTCTATTATTAAAATATATTATTGTATTAAATTTTGATTTTGTAACGTTTTTAAAACCTTAATGTCATGTTGCCATAAATGTGCTGATTTATTACAAATTTATATCTTTGCAATGTCTTTGTAATTCTGTATTGCAACTTACAACATTGATGCAATGTAACTGCAATGTGTGAATGATATTTAAATATGTTTCTGAAACATTGCATTGCAAAATTGCAATGTTGCTATAATGTAAAGTCTTGTGTAACTGACAATTGACAAAATTGCTTCTAACGCATGGACATGTCAAATAACATATGATCAGGATGTAAGTACGCAGATGTTTGTATGACTTAAAATACAATATTTTTCCCAGCTAGTGCATTCAGAAAAAGAATCATATTAGCAACTATAAATTTATGAATAAAGAGTATCTCACCTACACGGAGAAAATTTTATAGTAAAAATTACTATATATCGTCGCTTCCGAATAAAAAGGCGTTAACTTAGAAGCCGTTTGATAAAGGCGTTAACTCGAAAGCTGATTAAAAACTGTAAACTCGAAAACCGATTGAAAAGGCCGTTAATTTGGAAGCCGGCTGAAAAAAGTGTTAACTCGGAAGTCGATTGGAAAGGACGTTAACTCGGAAGCTGATTGAAAAGGACGTTAACTCGGAAACTGGTTAGAAAAGGTGTTAATTGGAAACCCGGTTGGAAAAGGCGTTAACTCGCGCGTTTAAATTTTTTGCTTCAATTTAAGTTGACAGCGCTATAGAAATAGTTTTGGTGCTTGATTTAAAATGTAAACATATTGAAACGAAAAATTAGTATGCACATATAGGTAGAGATATCTCACGCCTTCTTTAATCTGAATATATTTTTCTAACTGTTAGATTACCTAAGTATAACGTTAATTTTATAACCTATACGAATCGCGAGTTAAACGTTTAGTTGCACGTAGCAGCTCGCTGAAAAGATAACTATTTTATGTATATAATACTACTAAACTGCTATTACTAAATTGTAACAAGTACAAACTGTACCGTATTACAACAATATATTTAGTTTAGGCATTGTGATATACTAATTTAAAAATTAAATTAGTTCAAATACTATCACTTTGTACTTTTCATAGTGTATCACACAACAAGAATTTAAGTTTTGCGCTGCGATGCTCCGTCTCGCCTCACGATACTACACTGTCACAGGAGAGTAGCTTATAAGGTTACTGTCAAAACATTAACAAAACACGCGATAGTTAAAAATCAAAGTTTATTGGCAGTGCTGCCAACTTAAATTGAAGCAAAAAGTTTGAGTGCGCGAGTTAACACCTTTTTCAACCGGCTTTCGAGTTAATGCCTTTTTTAAATTATTTTTGAGTTAACGCTCTTTTATTCAGAAGCGACGATACGATAATAGCTGCGGACCATAAGAAAAATTACCGAGAATTATACCATAAGTAGTATAAGTACTATGGTAATATGATGAAAAACATAATAAAAATTTTCATAATTTTTTTTGTCCGCGCTTACTACTTACCATAGTAATTTTTACTATACAATTTTCTCCGTGTATATACTATAAAGGTAAAAACAATAAATTATAAGAAAAAGAAGAAAATAGTAATATTAACTAATATTAAACTAGAACTTTGGTTGCAATAATTATAATATGTTTTATTGAATTATATATAAAATAATTTTACGAATGAGAGAAGCTTATATAGTTGTCACTTTTATAGTTGCTATAACTATACATTTTTTCTGAGTGTGTATATCCTAGATCAATAAAGAGTCATTTTTGAAAATACGATGGCAAATCTAGACATAATAAGAGTGTTCTTTTTTTATATCATGACATTATAACGACGACGTATAACGTTATAGATAGTATTCATGCAAACACATGAGGATTTGAATTACCAAAGAGCAGCGATGTAAATTTTTTTGTCGCTTAATCCATGTCCAACGTGCAAGAATTTATCTCTGCCTACCGATTTATTTCTCGCACGCTGGATTTTTATATGGCATTTTCTGATATATCGAAACGTTTGCCGTATAACTGATATCGAAATTATGAGTTTCGCTAGCGCAATCTTGCAATTTGAGATGCTCTAATATGGCCAGTACGCCGTAACTTTTGTTTCTTTTTTTTTGTGCAAATTTCTTGCGTCAGAATAATTAATGATAGACTGTGGACCGACGATCGTTTTTGCGAGGCTATCAGTTTGCCATAGATATTTGCGCATCTCACGCGCACTTCGTAAAATACGGTGATTCTCCTTTTAAACGCGGAATGTAATCTACTATTTAAAAAAAACGAATGCCGTGATTTACACGCTGGTTCCCTGAGGATGGCCTGGGAGAGAAACACAACGGCCGCGCGTTTATGTTCGCGCTTGTGCGTGCAGAAAGATTTGCGATGAGAGAAACTTTCTCGGGGAAAAGATTAAGGTACTCTGGCATCCACTCCTCCATATCTTTAAACTCACTCGTCGCTTCTCTCGGCCTCTTTACAGCCCCTTAAAAAGATACTTCCTGAATACCCGCCTCCCGTCGCCGAAACTTTGTGTGATTAAACTTTTACAGGAATCTAAAATTAATTACTGCAGCCGAACTTATTTTTAAATGTAATTAAGTCCAGTCAGCGTAAAAAGGCTAGAGTTTCACGCCGCCGAGAACTAGGCCTCTGTTGCTCCAACCGGTTGAAGCGTAATGGAAATGTTTCCACGACAATATCGAATATTGCCAAAAATCGCGTTTGTTTCGAATGTGTATCACAGCAAATCTAAGTGTTTTACTTTAATACACTTTAAATGTTGAAAATCATTGTAATCACTTTTTGATTATTTAGAAATTCAATGTTACACTGAAAAAATGTGTGATATTTGGGTCACTAATTGCATATTAAAATTATAGTCAGAAATATCATTTTTATAATAATTATTACTATAATATTGATAATAATAATCATATATAATGATGGTTATAATTATTGTTTTATACTATAATTTAGCATATCAAAATCTTTATTTTAATAATGCAATATCATGTTGTATATATCAATATTATAATTATAAGAATTTTAATATAGTTTAAACAAACTATAATTTATATTATTGAATAATTATATTGAGTCCAAAAATGACTATTATAGTGATATTATGATTACTACAGCAATTTTTTCCTCTCGGTGTATAAAGACATATAAAGCACTTTTTAACAATTATTTTATACGTTTTATTTTAAATTTTACTTATAAATTTAGAATGTTTTAATCCTTCGTATTTACACTTTCGAAAAATCTCCGTGCTAGTCATAACAAAATATAACAGATCCCAACTCATGTTCTTATTTGCTATATTGACAGTTTTTATTATTTTGACAGAAACAAAATACTAAATAAATTTAAAATATTAATCCTAAAATACAGTCTAGTGGCGGATACTGTTTAGTTCTATTATTTTATAAAATGTTAAAAATATCTTGAACATAAAATATATTTGAATAACTAGTCTATAATATGGTCTTTTTTTTCCTAAGTCAGGAAAATTGGCCAACACTTATATTGTAATATTTTGTAATGTTGTTTGTAATATTGTTTGATAATATAAGATTTGTATTAAGGATTTTATTCTTTTTAACTTTGATAGTCTTACCCACATCAAGGTTCAGTAATACTATGCTAAATATCATTAAAAAATAACAGAAATAAAAGTATGTTGTTTGAGTTTTAAAAAACTATAGTCATTATACTCGGATTTTCTTTAAAGTAAACTTATAAATTAAATAGAACCTTTAAAATGTGTATACATAAGATTTTCTGTAAGTGGATGAAATGTTTATTTACATATATTTTATTCAATGAAGCACTCTAATATTTTATTGTAAACCATTTTATAAAACATTTAGATTTATAGTATAGTAATGCAAATGTCACCAAATATTTTGTCAAGCATCAGTAAGCACTTGCGTAACTTTTCTGACATAAGAGCTTTTATTTTTTTCTTATGCAAAGTTTGCTTCCGAAAACAGTAGTTTTTCATTTAGAAGTTGTACAATTAGTAACGTATCTTTCTCTACATTTGTGTAATTTTCAATAGCACCGTTGATTACTAAATTTTATTTTACAACAATTCCGTCTCTCTCTTTCTCTCTTTCTCTCTCTCTTTCTTATAAACACTTAAAAACTAAGACATGTTTTAAATATAAAATAATAGTTTTCGAATACTACAAGTTAAAGAAATTATTTGAAAATATTTTATTACATTATTAGTATATTTAATAGCATTTAATAATATTAATAAATTTATTGCTTCTGAGTTGATTTGAGCCACACAAGGGTACTTATAGATTAAAACAAATCAAAATTTTCAATTTTAGATAAGGAATTTTAAATAATGTCAAAACGCGCGTGTTTGTAACCACCGTATATCGAGTACTAACATAAATCGCTTCCATAAGATATTTCTGAGTGACTGACGGAAAATGATATACGTTTTTTGCGTTAGGCTGTTTGTACACAAATCTACGCTTATTTGTTTTAATACGTACTTTATAACACGCATTTTTGCGTTACATGCTTTTTTTTATTCGGTTCGGTTTAAACATTTTATATTCTATCGTGCAAATCACACACCCGTAATACGCATTCCTGATCGAAATGGTGCATGTTGATGTATAAACCGAATCCACGTTTTCTCGTGCTTGAACCACATTTTGAATAATTTGCCAACAAATGATATCCCTTCCATGATTTTTGTAAATTAATTTAGATGTTGTCTGCATGCATGTGTAGCGTAAAACGGACGACGAAAAAATTGTTTTACGTCCCACAAGTTTATTCAGCTACGTAAATGCAACATTTTTTATGCCGGAATAGCATATTAAAAT
The DNA here is from genome assembly GCF_013373865.1 of Monomorium pharaonis. Classification (NCBI taxonomy): domain Eukaryota; kingdom Metazoa; phylum Arthropoda; class Insecta; order Hymenoptera; family Formicidae; genus Monomorium; species Monomorium pharaonis. Next base: position 218,864 of record NC_050471.1, on the reverse strand, counting down.
TTATGATAGCTAAACCGCGGTATTTGCACGGTCAACCAAAGACACGTTTATCTCGGTTAACCAGCTCGTATTAAAAATGAATTCAGAGAACGCTTTAGAACAAGTTTATTAATTCAATAGCAGATATTGTAAAAAATTTTGAACGAAATCGTGAATCTTATTAAACTTATAATAAGGGCGATTAATAACAAGGTCTGATCTTGCGACGATTGTCAATCATTTTCTTATTCTTTCGCTTATATAAATCAATATGATATATAAGGATGGTTTGTCAGAATGCCGTATTTATAGTGAGTCGAGTAAAAGCGCTTTATACGCACGACATCTAAATGGGGAGTAAAGTAAGTGATTTTGATTTATCTATAAAATCCGCGGGACAAGTAGACACACTTCCACGAGGTATCGAGTTTTTGTATCAAATGTGGAGAATATCAAGCTAATCATAATGACATTGTAATCATAAGTAACGTGAAACAAATATATCTCATTGCATACATATTGTTTGTTACTGATGTTATTTGTTGTCAAAATATTTTCAAAACATTTTCTTCTAACATTAGGTTTTTATTTATATATATGTAGGACGATTAGGATTACTGATGATATAATCGCGAAAGGGATAAATCTGTGTGAAAAAATTTGAATTGTGAAGTAATTTCTTCTTTATGCAAAGTTTTACTTTCAAAAATAGAAATTTTTTAATTTATAAGTTACAAAATTGATGACATCTTTTTTTTATCTCAAAATCTTAATAATAACCGTAATAAACGCATTTAAATTGGATTTATCAAACAAGTACGTGGGAAGATTATCCGAGACGTAGAGCGTATTGAAGAGTTCTCTGTGCATGCTCGAGCGCTCGGAATCGAAGGTGACAATTTTCAATATATCCACTGACTCAAATGTAAATAGATATGGCATTCGGCTTAAGTGTGCATTACGAGTGTGCTTAAAGTGTGTTTCAGTTGTCGAAGCTTTCAATTCTTCAATCATTGCTCTTTTGCACTCGCATTTTTTATCGTTTTCGTGTTTCAATAAACATGTCACTGTACATATGTAATTTTTATCGGAATATGCATATCTCATAAGTCACAAAATTGAAGACACAATTATCGCAGTCAAAGTCAGTCATTTCCACTCTTAAAAAGATTGTTTTTTTTTTGTTGTGCTAACTTTGTGAGTAATTGTCATCGCGAAGTTAGCAAATAATAATTTGATAGCAAATGATAATTTGTATAAATGGTTATAATTGAAATTTATTTTTAAAAAACGAAAAACTAAATAGAGCGCGCAAAGCGCGCATCTGTGATGTCTACTTACATAAAAAAGTTATCTATTATCTTTTTATATATAATAAAAACTTGATGAAATTTTCAGAATAAATTTATATATGTATTTAATATTTTTTGATCTCAGAGTTGCAATTATATAACAGCGCTATACATTTTTCTCAATATACGCAGAAATATTGCTATCGTACACTTTTCCTTCTTAAAATACCACCTCACATCCGCCGTTATGCTGCCTTTATCTTACTAGGCCATAACTAGCCACTGCTTTCTCTCTCTCTCTCTCTCTCTCTCTCTCTCTCTCTCTCTCTCTCTCACTGTATCCAACACATAATTTACAATGAAAATTGCATCCATTTTAATGAGCTACAATAAATAATTTTTTTCTAAAACTGAATACGTAATTAAATTTCATCAAAAATACTTTAATATATTCAGATTTAAAATTAATATTTACTGAAATACATTGATAAAATAATAATGAAATGGGTCAATTAAGAGTGGTTTTCAAATACATTTTAGCAAAAAATTTATTACATTTCAGTATTTTCAGTAAAATATTTCCATCAGGGGTGATCACAGCGTCATATTATTTCTATGGTTGTATCCCTACATACACTGCCAGTACAGAAAATCTACAATTAACATGACATATACTATAGACTTTCAATACTAACAATGAATTTCGAAATGCAGCTTACACATATTTCATTTAATAATTATAAGAAGAGTGGAATGATAAAGCTACAATAAGTGTGAAGTTTTCGTGTAAACATGATGGTAATAATTCGTATAAAGCTATCATTATAAGATAGGCATTTTCTTGTGTAAATATTTAAAATTTTATGTACGCTTAATCTAATCTAACTTTAACTTCTAAACGAAAGTTACACTGAATATGAGTCTTTCTTCTAAAATTATTTTTTTAAATACAAATTAAAGTAAATATGTAAAGTGCTATGTATTGTCTGAAAATTTGTCTTAAAACTTTTTAAAAATATGTTTTTTCTTTATAATACTATTAATATTCTACTGGAAACATAATGCTGATATAATAATATATTGACATATCATTTAATAACTCTCTGATTATGTAGGATTCTAATTTCGAGGCGTTGAACCGCGTGCCAAACTTTCCCTTCCCCCTCTCTCTGCAACGTTCTGTGCGCATATCGTACCGCAGCCTCAAACTTTACTAATTTCTTGAAACTCGGAAACTTTTGCTGGTTACTCGATACTCTTAATTTATTTCCGCGAGTTTAAACATCCTCCCGCATTTGACCGCAACAAGACGTAGCAATTCAATAAACAAGTTTCGCAATACAAGCGAACGCCCTATCCTTTGATTCCTCTCTCTCCGCGCTTCCGAGCGAGCCTGAGCCCACATTCGAAGATTAATTAAGTATGGGTCTCGATGCACGTTGACGTCGTCGTTAGCGAGCGGACTGTATATCGACATTTGTATATAGCTACAATTTCACAGAAACAGGGAAAATAAGATCAGCGTTTAGCCGTCATTGCGCGTTTGAATCCATACAGCAATAGAGATATCTGAAATTACTGCTGATATATAAAATATATTTCAATTTTCTTAAAATAATGAATACATTATAAGGAATAATTAAGAAATTATAAAGACAGTTTCATTTAAAAAATGCAGGAAATATTTTATCTTATTATAGTAAATGTTTACATTACATCAGAAGGATACTCTAAAGACATTAAACTTTACACACACACACACACACACACACACACACACACACACACACACACACACACACACACACACACACACACACACACACACACACACAGACAGACACACACACACACACACACACACACACTACATACATATATTCACATGTAGTGTTATTTTTTAAGAAAACAATAATTTTGTAAAGTTTAAAATGATTAAACTACTATGTACAAATTAAATTTGTGCAATATTATACGAATTGCATGAATTTCAAATAGCTTTTTAAAAATCATCCAAGTAGCAAAATGTCGTTATTTTGACATGATTTTAAGATCATTTCTCATCATATAACATCAGACGACCAAATAATGAAGTAACAGACGTGGTATTTTTTGCGACATAGAATTATTTTGTCATAGAAATAACGTCATTTAATCGTTTTTTAAGATCATTTTTTTATTTATCTATTATTTATCTATTATCTATTTATCATTTATAGATATTAATTAATGTTAAAAATTATTGTATTAAAAAGTATCGATTAAATTTTGTGTAAATTTCCTCAAATAAATCTTTCTGGATATATTTTTTTGTTGAAGTTCTCTTATATCAATTTTTTAATTATATGTGTTTTATGTTTTTATAACAATATCTTGAACAGTTGCACAATATCTGTTGATCTCTCCCACATATATATTCATAAACATAAAATGTTTATAGATTATCACGAGGTGTTAGTTCCGTATGATCTTCGAAGTTAAACAAAGTTGATAATTGGATGAGTGACCGCGCGCGTTTTTCTGATCGCAGAAGTTAATCAATGCTAGGTGTGATCGTGGTTTGGGTGACCGTGCTTGCAAAATAATCGCAGAAATTATATTTTTAAATTTTTGTACAAATTTTTTCATCAAGAAAATCACTAATTTTATACGTCATACACATGGCATTTTATATTTGAAAAATACCGTCATTTTGATATCATAAATATGACGTCATCGGTCTGTAACTTAGAACCGTCATATTAACGTCACATTTACGTCATTTCAAAAATGATTTTAATGAAACAGTGAAGAAAATATGACGTTATTATGACATCTTGCTACCTATGTACTTAATGAATATTACATGAACATAAAATGTACATAAATAAAGTGTACAAACATATGCGTAATGTTGAATTTTGTTATCATAATGCTAGGATATATTTTTTTTCGTCACAATATGTTCGCGTCATGAGCAACATATACGCATCCGTTATGCCCGTGTTGCACACCGTATTTTTTGTTACTCGTGCGTCGTTATGTGATCCCTTAAGTGTTTTGGATTCTCGCAACTTGACAGATTAGGCGAGGTTTGCAAGAACGATGAACCATTGGTCAATTCTACGAGAGTTACACCATATGCGTGTCGCGAGATGACACGTATGCAAGTGCTATAATGATTAAACGTGTTGAAAAAATTGTTCTGTAATGTTTTTTGCCACGATTCACGCCATCTATTAGAGAACAAGAACTGTGCAATAATGTTAAAGTGCTGAAATCGGCGATTTTACTCACAAAAAGTAACACAAAAGGAATTTTGATTACTCTTGTATTTTTGTGAATTTTAGACTTTTTAAATTTATTTTGCAAATTAAATATTTTAAAATTGTATATTATACGAGTATTTGATTGAAGAAATATTTTTAAAGTTGCCCTGGTATGGTATTGTCCTGGTAGCTTGTTGTTTTTAACCATTTTCTCCTATAATGTTGCGGTATAATGTTTTTTAGTACCGGTACTTGGATAACCGTTCGATATTTTTGATATTTGTTTACAGTTGCTTAAAGCCTAAAATAAGCAGAAAATTCTAGTATATTTGATTTTTTGTTTGGTTTTTTTTTTTTTTTAATTAATGGGGGTGCTAGCATCACGTGAAGCTAGCACCCCCACTTTTGATCTTAATTTCCTGCAAACGGGTAGGAGCAAAAAATTCGAGACTAGGGCAAAAAATTAGCAGAAAATTATAGGGTAGGTCCGAATTTTTTTTTAGTAGTGGGGGTGCTAGGTTCACTGACGTAATAAATACTGTGTTACATGTGTGGATAAACTATTTTTTTACTTGAACGCACAATGATGAACTCTACTATTCGTGTTTCACTTCCCGCACTCGAAGGAAATAGCCGATTTTTCTCATTTATAACACAAATATCTATTATCTCCAATATTATCTTCTGAAAGTTTATTGATCCAAATTATTACATATTCGATTATATTGACGATAGAAGATTAACATATCTTTAAATAAATATTCAAATTAGTTGTTTGTAGAAAGATTATTCAAATACTTTGTGGCGATTTTATGGCGGGTTTACTAGGTTTCACCTAGGAAAATCAGGAAAAACTTGGATTGTTGAGAAGAACCTGTTGCGAACGCAGCCAGGCTATTCAACGCGTCTACATATAATACCATATATGTATACAATATCGAACTAGTAGCCCTTTCTAAACGTGAGCATTATCTGAAAGAACATTCTTAAAGATTTTTATAGAAAAACGAGCGATTATTAAAGTTTTGGATTTTTCTGCCCAGTCAAATTAAAGTGATACATACTTGCAATTTTGTCGAAAATAATATTACTTATGTACTTATATTACTTAAATACTAGAATTATAAATAATATGAAGGATGCGCGTTTTCATCATTATATGCATTTAACCAATAGCGATTGGATTACAAAAACGGTGAAAATTCTGTCGCAATAAGAATTGTTTAATGCGATAGTACCACCTAGTTTTAAATTAAAAGCATAAAATATTGTGGTGTTAATTTTTCGTAATTTACAATCTCTCCCGAGTTTTTTTTATTAACAAGAAACATCGGAGATTATATCTTTCGAAAGATAAATCTAATCTCTGAATTGGAGTCGACGGAGAGCGAGTTGCTTGGGAATTGGCATAATAATCGGAAGTTCCATCCAGGTTCCATCGAACAACTCTCGTGCGCGTCATCAGCGCTCCAATCCGCTTATATATCGCTTATACATTGATGTATCAGATTGTTCAGGAACTAGGAGTATGTTTATCAATCATTAGTATCATCGCTCACAAATACCCAATCGCCAGTTGTAGTTGCACAAAACGAAATCTATCATATCTAGATAATTTGCAAAACAACTAAACAGATTGAACATTAACAAGTTTCAATACAAAAACAAAACTATCATAATATAGAGAAATAAATAATCTATTTTTCTTATTTTTTAAATCTGATCTAATAAAACTGATACTAACTTTTATTTAAGTTTACATAATTATTAATGCAATACAGTAACTTATGTATGCTGCGGAGACTATAATTAATAATATAAATAATTTCATTTAAAAGTAAATTGAAAATATGAAATACAATTCCTTTATACAAAGTTCTATTATTCAAGAAAATTTTATAAAATTATATAAAAATAAAGTTAATATTTTTTTGTCACCTCTTTTTAAACTTGAGTCATTTTCAATTATATTGCGATACGAACTGATAAATATACAGCAAAATGGCTATATTAAGTTAATAAATACAAAATTCGATATCCGGTGTAGAAAACAAGTAAATCATTCAAAAATTGACAGTAATTTTATTATTTAAGAAGTATAAGTTAAATCACTTCTAAATACATTTTTATTCGGTGTTAAGCAAAGTTCATCTATTTGCCCTACAATGTTACTAAAAATTAAAATTTAAAAGAAAATAAAAAGATTTTGTCAACTTTGTTTTGCATTTTGATTTTCTCGAAAATATAATTTTTTGTAATATAAGTTTTGTTATCTGTTTTTCTCATACGAATTCTCTTATTCGACAATATCACCAATAACTGACCACCCAATATATGCTTGCACATAGCATATAGAAGTAAAAGTAAAAATTTCTTACTTGTACACACACACCACACGCGCGCGCGCGCGCTTAAATTTTGAGTTTTGCCTAAATTTGTCATTTTTTTTATATTTGTTTTATATGATTCTTATATTAGTTCGTTTTTAGTTTTTTACGTTATTTTGAATATTATTTTACTAGTTTTTGGATGAATTAAATTAAGTAATTTATTGAGATGAGGCAAGTATTAACAAATTTCTGGGGCAAGTATTAACACTGTTAATACTTACCTTGCGGTTAATTTTAAGAATGTAGTATGATATTTAAATCAGAAAACATATATTGTAGTTTTTTTTTGTTTTTGAAATGAGAAATTATAAAAAAGACGGACAGAGAAACAAAGAGTAACGGTAACGGTAACGTTACCTCATTTATCTGTGTTAATGGTCATTATGACGACGATTAGTAATAATAATATTTAATAATAATAATAATAATAGCAATAATAGTTTCTGAATTTTATAGTAATATAAAGTTAATAGCTATAGGTATGTTTAATGAATAATACCGATGTGCTATGTCCTTTTTTGTATTTCAAAGAGGTTTATGCGATATTTTTGTTATAAGCTGTAATAAGAACACTATGCTGTGATTTTTTTGTTCTTGAATAGTAATATAATATTACTAACTACAAATATGTTTAATGAAAAATGTGCTATGTTCTTTTTTGTATTTTAAAAAAGTTTATGCTATTTATGATATTTTGATTATAAGCAAATACTTTTTTTATGTGATTACATGATTTAATTAACCTCAAATAAATAAAAAATTTTATAAAGTAAAATAAAATTACATTTCTATTTAAGAAAAATTAAAATAACTAGCAGTGTTAATATATATGTTAATAGCTTCCGTATGCTAATAACTGCCCCTGGACTGTTAATTTTTGCCCCAAATGCGGGGCAAAAATTAACATGACACTTTTTTCAAAGAATCGTCTCTTATCAAAAACCTATTAGTAATTTTAAAAAATATCCTTGCTTACATATTAATTAAATAATCATATTATTACTTGCAAAAAAGCAATATATCCAAATAATATCTGGATTAGAAAATACAACTGCTTTTTCAAAAAATGTTAATTCTAGCCCCCGTCTCCCCTATAGAAGTTGCTAGAACATTCTATGATGTTAAACATATTGAAAGGATGTTTTGCGATTCTCTACAATAGTTCGCTATAAACATTTATATTTTCATATTCTTTTGTTCTTTGAAGACTCATATGATAAATACATTCTAGATTTATAAGTTTGTAACTTTTAAAGGTATATAATATGTAGTTGTGCTTCACGGAGCAAATAAATCGTCGTACGAAACAAAAGATCGCCGAAATATTTTTTTTTCGCTGCGCATTAAAATTTGATCATTCCGCGTAAAAAAAAAACGTATCAAAAATTGCCGAAGTATTTCCTCCGTAATCTTTTTGTATCAATATGTATTTATCGAAATACGTGTCGTGAATTTGATTTCTATCGACTTTTCTGCCGATGTTCGTTTGAGGCGAAAAAATGATTATGGTACGCGATGACCGTATTAACTCCCTGACTTTATTTTGACATACTCGAGATAAGAAATGATGTAAGAAAGAAAAAATCAGTGATATTGAAAAAAGAAAAGAAAAAGGGGGGAGAGAAAGAGAATAAGAGAGATGTAGAAAAGGAGGAAGAACGCCGACGAATTGCAAAATGTCAAGGATGATTGATTATTTTCTCTTTCGGTTATCGGCACTAGTGAAAAGCGTGTGTGGTTATAGCGGAGATGAGTTTGTTATTATTCAGGAGTCACCGTACTTTCGCTGCGTGCGAACGGAGAGCATCAAAAAGTAGCATTGTTAACGGGGTAGACGCGTGATAAATATGTTTCATTTCCGTGTATTTACGTCAATTTCGCGAAATACATAAATTACTAAAAATTTACTTTGATTTTGCATTTGTGTCGCAATCGCATTGCGTAAAATGGAGATGGAAAGTCCCATTATTTAAACAAGTTACATTCAGTTAGAAATGCATAAATTATTTAATCATCTAATTACTGATTGTCTTAAATATGAATTTAATAAGAGTATATTTTAATTTACCAATTTGTCACGGAATGATACATGATACACGAGAAAACTGAAATGTAAATACACGGATCTGTTATCATTAAAAATCTCTTGACATTATACTTATTAAATATACAGTGACAGGAATTTGCCAATTTAACCATGATAAAATCAGAAATATATATATTTAATATCGCCTGTATGACTACTAAAACACTAAATGTTTACATGTAATTAATCGCTTAAATTTACAATCACCAGCCTACTGCTCACTGACAAATTTGTCAGTCTTAAAACACAGTTTTTTGCCAGAATATGTAATAAAACAAATTAAATTGACTAGCAACTTAATATCTTTTGATGCCAAGCATCTATGAGACGTTATCTTAAATTAATCCCAGAAAAAAAGCTAAAACAATTATTGCGAAAAATAACACCTCAGTCAGAGTTTGAATCTGAATCTCCCATCATTAAGTTCTGTATAGTAACAATGTATAGTTACATTGCGCAGATATTAATTTGTTAGTTATATTTTGTGCAATTAATAAATTGCTAACAAGTTAATTAGAGTTTGTATTAAAAATTAACATTCCACGTACACCTACCTTTTTTTTAAAACTTTAATGCTCGAAATTGATTTAATTTTGATCCAGTTCTGATCTGGATGTTATATAAACGAAACGTCTATTATGTTTATACTTTAAAAGTTTTTGAAACATCTATGTACTGTCTGGGTTACTTTTTGTAAAAAATCTCGTTACTGTTATTCTTTTTATAGTGCCATTGTAACAATTTCTCAGCATTTCTGTGGTGTGCATTTTCCACAATTCATACGAATATACGAGACTTATAGTTTAATATCAGTTCCAAACAGATAAAAGAATTTTTCTATACAGAAAGAACGCTTTCTTTAAATATTTTTCCTCCGTTTATTTATTTTATTTAAACAGTATAATGTTATACAAAACATTATCTTTATTAATTAAAAAAGTTTTGTTTCGTTATATTAAACAGTATTATTTGAAAAGACACTATTATTTAAAATTTTTTTTTAATTAAATAATACTTTGATTATATAAAATATTATTGAATGAAATAAAATATATCTTTAAAAAAGAATAGTTAAAAATATATTTGATTCAAATAATGAAGTTGTTTTCTTCACTTAATGATTCGAAACAAACAGATCTTAATTACGACATTACTTTCACGCGCAATCCATCACGGGCGCGAATGAATAGTTCAACCATTCGCTGCGAGGCGGCTACTTTCTCGAGTGTAAGATGCGCGCACTTGGAAAATAAAAGGAGCTTTATCACCGAGCCGGAGCAAATAATTTCTGTAGACTACTGCCTTGCTAAAATTTAGTGAAGGATAACTCCGTCTTTATTGATTAATTTTCTTAATTTTATTTTTCCTTCAATTTAGTTTTTATAAATTCAGAACGCTTTTTAGCACTTAAAAGATCTATAGGTTTGTATCTATCTTCTTTCTCTTCTTCCGAAGAGTCTGGAAATGAAGTTTGAGTTGGTTTCTCGTTCGGTGTCTGCGTTGACGAAACACGGAAAACTTCTGTGTTGGTAGATCGACCGAAATCAACCTCCAAGGAAAGCATTCTTTGCTGCGCTTCATTGTGAAGAATAATCTTCTCTAAGAGAAGAGGAGAGGCCGGTACCACACTCGTTCGATGAGCGAAGAGGCGTCGAACTGTTTCTTCTTATATACAATTAAAGAAGTCTTTTTAATTACGAGTAGATTAATTATGCAACGCCTGTCGGCAATAAGAAATTATGCAATTTTTGAAGTCAAATTCAGATGCAACCAAATACAGGAGAATGTGCGGGTGTCAGCTATTAACGGTCATAACTACATTTCCCAAATTGAAATATTTCTGTAAGAACGCTTAATCCTTTTTAGGATCAAAACATTGGCATTTTAAATAAATATTTGCACCGGCCAAAGCAGTCGCTGGCACGATCCTCGACCAATCAGCTCTCCGAAAAAGTTTATTTTGTCTTCATTGGTACAAAAGCCCTATATCACAAGTGGACTAATAAATTCAGTTAGTTAAATAAAAACATATATTGAATAGAAAAAGATTATTTTACTACTAATAAATGTTTTACATTGAAATTTATTTGAAAATTATTTTAATCAAGTCAAAAAATTATTTAACTTAAAAAATAATATGTTGTCATAGTCCGCGCTACAACCTAGGTAGATTTTACAAGGAGCATTGCGAAAGATTCTTGCATAAAGAAGCTGAGAACACCATCTTTCAAAATTCTCAAAAAATTTTGCAGGACTCGCAGAAGTCCCAAACGACTTCCGCAAACTTGCACAACCCCTAAATAAAACACAAAAGCTCGAAAGCAGTTGCGTATTTTCTCAGAACAAGTTCTTATACGACGCGATTAAACTCCAAAGCAATCGTATTTCGATGTCGAAACGTTTAGCCTTGCGGAAGCTGTATAACGCGCCCGATCACCGATCCCACAAAATTACATAGAGATATAAGAGTACGTAAGACAGTCGAAAAAGCGATGAAGAATTAGAAAGAGCGTTAAATAAAGGCCCCTCTATTTTTGTTCAATCGTGCATGCGCAAGAGTACTGTTTTGAAGTCTGCCAAATCTGCGTCCGTGCATCGCGTGATACGTCAATGCAGAATAATAAATTGACGATTTTTAAGGGACAGTAATATCTATATATTTCTTTATATGTTTAATAATAAATTCAATTATACTATGTTATATTCTTCAAAATTTTATATTGTTGTTACACTTTTTGTAGCAAAATAAAATATGCAGTAGAAGCTCCGTATAGCCACGGTCTCGGGGGTTTGCGTCATGGCATTGAGTGAAATTGTGGTACTACGAAGTAACCCCGCTCTATCGACAGAGAAAGAGTGGCGTACACGACGTGAGCAGGTTGCGCGGCGCTGATGCGCGATAGGGCGCATAGTGGGTGAATAGTTTTCCCTTTTGGTGAGATAATGAAGAAGGCATTGAGGGGAAACGCAATAAATCGGAGAGTGGCAATGCGGAGCTTTTACTGTAATTATAATTCTAGAATTCAACCTTTATTATTTATTTTGATGACTATATAAACATTTTTTTATCAGAATGATTATAATTTTTGCACATGCTTATTTTTAATGTATAGTTATATAAAATTTCGTTATGTTTAATTTTTTGTTATAAATAAAAATTTCCGAAAGTTAAGCGCGATCCCCTCGTACCTATACAAATTAAAAAACAAATGCATTGCTAACGTTGCCATCACGTACGAGTATCAATATTATATTACTAAAATATTTAAGTTGTGCCTCAAGGAATTTAAAGTTTATATTTTAATTTTATAAATAATAATTTTTTAGTGTTCTACGATTTCTTATTATCTTCATAATTTCAATTTCTCATAAAAGACTCTCAAATTAATATTGTACTCTAACACTCTACTCTAAAATAAGCGCACTTACAACTTGTTCACTGACTTTGCGCATGCATCATTAGACAAAGACAGAAGGGCTCTTATTCTAGTTTTCTCTTTCAATCTTTCTATTGCAGCCACTTATATGATAATATACAACTCACGCGCTCTATTCTTACATCTCTATGTGAAATTATGCTACATCGGTAGACGATCGGCCGATGTAAATACTCAGTCGCAGTAACCAAATGGAGAATCATCTGAGTGCCATCTGAATATCACGGCCGACACTATCGCGCGTTGCGATCATATAAAGTGTAATCTGAACTATAAACAGGAGACTATAGACAAATTCACTGCAAATCGAGAAATATAATGCACATTAGCTGGAAAACGAGTGCTTTAATTGAAACGTTTACCTGCAACGTTTTTTTTTCCTTCATTCTAATCCTTAAGGCTTATTCAAAATCTTAAATCTATAAAGTTGCGCTGGGAGTCCAATGTAAGAAATAAGATGTATTTGTGACAATAATAATACATATTATTTGGAAAATCAAATTGTCGTATTTGTTACTTCAAATAAACAGTTTGACTATCCCAAAGTATATTTTTTGTTTTTAATAAATTTTATTAAATTTAAAGAAACATTTCTCTCTGCGTAAGCAACTCATTCTCAATGGTTAGCCATTCTTTTCTGAGAGATAGCAATCAAATAAAAGTCGGATTCTGGTCGAGATCTCTACCATAGAAAGCAAACGCACAACTTACTGCGTCACGATTGTTACTTTCTAAATTATAATCAGTGAAAAATTAGTGAAGTCAGTGAAAATACATTGATTTTTCAATAGTGTATTTATAACTTATCAATCAGTGAAATAAATACACTAACCTTTAGGTAGACTAATTCTGAAGTCGAAATCATTAAAAGGCAATGAATACTCACTAATTATCACAGTCATAAGTACGTAGTAAAGTTTTGAATCTCAACATGAAAATGTCGTTACTTGCCAAAACTATTCTGGTACTACAATTGTACATACTTTGAAAGATACCTCTTAAAATTTTAGCCATTTTGGACGCTCAGTTGTTGTTTGACAGTCGTTTGTGTCAGTCGATGTTTTGTAAAAATGGAAAAAAATCGAATATGGTGCCGTGATTAAATTCTTGCAGTTCGAAATGATTGACCATCCACCGTATTCACCAGATGATCAGCGATTTTTTTTTTCTATTTCTCAAGCCCAATGTTTGGCTCGGAGGATAAAAATTTTTATCGAACGAGGAAATTATCGTATCCGTAGACACCTATTTTGCAGAGCAAGATGCCTATTATTTGTACAGGTTAAAGAAGTTGAAGTATTACTGGAAAAATGTATCGATTTAAAAGAAGACTGTCGAAAAATAATATTGAATTTGACGGGAAAAATACTTGTTTCTATATTAAATTCCAAACTTTTCAGACTACCCACGTATATCAATGCAAATCAATGTTAATACTATTGAATGATTATTATTAAATTTAGAAAATGCTGTTAAGCGTACCTAATTTTAAAAAGTAACAGGATATCATTACTGTTAATTAGAAAGTAATATTCTGCTATTTTAAATATGTAACAACGTTATTATTACTATTACACATAAAAAAAATATATGATTGTGACAAAAAATTACGATAACATTAACGGCGTTATAAGTAACATGTTACTTCCCAATCCTGACATATATTTGTTTTTTTTTACACGCGCGTATATGCTTATTTACCAATTATTATTTGTATCGCGTTATATAGACGAATGTCATCTAATAAAAAGATAGTACTACGATATATCATAAACAAGAATTTTATATATTATATGAAGCCTGCTCTTGAAGTTTACTGCAGCGCTTTCCAAGTTTGCCATAACTTTGGACCACTTGACATTATTTGTTTAGATGTCGTAATCGATCCCAACAAGTGTGTGAATGAGAAACGATAATTAGCTATCCTAGCTAGTGATTAAGAAATTTGGAACATGCACATTATACTTCGCCGCCCTCGGCAATATGTCGAAATATTTTCAAAGGAGATTTTAATATCACTCGTAATGAAATATAATAACGATAAAATTTCCACCGTCCAATATTTTTCTATTAACCTCTATCCAGCGGGCGAGATTAAAAATAGCGGACATAGCGTTAAATTATTATTCATTGTCGATCGCGGGCAGGAAATTATCTCGGTTATTTCGTTGTATATTCATGTGTAATCGACACTACAAATGCATTTTTACCCTAGAAAGTTGTTTAAAAGTATACTACTGTGATAAAAAAATAAGGTGAATTTTTCATTTAAACTTCGCGGGTACTATAAAATCATGAAATTATTTTTTTTTGTGGGTTGATAGTACTGTCTTTGACATCTATGCAGAGTTTCATGTCAATATATTTAATTGCTGCAGAGATACACATGTTTTTGTAAACATACAAAAGTGAGTTTTTTGATTTTTACTATGTTTGATTTTGTTGAGCAAAGAATTTGCATTAAATTTTGTTTGCAGAATAAATATTCTGCCGCGGAAACGTTGAGGATGTTGCAGAAGGCCTTTGGTGATAAGGCTATGTCGCAAAAAAATGTTTACAAGTGGTACAAAGACTTGAAAGAAGGCCAAGAATGAGTTCAAGATGAACAGCGCTCCGGACGACCATCGACATCTACCGATGAAACCCACATCAAGGAAATCAAAGATTTGATGCTCGAAAATCGTCAATTGACAATTAGAGACCTTGATGATACTGCTGGCATTTCATTTGGATCAACCCAAACATTTTAAAAGATGTTTTGTGCCTCAAACGTGTCAAATCTCGATTGGTTCCAAAAACACTCAATTTCGTGTCCGGGGCGCTGTTCGTCTTGAACTCGTTCTCGACCTTTTTTTAAGACTTTGTACCACTTGTAAACATTTTTTGCAACATAGCCTTATCACCAAAAGCCTTCTGCAACATCCTCGACGTTTCCGCGGCAGAATATTCATTCCGCAAACAAAATTTAATGCAAATTCTTTGCTCAACAAAATCAGACATAGTAAAAATAAAAAAAACTCACTTTTGTATGTTTACAAAAACACGTTTAGCTCTGCAACAATTGAATATATTGACAATATGTACATACATGAATATTGGTAAGTGACGAGCTAGTTTTGGGTCTAATATTACAAATAATGATTTATTGTAAAAAAGAAGAAAGAACAAAATAAGATATAAATATAAGACGTTTCGACTTTACTAACAAGGGAACAGACAGAACTGTCTCTCACCGATTTTAATGAGCTTTGGATATGTTGTAGAACATAAAAAAATATTAGACCCATATTTTTTTTTATCTGCGTATCTCGACGTTTAGGGGTTGAAACCACCCCTCGAAAATGACGCATTTTTTTGTTTTTTGCAAATATCTTTGAAAATATAAGGTTTATGAAAAAATGTGTTCTATACGAAAGTTTTATGGTATTTTATATTCTTTACAATAGTATATTTATATTTTTTAAAATTTTCAAATTTTTTAATTTATTCCACCCCCATCTTTTTTTTCAACATTTTAAAAATTTTGTAAGGACAAAAATTAAAGAGCATTAAAAGCCGAATCCACCTATATATAATAACATATGGGTTCCATCATTCTCAATTATTAGCAAAACGAGATAGTAATCTCGCGCTATAGGTGCCGCGCTAGAAGTAGTGTTGCGTTATTTCTTTAGTCGCGTCACACTCAATAACTGCCTCTTCTGCGTATATTTTTATATTAAAACATAAAAATGGATCAATCTTAATTATATAATACGCAACGTATTACACGATATAAAGCATAAATGCATATATATAACAAAAGTAGCATATAATATACGTATGTGCCTACGTACATTTTCATTGTTACAAATGCGAATATAAATTATAATTAAGCAAAATATTTTTTAACATTTAAAACTGCAAATACAATATAACAAAATATATAATATCAAGAGAAAAATATAAAACATAAACTGCAATAACTATTTGCATAATTATATTATTTACACTATATGCACGTAGCACGCTCTGATAATAAAGATAATATAAGTATATAATTTAATTTAATTTGAAGTCTGATCATACATCTTGCACACGACACCGACGTATAAATTTAGCAACAGTGATAGACGGATTGGTTGTTCTTGCGCAGGCGTGAGACTTCAATAAAGCCTATCTATTAGTGATAGGAAGGAAATGTTTGGTCCCCATACAATTTTGCAAAAAATCTTACCAGTATTTATCAAATAAAATACAATATTTATAAATTATTCTATTTAATACGAGAAAATATACATGCGTGTTTAATATGTGAAATGTGTTCACGTTTTTATAAATTTGCAAAAAAATTGTATGGGGATCAAATATCTCCTTCCCATTACTAATGGATATTTTACTGAAGCCTCACGTGATGCGCTTGCGCGAAAACAACCGATCTCTCTATCAACACTGATATTAAAGTTATTTGTCCGTGTCGTATGCAAAATGTATATATACATCCGTATAAATGTATTTTCAAACTTCAAATTAAATTAAATTATATACTTATATACTTATATTATCTTTATTATCAGAGCGTGCTACGTGCATATAGTGTAAATAATATAATTATGCAAATAGTTATTGCAGTTTATATTTTATATTTTTCTCTTGATATTATATATTTTGTTATATTGTATTTGCAGTTTTAAATGTTAAAAAATATTTTGCTTCATATTAATTTATATTCGCATTTGTAATAATGAAAATGTACGTAGGCACATACGTATATATATGCTACTTTTGTTATATATATGTATTTATGCTTTATATCGTGTAATACGTTGCGTATTATATAATTAAGATTAATCTATTTTTATGTTTTAATATAAAAATATACGCAGAAGAGGCAGTTATTGAGTGTGACGCGACTAAAGAAATAACGCAACACTACTTCTAGCGCGGCACCTATAGCGCGAGATTACTATCTCGTTTTGCTAATAATTGAGAATGATGGAAGCCATATGTTATTATATATGGGTGGATTCGGCTTTTAATGCTCTTTAATTTTTACCCTTACAAAATTTTTAAAATGTTGAAAAAAAAGATGGGGGTGGAATAAATTAAAAAATTTAAAATTTTTTAAAAATATAAATATACTATTGTAAAAAGTATAAAATGCCATAAAACTTTCGTATAGAACATATTTTTTCATAAACCTTATATTTTCAAAGATATTTGCAAAAAACGAAAAAATGCGTCATTTTCGAGGGGTGGTTTCAACCCCTAAACGTCGAGATACGCAGATAAAAAAAAATATGGGTCTAATATTTTTTTATGTTCTACAACATATCGAAAGCTCATTAAAATCGGTGAGGGACAGTTCTGTCCGTTCCCTTGTAAGTCATTCTCAGTCAACATTATAACCATCTTAAAAAAAATAACCATTTTTTTTCTTAAGATGGTTATAATGTTGACTGAGGATGACTTAGTAAAGTCGAAACGTCTTATATTTTTATCTTATTTTGTTCTTTCTTCTATAATAATTAAAAAATAAATAAATCATTATTTGTAACATTAGACCCAAAACTAGCTCGTTACTTACCTATATTCATGTACATATTGCTTTGCATAGTCGAGCTTTATACTTAACATTATGAATATATTGACATAAAACTGCATAGATATCAAAGACAGTACTACCAACCCACAAAAAATAATTTTATGATTTTATAGTACCCGCGAAATTTAAATGAAAAATTCGCCTTATTTTTTTATCACAGTAGTAATTTAATGAGAGACAACCAAAAATGCGATGATTTGGTTTTCTCCACTTCGTTAAATCAGACAAGGTATATAGTCATTAAATCCATCAAAACGAATGTTTCAGATTTGACAAACAGTGCCACGGGCCCAATTTTTGTAGCACCAGTTGGGAATCAGACTGCTGCGATTGGTCGTGAAGTTGTCTTCTCTTGCAGCGTTCGCAATATAAGCATTCGCAAATATAAGGTAATGATATCGGGAATGGGAAACGTAAACACGAATGGGCTATATCGCTATATGAATTAAATTCGCACGCATTTAATAGAGCATTAATAGTACTCATCACGTAATGGGATTTCAACTGTGCCAACCAGGCGCATTTGGAATACCAAAAAGTTGTTTTTATAATAGTTTGACTCTTCCGTAGTTTTTGTACGCCATTAAAAACTTTGATCTCGTAATTTATGAATGGATTCTGTCAGCGTGTGTGAGAACTCGAATAAAAAAAAAAACGCTAAACACAGTGTTTTCGATTAGTTGTTTGAATTTGTCGCGACGAGAACAGAAGAATGTGCAATGATAGAATCGCATCGTAATAAATGTCGACCGTTCTGATATTGCAAACGTAAGGTCACGTAGCGTTCACCAAGGACGTGCTATGCGGCGAAATTGAATTTGTCGCAAGTAAAAAATTTGTCATAAAAGTAACTTCCTTTTTTGCCAACGCGCGTTTAATCTTTATAATAATGTCGTGATTAGAAGTAATATAAAGTCAACACACAAAAAAAATAAAACAAATCATAGTTAGATCGAATCAAATTGACTACATTAGAGGAACTCATCCCGAAGTCTGTTACAAGAAAAATAAAGTAACAAGAAGGCCATTTTTCTCTTGCCACAGCGAGAGTATGGAATCGCTTTTTCTTCTTTCATAAAGACCCTCCGCTAATCCAATGAAGTTATTCTCCAATAAGTGAATCTCCAAGCTATATAGTGATAAATTTCTTAATTAGATTATACTATTAGAAAAACAACAGAAAACAAGGTAAGTGATAAAAAGGAGAAGTGTTTAATGAAATAAATATCGTCAGGTGATTTCTCATCGTAATATATTTTTTATAACAGAAAAAAATTCCATCTGACAAAAGAACGATCAATTTTTGCAATTTCAAATTTTGAATGTTATTAAGAGATTAACACACCAAGTGTTATAAAAAGTAATTAAAATTTGGGGACGTTACGAATGTTTATGATTGTAAACAAAAAGCGATTATTTACAAAAAGCGATTTTTTATTATATTATGTAAATTAGTATTAAGATTATAATAAAATTACTTACTTTTTGTTATAGTTTAAAAATGTTTTTTATTATAAACATAGAACCATAACTGGTTTTTTAAAAAATTAAAAAAAAATTTTAATAAAAAAATTTTTTGTTAATATTAAGAGCCAAAATTTAGCTATGGTGTAGAGGAAAGCTGAAAGTTCTATATGTTTTACTTAAGAGACCAATTAATGACAAATTCCGCTGAAACAAACATTAAAATGTAAGCGTTTTTTTAACGCCTGATCGAGAGATCGGATGGCGCATTCGCATCATGAGTTCAATTCATGCGTTAAGTCCGCACAACTATATTTGCAGGAAAAAATTCGCTTTTTCTTAGCAACTAATGGACGGAATGAGATGATTTTTTTTTAATCTTTAAATTCCATTAGTTGCTGAGAAAAAGCGATTTCTTCGTGCTGCACCAAATATAGCAGCAGGTACAAAATACCGCTGAAAAAAATCCGTTTGGGATTTAATAAGTTAATTGACTTTATTTTCCATTTTTTCTTACTAAAATTATGCAATTTTACGAGTTTTTATACATTCTGCTTGATAAAAACATAGTGGTCACTATGAAAAACTGCTCATAGTTATTCGGCGATTTTTTTCCAAATTTAGTGTACTTTAAGGTATAAAAAAACGAACAAATTTTTATTGTTGTTTCATGCAATTGTTTTCTGGGTTAAAAGAAAATATGAAAAAATCAATAATTGTTACACTGTCTTTATCCATTAATGGCTTATTTGAATGTTTTTTTTTTAAATCGGACTACTATTTCATTTGAGAGCAAAGTTTCAGCTTTAAGAATCTTTTTTGTTTATTGCGATACGATGATTTTTAACGGAGTTAGGAGCAATCAAATTCAAAGTGTTCACTTTTTATTTAATCAAAGGTAACTCAATAACAAAAAATCGTAGACAAATTAAAAAAAATATTTTATAGAGAAAACTTCAAGCTTCCACGTTAAGAAGATTAGAATTCTCGCTTCTTTAGAGACATAACAGGCCGACAAAGTGAAATAAAAATTTCACATTTAGTCCATTTCGCAGTTTTCTGCATGTAAAAATTGTCAAACTTACAGATACATTTAAATGACGGTAAACTTTCAAAAGTAGAGATTTCAACTTTAAAATGCTTTTTGAAAATTTAAATTTCGTTCATTTTTAATGAAGTTACAGTTGATTGAATTTTGCTTACATTTTTAAGAAAATGTAAGTGTTCCTCTAATTGTGTGAGGAGTGTATATATGTATATGTGTACACACACACACACACACACACACACAGGGAGGGAGAGAGGGGGGAGGGGGTGCGTGTGTGTGTCTTATATGAAAATTTTTTATCAAGTAATTTATAAAAAAGTTTTAAACATTGATATCTTGTAAACTAATTATACATTGACATGACTTCTGTTACTGTAAATTAGCAAGAGAAATATTCTGTAACAAAATTTTCAAAATTTATCGAAATCTAAGATCACAAAATCGTATTAACTACCCCCTTATAAAAAGAAATAACTACTCCGAGTAGGATTGAATTAAAATAAACTGAATAATCCGATGTTAAGTTTAAATTTAAACTAACATTTACCACCAAATGCCATGCTATTTGCACACTACCACGACAATCACACCACGTATATTTTATTTTGTCATTTTATACAATTCTCCGAAGTCCTCATTTTAATAGTTATCTAAAAATCGCTCGCAGAATATAATATTTTTGTGTTTCATTTTTCTTTGTTTGGAGAAATATCGATATATATTTACAAATGTTTCCGTAATATATATAATTTAGAACTCTGCAAGCATCTTACTTAAATCGCTTAATGCATTATGTCGCGCTATTATATTCTATACATTAATTATTTCTATCAAAGTTGAGAACGGTACTTTGTAAAAATAATAATGCATTGAGCGTATTAGTTAGACAATAATAATTTATTACTTTTTTGTTATTTTTTAAATGAAATTTTGATAACGTTTTTTAGAGTAATATTCAATTATCTGTGTTACTATTTGACTTCAGTACAAAATCTATAGTGATCAATAGCAACATATTCATAAACATGTATTATACATATTTATAAATTAATACTTTTTTTGTTACACTTATTGTAAAAATTATCGTTACAGACAGAAGAAAATAATGATCGTTACAAAGAAAGTAATGATAACAGTAACATTACAATTAAATAAATTTAAGCAGTAAGACATAAGTAGTAACTAATATGTTGGTATGATATTACTTTTACGTTACTGCTTAAGTACTCTATTGTGATTTTCCAATTTGCAAACTGCTTAGATTTGTCAATGTAAACGCATTAGGTCAAAAACTATTACAACGTTATTTTCCTATCCTGATTTTTGCTATCAGTAATTAAAACTTATTACCGTCAACGTATACGAATTCCATTCTCTCATTATATACGTTACGATTTGAAATATATAAATATATTATATCAATGATCAAAATTAACAGTAATACTATTGACACTATTAACACTAATAAAATTTTTATTTTTTGTTTTACAATTTTTTGTTTTTTTTTTCTTCCTTGATAATTTACGCTCAAGTTTATTTCTTATGTCACATCATTTTATTCGGTTTATACTTCTTTGTAATTAACTTTAGAACTAATTTCTGCGTGACTGTCTGTACTTTTGCTTTTGTATATTTTTGATCATTAAGAAAGAGAATATTGTCTATTATTCTAGATAATGCATAAAGAAATATCATCAATCAATAAAACTATTTGAGGAAATCACAGCTTTATTCGCAAAGCGTTGTATTGTGGGGTTTTTTAGGTTGGCTGGCTGCGCACCTCGGATCAGACGATTCTCTCGATCCACACTAGGATAGTGACGCATAATGCACGTATTACGGTCACCTACGAAAGCGGGGCAAGTTCCGGATCCGCCAGTGCATCCAGTGGTGCTACAGGAGTGACCGGAAGTAGTCAAGCCACAGAGGAAATCGTCGATGGCACGTGGCGACTGCACATTCGCCAGTTGAAGGAGTCCGACAGGGATTGTTACATGTGCCAAATCAACACTAGTCCGATGATATCCGAGCTCGGTTGTCTCGACATACACGGTAAGTGTTATCTCTTATCTCCTATCGCGTCGTATACACACAATGTCGCGTTCTGGTTTGGAAGGAAGGAAATCTTGCGTATAATACATTTTGACCTGTAGTAATGAGTCCTAAATACAGCTTTGAATTTAACTTCAAGCGATATTTGCGAACTTTGTGTGATGCATTTTCTTTAACCATAGTATCGTAGATAGGGATAACTTACGGAGAATAGTGCAAGTGACTTTGGATAAAATGTATTTTTATTAATTAGGCCGTAATATTATAATATTATAATATTTATGAGTCACTATATTTTAATAAAAAAATTTTTTAATTAAAATTTTCTTTTTTCGAGATATAACAAAATTGTTACAATAGTCATTAATACATTCCGTGCCGACCTCGACTTTTTATTCAGGTCATTTGATGTTTTGACTAAAAATTGATATGCTATATTATAAAATATTTCATTATATCGTAAATTAATAAGTAATTAGCTTGTAGATAGCACTTTTTATATTCAGTTTGAAACTTGTTATAAAATATATGTTTTAAACGCATTTAAGTAAATATGCCCATAATGTTTTTATTAGATGTGGAGTTATTAATTAACACAATTATACTGTATTTACTTTTTTTATTGCCTGAGGGGAATCAAGAAATAAGTTATTACTACTACTACTACTACTACTACTATACAGACTTTTTGTGTAGTTTTAAAAATTTTTTATTAATTTTAACTATAATTACTTCATTAACAAATTTTTTTTATCCTGTTTTGCATATTCTTTTTCTTGAAAGATATCAATTAAATGTATTTCTTAAACATCAAAGACGGGGTTACAAACAAAAAAAACAACATTAGCGTTATTTAAATTACTTAAGGAACATCGCATATGTAAAACATTTGTTTGGACGGACAAATAAAAAAATGTATTATAAAAACGCATATGTGTATAACCAAAGTACACACACACACACACACACACACACACACACACACACACACACACACACACACACACACACACACACACACACACACACACACACAAAGCACCTTCCTCATAAAATTACTTTGCTCATTCTTCCCTGTCTGAAACATTCTTCTTATACGAATCTATTTTTTCTCTTGCTTTTTATCTCGTAAACACGACTCGAGAATGCTCATTTTTTCAAAGACATTTCAGCGAAGTACTAATTTGATTTAATGACTTTCAGAACGTATTCGCACAAGAGAGAAAGAACAGGTTGCCACTGTTAATTTATTAATGATATATTTGTCTTACAGTGCCACCTGACATCGTTTATGGTGGTGACACCAGCGCTGATCTGGCAGTGGCAGAGGGTGACAACGCGACCTTGAGCTGTCGCGCGACAGGACATCCAACTCCGAGAGTGTCCTGGCGGAGAGAGGATGGAGAACCCATTAGCATAAGGGCTTCTACAACAGGTAAAAAACAATTGAAATGTTCATCTTTCTCTTATTTATTATAGCATGTTAACTACTACAAAATAAAACAAAAACTCCAAGTTTATGTATAAGTGCGTCCAAAAATAAACATATATTACAAAATTTTTTCTGCTCTTTTGAAAAGAGAATAGTTTTTGATGCATTGAATCCAAATCAGTAAGTAGTAGTAAAAATATATTATTCAGAACTTTTTAAGAAAAATGAAATTAAAACGCCCCCAAAAAACCATTTTTTACTATTTTTGAAGATGCATTAATGAACCCGATGGGTAAATAATTTTGAAAAAAGCTGATCAATAACCAAATAAAAAACAAATCTTTGAAATTAATATTGTACTTTAATTTGAAAATATTTTTTACCGCCGGTATCATATTTCTGATACGCTTTGTTTTTGGAAGTTGTACAGCATCAAGTAGAACGATTATCCTAGATAGTTCTAGTGCGAAATACCGTTACAAATAGTAAAAATATTAATAGTGGATTTGATATATGAGGGGAGGAATAAAAGAAAACATATTTTTTGATAAAATGTTTATTATAGTTTAAATTGTAATACAGGGTCATTTAGAACAACTTTAGGTCCGTAAATACGTCATTTTACGTAGTAAAATGACGTATTGCTGACACAATTCTAAGACGATTTTTTCTTTACCAAAATTTGATTTGAAGCGTAATTTTTGAGTTATAGGCCAAAATAGTTAGCGAATCACGCGTCAAGTACAGAAGGTAGGCAGAAGCGGCGCGCCACAAGCGTAACGCGGGCGCGGCTGACTATCCGCGTCAGCTGACGCAAATTTTGGTAAAGGAAAAATCGTCTTAGAATTGTGTCGGGAATACGTCATTTTACGGACCTAAGGTTGTTCTGAATGACCCTGTATGTATATGTTTATATTAATGAAATAAGTATTACTTCTTTTACGATCGTGTTTATAAAATACCTTATGAATGTATGAGTAATTAATGAATTTTTATTGCTTCCCCTCGGGGTTTACAATCTCTTATAATTTTACGACTTGACTACTAACTTGCAACTAATGAATGTATGAGTAATATATACATTTAAATAAAATTATCTTAACGCGTAACAAAGAATTACAATAAAAATGACATAGACAAAAAAAACATTAAAAGTTTAATTGACTTAATTTAAATTAAAACTTTATTTACACATATATGTTTGACTGCTTCAATTATTTCATTACTTCAACCAGTTTTACTTATTAAAGAAAAATTTTTTTCTGCTCATTTGCTACCAGTCAAAAGCGAGATTATTCGATATTTCAGATAGTAGAGATAGATGTGAATTCTCGCGAATAATATGGATGCGAGCATAACTCAATATTGATAGAATAATTAAGTGCTATTAATATCTTAGTTACCTCGTAATTGCTTAAAGTGTGAACTATTATCGGATCCGGATAAATCCTTTCCTGATTACATTTACTGTTATTGTTGCCTTATTATCGATTTTGTTGTAATATTAGTTAAAATCGTAAAGCAATTCTTCTTATATAAAGACTTTCTTATTTTCTTATAAAAATTGTCCTGTCTAAATGTATAAAATTTTTACTATAAAATGTGCATTTTTTAAATTTAATTTTTTTATTTTGTATTAGTTCCTGATACTAATATTTCTCTGTGTTGCGGAAAGACAATGGCAATCATGACCCCAAAGGTTAATTTAGACAAAAAAGTGCCGGATTGAGAGTAAATAAGCTGGTGGTGGAGCAAGAAAACTTTTCGGATTAATATTCTTCGCGTATTCGTAAATTGAGTGTAGGAATGTATTGAACGAAGACGTAACGAATAAGCTTATTGAAACAAATTTTTTTTGTAAACTGACCTCGAAGACAGAATATAAGAGCAAAACCGCAACCGAGAGTTTCTGGATAATATCTCGGTTTGTCAATTACATAGAAATTGAAAAAATAAACGACGTCTTTATTAGTTTTGTCAACTATTTCTGAATATCCAATGTTCTGAATATCCAATACTCTTTTAGCATTCGCTTAAATGTTTTGACTTTCTCATATTGTTTTATCTCAAGATTGGCAAGGAGTTGTACATTTTCACTTCTTCGTAAGACTTATTTTTTGCACTCCTAGTTTCACATAATTGTATTACAATGTCCCCTGCTTCATTTGTGTTTCACTTTTACTTCTTATTATTTTGAATTTTTTAACGCTTCTGATAACATGGCATTAAAATCTCAAAAATAAATATATGTACATTATATAATAATATAGTCTCTGTCTTATGAATGTAAACTACGCTTACAACATATGCTGTACCTTAATCTATTATATCGCCATAACATCGCCTCTCAAGGCAATTTTATCCTTTTCACAATTAATTCATTGTATTTCTCTAATATTGATTAAAGTCGCACAATACTCAAAATGAGGTGCCATAATTGATTTATACGTAATACATTTAGTATATCCCGATACAAAATAATCTATCCTATTAGTCTTCAAATAATTCTTGAGCATATCGATCTTTCGTATATGAAAAACTATAACTATTGTATTATTGTAGTAAGGTATACTTTTTTCTTAATCGCCATAAAGGACAATCAGTACGCGTATTATTAAACGCGTTATTACATTATAGCTTAATTTTCGATTATTGTATTTTTTTTTGTCGGATTATTTTAATAAAATTATTTTTAACTGTTTTTCTTCATAATAATTGCGTCGCATTGTCCCAGTCCTATTTTTTTTTTGTTCGTGCAGTCAAACCGAAGATTTCGAGTTTCTTATCTGAGAACTTAAACTAAATAAATGAAAGCAGAAAAGCATTTGTTTACAGCATGTGTGTGTTCGGGTGTTCGCTGAAGTAAGGTAGCAATATTTCTCGAGGAGGAGACCCTACGTCCGCCGATCGTCAATTCGCGATAGATTGGTTGGTGGACTCGAGACATGTTCAAGAAGTTATCTCCCTTTAACGAGCACCCGACTCGTTTGAACGCTGCGGTTCTCCGTATAGCTGTAGAGCCGAAAAATCGCCCGAATTATATTTATTATAAAACAAATGATAACAAAGTAATCGTCGCGTTTGCTTGTAATCCAGCAGATCATGTTTTGGTGAGCTTAAATTTTTATCTGACATTTATAGATCGTCTCAAGATGCTAATATCTTAAGATGCTAATACGGTTCTGTGATTGATTGATACTATCTTAAGAAAGTACTTAAAATGTTCTTAAATAAAAGCCCAACTGTAAATATTAACTGTAAATACCGAACTGTTAAATTTGTTACCGTTATTGAAAAAAAATGTAACTACATTACAGAAAAAGGAAAGTGCCACGCAATTCGTTAACAAAAACAGTAACTCTAATGTCTCGTCTACAATGAGTCGTTAGTCGTTAGTTGTAAGAATTCTAACCAATCACAGTTGATCTTAGAGAAGAATAAGCAAACATAATTGGTTAAATTTCTTATCAACGACTAACGACAATGTCGTGATGAGGCTTAACGATAATGGTGATACAAGTAACGTAATACTTTCCCCTAGTTTTAACCCATCAAATCCCTATTTTTCATTAATTATCAAAGTCTACTTGTCAAAAACAGTTTGAATTACTGTTTTGCATGAATACTGTTTTTTAAAATCTGACTAATAATGTCGTGTTATAATATCAATATCTTCCAACTACATTTCATCCACAATTTGCCTTTGTAAGATCAGAAATGCGTAGTACAACTTAGGTCAACTCTCACATGTAAGGTCACGCCTGCGAGATGAGTCGGAATAGATTTAGATCCCCGTTCGGTAGGGTGGGCCAATGCATGTCCGAGCGTGCTTAGCAACAAAAGGATACAGTCAAGAGACAGTCGCGTTGCAGTCGAGTCATGGGCCAGTCCGAAATAGGTCATGCGCGCTAAATATCGGGTAAAAGCGAAAGCAGTCGTATTCGCCGAACGAGGCACACGCTCAGTCTATCGCTTATTATAATAACACCATCTCCTAACCGGACAAGTTTTACCCATGTATTTCATTTCTTTGTTATGCCCTTACATCTTTTTATTATTAATTTTAATATTATTTTGAATATTAGTAATGTATTAATGAGTGCGTTCAGTAGACAAAGCAAATTAGTGAGCGCTGGGTGGTTGCCACCCATAGCAATTTTCAAATAGCTGTATCTTTTAAAATATTTATGCTAAAATTCTAAAAAAAATTCATAGATTAACTTTAATGTTTATAAAAAGTATTTACATACTTTTGGTATTAAAATTTAAGACATTTCATATTTAAAAAATTATATTTTGCGATTTGAGAAAAATTAGTTTTTGCATTTTTTGTAGTTTTTGAGTTTTTTTTCCATTTATTACGGTACTTGAAAGATACAGAGCGCTGAATTTTTTATGGGTGAATTTTTACGAGTGGTAACCACTCAGTGTGTATGCGAAGGATTAATATCTAATTCTTGTCTTTACTTCCTCGTTGAGGTAGAAACTAATCATAATACAAAAGCACTCACAAATCTGTTTTGTCTACTGAGCACTCAATATTTATATATTTATATGTTCCTATATTTACACACACACACACACATACACACACACACGCGCGCGCGCGCGCGCGCACGCATGCACGCACGCACGCACAAATACACACATGCACGCACATGGGGATTTCTCTGCGAAACGCATACCCTTTCTGTTCAAAATGTATTTGAACTACGAAATTTTTTCTGGAGCTTAAATTGTAATTAAACATGTCTATTTTTATTAGTCGTGCGGTCTTTTCCAAAAATTAAATATAGCACCGAGAATTAAGAAAGGTAAAAAAAATTATATTTGTCACCAAAATCTTATGAAAGTATAACTAATATAGAATGTAATAATAATAAATTAATTATTCGACCGATAAATATTTTAAACATAAAAATAAAGTGAAGATCGCTTAATATAGAATACACCTTACTTAGTAGCTGAATTTTCTGCTGATATTTATTTGTGTGATTTTATATATCTTTTAGAGTTATGATTAGAGTCACTGTGAACTGTGTGCCGAATAGAATTTTTGATCTTTGAAATACAACTATAAAATAAATCAGATTAGTAGAGAAGAGAAGGTGGTTATGGACTATGAGGTTATGGAATTCGCGATATCTCGTATATTTTGTGTTGAGTTCTGGGAAGAACTGTCCGAACTACTTCTTTATATACTGTTTAGATGTTATAACATGACCACTGGTCATTAGTGTTTGTTTTGTTGATATAAAAGCTGCATTTCAGTGTTACAAGTAACCGAAAGTTTTATTGGTGTCTGTTTTTTACCTTATTTTGAGAAATATGTCAGGTATTAATTTTTTAATATTAGTGTTTGAAGGACTTGAATATAGGTTTCAAATAATTAATTAAATTTAATGTTTGATGTAGTGTGTATGCATTTAACATGTGAAATTATACTGCTTGCATTCATGATTATGGACTCTTGCGATTGTTGCAAGTGTGAGTCCCATAATCTCTTCCCTCGTAACATTTTTTACAATATTTTTACGATACTTAGCTAATATTGTTTGTTATGATACTTTTATAGTATTTCTATAATACACAAAGTCGTAAGAATCAAAGTTTCTATATTTATTATATCCTTGATTCTTTTGTGTTATATTATATACAAGATGCTTTGATACTGATATGTAAGATCCGTCAAAGAGCATTAATTTTTCATTTTTGAGAAATAAAAATTTTGAGAATATTTGTTGATAATATTCCATATCCCTCTATAGATTCCGTAACCGCAATCTTTTTTCCTTTTTCAGTAAATTGTTAATTATGTTCGTTATGTACATCTGAAGAACTTTTGCTTATAACATGATTGGTAAAAATCCATGGGTAACAAATTTGTATCAACAAGAATTGTCACACAAATTTTTACCGAGTTATTTAAATAAAACGAAATAGTGTTGCATACTCCCTTCTCTCCTCTTATATCACAATATTAAATTAATAATTAACTTAACGATGAAATAAACATTTGTTTTCTTGTTCTCTCCAAATACTGTAAATAATTCTGTTGCGAAAAATAATATCTCAGCCAGAAGTCGAACTTAAGACTTCTCAATTTTCTAGAACGAGTATTTTGGTTTGCACTTTAAAAGTATTGAAAAAATTTTTTTTCCGCCTTAAATTGTACTCATTATTGTTTTTTTCCATTAACATTTTGGTATTTTTAAAAAATTTAAATGGCCGAGCGAATATGGTCAGGTTTTAGAAAAAACACTAAAAAATATTGATTTTTTATTTTAAATGTGATAAAATAATTATTTAAATCTAAATTATAATGTTGAATTAATAATATATAAATCTATTTTCATTGAGTATTGATATTTTTAGAAATAAAAATGATAGAAGTCTTATATATAGACAACCTTGAGAAAACACAGGAAAAAATTTAATTTTCTTTGTCTAAAAGCAAAAACATTCTTAAGTAAAAGTACGAATTTTAGTGCTGGATTTTACAGACATACATCTACTTTTATATTAGGCACTGCTATATTTAAAAATAAAAATTATAAACACAATATGGCGATCAAAGATAAGAAAATAACAGAAGTATTCGGACTTTTTATTTAAAGATGATAAGAATCTTATTTATATGGTGTCGAGTTAAAAGTACATATGTCAATCTATTAAAATTTTGGTGAAAAAAAAAGATTCTGATAAAAATATAAATACTCAAACGTTATTAAGTTAAACATTTTAAAAATATTAATTGAAATTGACATCATTTATTGAAGCTTAATAAATATTGAAATATGTATCTTTAATCTCTTACCATAATTTTTATTTTGAACAAGATTTTCAATGACAAAATAAAGAAATTTTTGTTTTCTCAACTTTGACCGCTAAATTGTAATTTTTATTTTTTTTAATATCAACAATAAAAATTCAACATTAAAATTTGTACTTTTACTTAGGAATCTCCTTACTTTTAAGCGAAAAAATCTAAATTTTTTCTTGTTTTCCTCAAAGTTGTATATTAAGTCTGTATATCAAGTCTCTGCTTTTTTATTCTTAAAAATATCAAAGCCTAATGAAAATATACTGTGTTGTTACGTATCTTTAATCCAACACTATAATTTAAATTTAAATAAATGTTTTATCACATTTAAAAGAAAAAGATCAATATTTTTAGCGTTTTTTCTAAAGCCTAGCCATATTTTGAATCTAACAATTTAAATTTTCAAAAATGCTAGAATTCCAATAGAAAAGGATATGAATGGGCAATTTAAAGCTAAAAAAAATTTTTCATCAATACTTTCATCAATAAGATTTTTATAAAAAATGTAATTTTTTCCCTTTTTTTTTTCAATACTGCCCGAGAAAAAATGGATATTATTATAGTATGATCAGATGTAAAAATATGTAATTAGATACGAAAAGATCTAATAATATGTTTTTTATATGATTATATAATAGGTATTATAATATATATATGATCATATATAATCTAATACAAAATTTGGCGCGATCATAAATAATCATAAAAACATATAATTAGATATGAAAAGATCTAATAATATGTTTTTTATATGATTATATAATAGGTATTATATATGATCATAAAAAATACATATATTATTATATCTTTTCATATCTAATTATGTATTTTTATGATTATATATGATCATATCGCGCCAATTTTCGGATTATATATGATCATATATTATTAGATCTTTTCGTATCTAATTATGTATATTTACATCTGATCATATTAATGTCCATTTTTTCTCGGGTATATTGAATTTTCCATATTGAATTTTCGAAAAGACCACACAGTTAATAAAAGTAGACATGTTTAATTACGTGCCATAAAAAATTTTTTAGTTTAAGTAAATTTTGAGCAGAAAGGAGTATCCGTTTCACAGAGAAATCCCCATATGCGTGTATGTGTATGCGTACGCGCGCGCGCGCGCGCGCGTGTGTGTGTGTGTGTGTGTAAAGGTAATACGTATTTATTCGTTGTTGACTTTTATACCACTAGCATTATTTTTGATGTTGGTGAAGATGCTTTTTCGAGAGCTTTTTCAGCCAATGATCTCTATATATAATTTAAGCACGCGTCTTTTCATTTCGTGTCTTTCAGTTAACCAATCGAATCTGCATGTAATCCTGAAATTTTTCGAATCTGACTAAACTTTCCGCTCGCATAACATTAAATCGAGAAATGGAATAATAGTAATCCAACTTAATCGAGCTCTTTTGTTTTGAGTTTGTTGTTAAAAGTAAACACGATTAATCGTTTTTTTACAGACATGATAAAATGTTTTTCTTGTGTACGTAGGTGGCAGCACTTTCGACAAGCATGATCACTACAACGGTTCGCTGTTGCATTTCTACCGTGTCGAGAGACGGCAAATGGGAGCATATCTCTGCATTGCTAGCAACGATGTACCGCCAGCGGTTAGCAAACGGGTGACGCTCGCTGTGAATTGTAAGTTCTATTCGTTCACACGATTCATTTTAATCTAGCTGTTTTCAATCCGCAGATTACAGATTTCTATCTCACAGAGAATAATTTACTAATACAGTGTGACTATAAAATTTTAGGACATAATTTATAGAAAAAAACAAATTATGAATAAAAAATTTTTACTATTTAATTTTTAATTTTTAACCAAGAACGGGCGATGCTAAATGACGTTATCATTTTAATTTGAATTTATTTGAAGAGAAAACCACTAAACATTAACAGTAAATATTATTCGGGATCGCTAATCACAAATTGCTATCAGATATTTAAAATACAAAATGGCAGATCCAATATGGCAGGCAAAAGTATTTATATATTTTTCAATTAATTACTTCAACATTCATTTTCCTAAGGTTTTTTTAGAGCTGCTAATCATAAATTTATCAAATTTAAAAATTCAAAATAATGAATTTAATGTGACAAAGAAAAGTAGCAAACATTGATATTTTTCAATCGCTTTTAAAACCTTATCCTTAAGTTTTGGGGATTGTTGGAAATCTGCAATTAGAATTTTAAAATTTAAAATGGTAGATAAAAATATCAAATTAAGAAACTACATTTTCACGTGCTTTTTTATTATTTGGTACAACAAAAAAGTGCTCTCAGCTAAAATCAGAATCACGTCAGAGACGTAGCGATATTTGACTCTATTCATTTTTTCTTGTTTTTTCCAGTTTGAATTTTAAAATAATAATTACAATTTTGAATTATATATTAAAAAAGAGTTATGGATAAAATTTTAAAATATAAAAATTTTAAATTACTAAATTTACTAATATATAAATATATAAATATACACAAATGTATTAAAATTTATTATTTTTATCTGCTACATTGGATTTTTATCCACCACACCATCCATTTTATATTTTTCCTTTAAAAAAAAATTTTTTAATTTTAGAATTCTGATAGTAAATTTGTAATCAGCAATTTCAAAAATCTTTGTAACCAAATTTTCATGAATTAAAAAATCCCCCCCCCCTCCACCGGTTAATATACATTGCTTCAAATTCTATATAGCAACTTGTGCGATCCTCCAGATTCTCTATAATATGCTAGAAACTCTCAAACTGGAATAGTATTCAGTTGCTTTGTTATATTGCTTTACTGTAATGATCACCTTTAAGCTTTAATCTTACTTTTGGAAATAGAAGAGTCTGTTGGAGCCAAATCTGGCGAATGAGTGATGCAGCACAATAATGTTTTTAAAGGCAAAAACTACCGCATAATGTTAAAAGACGTGTTGTATAAAAGAAACCAATTGCCACTTTGGTTCATTTCAGATTGTAAAGGACAACTCTTTTCAAAAGATGTTCCTTAACAATAACATTTTAATAAAATTTGGCATTGACTCTCAGGAATTCGCCTCTCAGGAATAAATTTCAAATGAATCAAGCCTGTCGAATTTAAAAAAAGCAAGGAGCATTAACTTTAGTCGCGCGATTTTTGAAATTAGTTTTTTTCGTCTTTGATGAATGTTTCTCAGCTCACTCTAAACTATTCATCATATTTCATATGTTTTGAATGTACTTTTCTCAAGTTTAAAGCAAAATTTTATCACGTATCGTTATTCCAAAGATTTTTCCATGATAATGATAAAAAACTCACAGTAAGAAATATAACTCCTAAAGTACGCGATTTGATCAAACTTAGTATGATTGTAAAAAGAAATTAGCAATAAATAGTTTGATTATTGGATAAGAAATGGCACCACGTACTTATTTTTAAAAAATATGGTAAAAATTCGACTTTCTCCATACGAAGAGATATCCACTTTACATAGAAGATAGAGGTCTTTGTTAATTTCCTATATTCATAGATATATTAAAACAGATTGTTTATGAGGTAGTGGGAAGTGTACTACTAATATTAATATTTGGTGCGCAAGTTATACCGTTAGAAAAAGCAAAGATCTTCATACTTCCTTTTTTCTACAGGAAGATACTATATACATATATACCTAAAGTTTCGGACGTCATAAGCAATCTATGTTTATGCATATATTATATTATTGTTCAAAATATCAGAAAAGATAAATTGGATTATGATTAACTTTTTATCACGAGCAACGGCTAAAATTTTTTAAGGGTTATTCAGAAAAATGACCTTAATAACATATAATGTTGAACATAACATGTCAAAGTCATTGGTGCAGTCTCCCCAATTCAGCATGTTTACCAAAATTAGTTTAAAAATTTTATAGCCACGCTATTATTTTATGTAATCAACATGCGTATAGTCATTACGATTTGAAAGAGAAACTTACTGATAAAACCAAGAAAAGTTTTCAAAAAACTTATTTTAATACGAAGGAAATATAAACTAAATTTTTGTTTAATGACCTTGGTGGAAAAAATTGTACAAAATTTTAAGAAAATTTAAAAATATTATAACAAAATACAAAAATTATAATTTATGAAACTCTACATGAATTTAACAAAAATTAACCGGATAAAAAATGCTAAATTTGGAGCACATTTATAACTTTTTGTAATTTTTCAAGTATCCAGTTTAACCTTTAGAGGGCCGGCATTTTTTCCTTAAAATTTCAATTTTCTTCAATAAAATTTATACATATATACAACTAATATCTTTCACACAATTTCCAAGTTTGTTGCTGGTTCATATATGGGATACGCCGGCCCTCTGAGGGTTAATTACATAAAAATACAATTAATAATAATATTCAACACATTTTATGCCTATTTGAAGTACAAATAGTCATATATCAAATATATTCTTCCTATAATTATGCATAATTATATAATAACATACTGTAAACATTTTTTAAATTTATGTTGATTTCCCAAACAGTCATCTATATTCACAATCTGTCGCTTAATTTCTGCGATTTCTGCAAGTCGGTCATAAAACTATAGTCACATCTAGCATTCCTCAACTTCTGTGATCAGAAAAACGGTCACCCATCCAATTGTCAGCCGCTACCGACGTTGCTTAACTTCAAAAATCATACAGGAATTAACACTTTATGATCATCTATAAACATTTGATGTTTATGGATATATATGTGTGATTGATCAATAAATATCCAATTGTTCAAAGTATTGTTATAAAAACATTAAATATAATATGTATATAGATACACACTTTTTGAATTTTGTAATGTTTTAAATTCAGCAAATATTAGCTTGTATTTCTCAAATGATCGATTTATTTATCCTGGATATAATTTAGTTTCAAAAGCTGTTTTGCGTCGCAAAAACTCGCCTTCAAATTTTAGTTTGAAAATTACGCGATAAGACAGGCAAAGAAAAGTTTAACTTGGACATATTTTAATTTTTCGACATACATTCATCAGAGAGAATAAAATTTTTATATCCTTTTTTAAAATGAATTATATCTTTGAGACTTCTTTCATACATACATTTGAGATAAAGCTTCTGCTTGCATTCTAGACTCATTTTATTTCCATAGTCGCACCTGTCGTAAAAGCGCCCAATCAGCTATTGGGCGCTCCTCTGGGTACAGACGTGCAGCTTGAGTGCAATGTCGAAGCGTTTCCAAACACAATCAATTATTGGGTAAAGAATCAACGAGGCACTGAAGACGAAATGTTATTGGAAGGGTAAGCTCCCGTTATTTTTTAAATACAAATAGTTCACGGTAGTACGAGGTTTGAGATATAAAATAATAATAAAATCCATACAGCACGGAATACTGCGATTTTGCAACTCTCAGGCTGATGTCGAGACGTAGAATTAAAAGATTCCAATAAACAATTTAAAGATGTTTTTAAAATCATGATCTGTGCTATCCGGAAATGTTACAAATGCAATCTGCACAATATTTGCATCTTTCAAATATATCGTCTTGTGATATTTTTACAAGTTTTCTGTGCTGTACGGGAAAATGGTGCTAAAAGGCACGCTGATAGAAATCTTTTATTTTTTGTCCAACATTTCCTTTTTTATTTTGGAAAACGAATCTTCCTGAAATTTATCGTTCGTTATTATTTATAGACCGAAATATAACGTGAGGGAGGAACGTACGGGATAC
This sequence comes from Monomorium pharaonis, assembly GCF_013373865.1. Lineage (NCBI taxonomy): Eukaryota > Metazoa > Arthropoda > Insecta > Hymenoptera > Formicidae > Monomorium > Monomorium pharaonis. Next base: position 182,320 of record NC_050471.1, on the reverse strand, counting down.
ACAGTTATAATGTGGCTCTTAATCAAAAAATTCACGGAGAGAGATGTCGGTAGTTATAAATGCGTTTCAACGAATAGTCTAGGAAAGGCGGACGGAACTTTGAGATTGTATGGTAAGTTGTATCGTACACTTGAAATTTAGCAAAAAAATTACATACTTCCGATTTTCATATATTTCAAAATCTTCAAATACACACAATCTTCGGTACCTACTTTCAGAGATTAAAATCGGCTTCGACAGGGTGGGATCTCGAGGAAAGGATCACGTATCTATTATTGGTGGTAAGTGTACATATCAACAACAGATTTACTCGCACGTATAGAGTATCTTCGGTATCTATCTTCGATGCATAAAAGTTTACACAACAAAAAAAAATAATTTGAATGAAGACAACTTGCTCGCAACTATTTTGTTATATACCTTTGTTGTATTACTACCGTTCTATGATTTCCGTACTGTTAATATTAATAAGACATTATGAGTATATTTTATTCAGTATGTGAACAACGTAACAAAAATTGAAAGATCAAAAAATTAAAGTGTAATTAAAATACATTTTATTTTAATCTATTTTATTCATTTTTTTCTGAAGCACAGCGTCATATGCGCAATCGGCAACTTGGCCGTTGACCCGTGAGCAAAAGTGGAGGAATAGAAGACGTTACTTCAAAAATCAAACCGAAAAGGACAATTTCGGACATTGACATATATAAACAGAAATTACGTTTTGTTGTTTATATTTATACAGGAAGACAGAAAAATTTCGATATAGTGCTTGCATATAGGTAGAACGGACCAAACTGAGTAGAAAAGTCCTCTACCATTTTGCAATTATCTCAATAGTTAACGACTTATTAATTAAGAAAGAATAGCTATTTTGTTTGGCCTACTGCCGAACACCGCGCGTCTCGCTGGGCGGTCTTGTCTCGCGCTGCCGCGCGCTTGCCGGTGTTCGGCGGTAGGCCGAACAAAATGGCTATTCTTTCTTAATTAATAACTCGCTAACTATTGCGACAATTGCAAAATAGAAGACTTTTCTACTCAGTTTGGTCCGTTTTACCTCTATGCAAGTGCTATGGCAAAAATTTTCAGACTTTGTGTAAAATTATAAAATTTTGCAAATGATTTTACTTAAAATCTACATTTTGGAAATAACAATCTTACTGGAGAAGTATTACCTCTTTTAGAAAAACAATTTGATGAATTGTTGAGAAACTCAGAGGAAGCAACAGTGAAAACCCGCACAAATCAAATAGATCCCAGTCAATTTTGTTCAAAATTTGTATGTCATTTTTATGGTTTTCTGATCAAAAGATTCCACAGGCACAGGACCCAAAAATGGCCAGATTCCGAGATATTGAGAGCCAAAGATTGACAATGTGCTCGTGTGCAGGAAGGTATTGAGGCTGTGTGGTGTATTCCTGGTTCATTTATTTTCTCTTGATAGTGTTTATAATATCTTACCTATAACACTATAACATATATATATATATATATATATATATATATATATACACTTATATATAATACATCTTATGTTATATAATACAAAGAACTATAATACAAAGAAGCAATTTGAATAAAATGTGACTACAAGCCTTAGAAAGGAGATATTGAGCAGTTAACTGGCATAAATCGTCATATCGACTTTCTGAGCGATATATTAGCGTAATCTGTGAAATTCATTGTGTAACTATTGAAAAAAGAGCGCGTGAGCCAAATTGGGAACATAGCCATATTGGGTATAGGTACCTCACACAATTCCATATTTAACAATATATGATTCAATATGATTAAATATGATTAAACAGATGATTAGACGGATGAATAATTTTACCGGGAACAAATAACACTTCACATTTAAGGGGATGCTGGAGTTGTCTGTTTTACCAACAAAAAGATAGTAATTTTTGTTTAACAATATCTTTTTATTTCTTTTATAGATTTGGAAATCCTTCTCCGGAATAAAAGAATATGCATTGCTATCAGTCTGTGGAGTGGAATTTCCTCCAAAAACGAGAAAAAATTGTTAATTTGCTGTCACATCATAACAATGTTTGCTTAATATAAAAGATCTACAGTTTGTACCTACGAAATTCGTATTCACAGACTAGTAGACGACGAGAACAAACAGTGTCGAGTTTCGAAAATTAGATTTTAGTGTCTAATTGAGACGAAATTGAGAAACGAAAATTTAGGTTATACAGGGTGTCCCAACGCATGTGGACCATTACTCGTAAAAAGGTAGAAGGGATCGAGATAAACATACAGGTTCAATATTTTCTTGGGTTAGGTCTACAAATAATCGAGATATCAATTTTTCAAATTGTGCGAATGAGAGCGCGCCGCGGCACGCCGTAGGAAGAGCCGAGCCGCTCGAGCCGTAGCGCGGCCCACTGTGTGAAGCATTGGCTGCCGGCGGCGGGGAGAAGAAGGAGAAGCGGCGCCGCTGCCTGTGCTTCGCCGCCCTCACGTCCCGCAGCACCGCGTCTAGACTCGCATCAATGGCCGCTCTCGCCTCCCACCGCACCGCGCCTAGACTCGCGTCGTTACGCACATTCGCAATTACTTGACAAAATTATTTAGCAAAGATAAGGACAAATTAAAACCGTAATAAACTTCTGTGATTCAGAAAGTCGAAAGAGAGAAAGCAATGGAAACCCTTGGAATCTTCAAATAATCTAATTTCTATCGTAATTGTGAATATAGTAAACTAATGATAGTTTTCGGTACATTGACGATATATTCTTTCTTTTTCTTAAATATCTTATTTACAGTATCATACAACTCGAACTTTGTTTCTTGTCGAATTGTATCGTACTGTTAAATCCTTGATGAAAACATTGATAAAAATTCGTAAATTTATTCGTCAAATCATTATCGTAAATTCACGATTGATTCTCAAATTAATAGTTTTTTTTTCGTCTATTATAATATTGGCTACATCGAGTTCTCTCATCGTTATATTTTTTCTTTTACACGATATATTCATTAATATTTCTTCATATTTAATCAAAATGATGCAAAAATGGATCGAACTTTCCCAACAGGAAATGCTAGAACGATAGAAAATATAATTTCTTTAAATTTGTTTTTTTTTATTTAGAGAAGCGATGAATTATGAAATAGAAATCAATTAGATAAGTGAGCAACAGTGATTGGTGTACACGAAATAGGATAGCACATTTTCTTAAAAAAAAAAAAAAACGGAATTTATTCAAAACACTCCGATACACGAGCTCGACAGCTCGAGAACCGATATAAACAGCAATACGACAACGTTCTTCTCTATAGCAACCAGCTGACTCGCGCGGCCGGGCGACGCGTGCAGTACGCGTGCAACAATAGATTAGGGGCGATGCGTCTTCTACGATAATTATGCTTAGAGATTAACGTTCAACATCACGTATTGTCAATACAACTCTAAGTTTTTTTTCATGACCATAGAAAACTTAGAGTTTCTGCTATCTTTAATTGCATTATTAATTACGATAGATTTTCAGTGATTTATTTAAAATAGAAACACGAGAATCTAATTGATTTCTATTTTATAATCCATCTCTAAATCAAAAGGAACAAATTTAAAGAAATGATATTATTTTCTATCGTTCTCGCATTTTCTGTTAGAAAAGTTTGTTCCATTGTTGCATCATTTTGATTAAATATGAAGAAATATTTATGAATATATCGTGTAAGAGAAAAAAGATAACGATGAGAGAACTCGATGTAGCAAATATTATAATAGATAAAAAAAAAACTATTAATTTGAGAATCAATCGTGAATTTACGATAATGATTTTACGAATGAATTTACGAATTTTTATCAATGTTTTCATCAAGGATTTAACAGTACGATACAATTCGACAAGAAACAAAGTTCGAGTTGTATGATACTGTAAATAAGATATTTAAGAAAAAGAAAGAATATATCGTCAATGTACCAAAAACTATCATTAGTTTACTATATTCACAATTACGATAGAAATTAGATTATTTGAAGATTCTATAAGTTTCCATCGCTTTCTCTCTTTTGACTTTCTCAATCACAAAAGTTTGTTTCGGTTTTAATTTGTCCCTATCTTTGCTAAATAATTTTGTCAAGTAATTGCGAATGTGCGTAACAACGCGAGTCTAGACGCGGTGCTGCGGGACGTGAGGGCGGCGAAGCACAGGCAGCGGCGCCGCTTCTCCTCCTTCTCCCCGCCGCCGGCAGCCAATGCTTTTCACACAGTGGGCCGCGCTACAGCTCGAGCGGCTCGGCTCTTCCTACGGCGCGCCGCGGCGCGCTCTCATTCGCACAATTTGAAAAATTGATATCTCGATTATTTGTAGACCTAACCCAAGAAAATATTGGACCTGTATGTTTATCTCGATCCCTTCTACTTTTTTACGAGTAATGGTCCACATGCGTTGGGACCCCCTGTATATGCATAAAAAGTCGATAAGTAGAGCAATAAAAAAAAAATTTTTTTTGTTCTCGATATAAAGTCCAATTCACAGATGGATATTAATATGTGTACTTTAATTCTGGAAGAGAATTTCCAAATTTATAAAAAAGATATATACGAAATCTCATTAATGACGTGCATGAATGACTCTACATTATCGACCTCGATCAAGTTTGAGAGGCAGTCCAGCATCGCCTTAATATTTCACACGTAACACATTCATACCGATAAGTCATAAGTTTTCTTTTTCTTGTCACAAGGTCGATAATGTAGAATCATTCGTGCACATTATTAATGAGATTTCATATGTATTTTATAGATTAGAAAAATTTTTTCTAGAATTAAAATACACATATTAATGTTAATCTGTGATTGGATTTTATCTTGAGGATTTATATTGAAATTTTATATTGAGATTATTGGATTTTATATCGAAAACAAAAATTTTTTTTCATATTGCTCTACTTATCGACTTTTTACATATATATAACCTAAATTTTCGTTTTTTTATTTTCCAATCTGCAGAATACGAATCTTTTCTAAGCTCCTAATTTCTAATATCATGATATTGTCCCTGAAAGTTTTTTCTACGGGGCGACGGAATTTTACACATTTTATACATATAAACTGTAGTTTTTTCATATAAAGCAAATATTGTTATTAGGTGACTATTAAATAACAATTTTTCTATTTATCAGAACAAATCGTATGTCGCCTCCTTCATTTATGTGCGTATTTTAATGGTGTAAAAGGATTTTGTATTTTGTTATTCCAATTTGAAAATCCAAGTTCGCAAAAAAATGTCGATAATTCTGTCACTCCTAGTTTAAATCATTTGAGTCGGTAATAAAAACTTTTGTTAAAATATTCGAACACGCCTAGAAAGGGTATTATCCCACTGTTTACACATATATCGGTTATTGCAAAAAATATCACCATGTGCCTTGGTTAAACTGGTTATAAGATGCCCGTCTGGAATGCTGGAAGATTCAGTTCAAATCCTGGTTGAGATGTTATATTTCATAATAATTTCTTTGCCGCTTTTTGTAGATTCTTTTTTTAAATAAGAGAAATATTTTACAGATGCTTGTTAGCATCAAAGATATTAAATTGTTTGTCAATTTAATTTGAATATTACATATTCCGGCTAAGAATTGTGTTTCAAGACCGATGAAGTTGTCAGGACGTAGTATATACTGGTATTGTGAATTTGAACAATTAATCGTGTACATCTAATCGTAAAAATATGTATTTCTGATATAAAGTTATTTTCTATTTCTCAGCTTTAATTAGATAATTCTTACGATACGTTTTATGGTTACGGTTACAGATAAAGTATGCAGCAGCCTTAATGTGTGTATCAGATAAGGACAAAATAATCTATGTACTCTGAGGGTTAAAAATAAATTTGTACATTGTAATTGCAATGTTTAAGAATAGTACACTATAAAATAATAATTCAAAATGTTTCTAAAATATGTCATATTTATAAAATTCACATAAAATCAGTGTTTTAAGAAATTTAATTATTATGTTTTCAATATTCTTTGATTACTGGGTAATGCTTGATAAATTAAGTTCTTGAAAGGCATATATATACCGGAGTTACTCTATTACAAATTTTGTTGTTGTTATTTCAATAAAATTCAACGATAAATAGTTTGATCGAAATCCCAATAGTACGGTCGATTCCGCTGTAGAAAGATCGATTTTACGATTTTTTCAGTAAAAGTTTTTTTTTTTTTTAGGTTTAGCCGAGGCTGCTCAAAGTTCCGGCGCAAGTAATGGCGTCGGCGGTTTTTCCAGAAGTAGCTTATGGCACATCCTATCGATGTCTTTCTTTATACCGATACTATGGCCACGGTGAAGAAGGCATCCATTCCTGGTCACCGCTAAGTTACTTAGTGCTGGGTGACTTTGTGCCAAAAAAAGACAAGAATGTAGAGAGAATGCGCGAAGTATGATAGATAATATGGCAAAGGACATAAGAAAGCGGACGAAGAAAGAAGAGAGCAAGAGGAGAGAGGGGGGGGGGAGAGAGAAAGAGTGTGTGTGTGTGTGTGTGTGTGTGTGTGTGTGTGTGTGTGCGCGTGCGTGCGTGTGTGTGAATAGAAATAAAATAATAAATTGGAGTCTTCTACTCTCAATTTTTCCTACTTTCCTTTCCTACATCCGAGTGTCAAAGACTTTTTTTTAGATCAATAAATGTTGTCAATGTACGCGTCGCTTTAAATTCGCGCTTCGCGGATCGGCCAAGTAAAACTCGATTCGCACTGTTCGTTTCACGGACATCGTCAAGAAATGAATTGGCACTGAACTAAAAGTATTCCATCAGTTATAATTCAATTTAATGCACTTTACACTCAAGATATTCGAATAAAAACGTTACATTATCCTCAATGCAAGTAGTATGAATTGTGCCCGAATATACAGTCGATACGCGAATCGATGAATTCGAAAAGAAAGATTCGCCGTCGCGAGGATGCTTTATGAATCGATAGTAATCAACGGTCATTTTGTCATTGATTTAGCATACTGCTGACTGACTTTTAACGTTAAAGAACTTTGATGTTTCGAAATAAAAATAAAAATCGAACGTTGTTGTCACATGTTTTGTCATTTTCATGATATCCATTAGTTAATTAAATCCATAGCTCCATGGGATGTCTGTCTACACAGTGGAGGTCAAACAGACGCTCATTAGAGATTTATCTTACTTCTATGATAGATGTTCTCTATGATCAACTATAGATAACCATTAGACATCTATTGTAGATGTATGATAGATTTATACATGTAACGTTTCCGATATATAGATTAATATTTAAGTTCTAATATTAATTCAAAATTTTTATCTAATTTTGCGAGTATATTAAATATATTTCTAATATTATATACATTATATCTTTAATTATTCATAATTTAATTTTTAATTAAAATTGTACACTTTATATATAAATATAATTATCAAAGTTTTTAATAAAATGAAAAGATGAGCTAATGGAGAGAAAAAATAATAGACGTCCATTAAAAATCAATAGTCACATTGTATTTGTCCATTAAACCTTCATTAGATGTCTTCATAGATTAAATAAACATTACATAGATTATTAATAGAAAATTTATAGAGCCTTGATGGACGACTAAGAGCCAATTTCACCAACTATGGTTAGACCAACCGACAGTCAAAGTTATCAGAGTGGCCAACAGATGTGAAGATGTATATCCTTGTCATTCTTAATGTTAAAGTATTCACATCCATTGATTGCCCTGATAACTTTGAGCATCGATTCGATTGGTCTAACTATGGTTGGTGAAATTTAACTAAGTAATATTACATCGGATCATTAATAGAGAATTTGTAAAATCTTGATGGATGACCTAAACCTAAACCAATACTACGTGGATCATAAATAGATTTATAGGATTTAGATGAATAAAAAATTAAATTATAATAATAAAAAATCTAAAATTGCAAAAAAGATTATATTTACTTTAATTTTAAAATATTACAAAATAACAAATAGACTTTATGAATTCTCTATTAAGTTTTTGAAAATATGTTGTTTTTCAACACTTTCTTTACCCAAAGAATTTCGTCATATTTTATTATTTTACTTTCAGAAAGGAAAAAATGTGGTGCAAGCTCGTAAAGAGTTATGTGATGTGTGTGAGAATGCTTTAAATTTTAAAGCTATATTAGCTTTCTCTATAGAGCACCTTTGATGTCAAAATCTGCAGAACAAAACTTAGCAAACCATTTCTGACATTAGCTTTCTTTTAAAGTTTAAAAGAAAGCTAATGTCAGAAATGGTTTGCTAAGTTTTGTTCTGAAAATTTTGACATCAAAGGTGCTTTATAGAGAAAGCTAATATAAGTCAATGATGAAAAAATAAAAGCATTAGTTAAATCAAGTCATTAAGCACATTCAGTACAAATAAAGCATATCAAAAAGCGTTCAATGATTCTTTATGATTGCTACTTTTAGATCCAGTAAAGAACTAAAAAGCAAAAAACCAATTAGATTAAAATCACTGATTTGTCTGCTGTTTTGTCTGCTAAACGTACTTACAGTGATTACAGATATGACATTACACACAACATGGAAAACCATTTAAATTTGGTTACATCAATAAGCTCGATATTTACTTATATATATTTTAATATAACCCTCAACTTGAGTGTAATCTAACTTGAAAATTAAATCTGCTATTATTCTCAACTTGAGAGTTAAGCCTTCGGCACACGATACGATTTTTCGATCAGAATATTCTACACAAAAAAATTGTACATGGAAAACTGTGCACAAGAATTAATCTTGAATTAAAAATTGCACACGGATATATTGTGTATAGAAAAACTGTTCACTATATAGTTTTTCTATGCACAATATATCCGTGTGCAATTTTTAATTTCAAAAAATCAAGAATAATTCTTGTGCACAGTTTTTCCACGTACAATTTTTTTGTGTACAATATATTTGTGTAGAATATTCTGATCGTGTACAATTATTTTGTATAGAATATGATCAGTGCCAAAATTTCATGTAATTATCTCTTTCTATTGATGTCGAATAGAAAGAGACAGTAACTTGAAACTTTTCACTTTTCACGTTTCCACCCTAGAGAAAAAATTACATGATCAATACCCAGTAATCACTGACCAGGGTATCGATCATGTAATTTTTCCCCTAGAACAGAAACGTGAAAAGTTTCATGTAACTATCTCTTTTTATTGTGTTGAATAGAAAGAGATTAAATTCTTAAATATAAAATAAAGTTTAACATTTATATTAATAAATAAAAAGCAAAGAATGAAAGGAACATTAAATTTTATTAATATTTTTTATTATAATGTATGGTTGCCGTCTATGCCCTATAGGTAGCAAAAATAGAAGGTACAACCATATGCGAATAATAGTTCGATAATTCTTCATGTATTATAACTTAATTGCTACAATGTGTTCCAAATAATTTTTTATTTTTGGTACGTTTCTCCTTTTATCTCATGTTGTTACTGAACAAGATATTTTGTAATTCTTCATCGTCATCACTGTTATTAGACGATAAACTATACTAGAAGAATCAAACATGTTTTCGAGTAAAATATTCTTCAATAATAACTTTTCCATAATAATAATAATAATAATGTTGATTAAAATTGTATATTCTTTTTATTGACTTTCGTTTCTTGTTCAACAATATGAAACGAAAGAGCCTATAAATACATTATATTAAACAATTATTTATATATTCAGTAATTTTTTATATTGATTAGTTAATTTACGAAAATATATATAATAATTTATGAATTTGCATTAAGAAAATATTTTATTTCAAGTAATTTGTTAAATTTTATGTCATAACCACACATAACAATAAAAGATATTAAGAGAATTTTAATGTTCCTCTTATTTCTTGCTTTTTATTTATTGATGTTATTTTACATTTAAGTGTTATTAAACAAAGGAAAAGGATTACCTTGAATTTGCTAAATTTCAACAATCGTAGGTATAAGTTATATAAAACACGTGCGTACGTTACCGCTTGTTAAGTGGTCTGTTCTTTCTAGCTGCACTGTTGCACCGGTGCAATAAGTTAAAGTAAGACAAGTATATTTTTTCTCATTCTAACTTATTGCACCAGTGCAACAGTGCAGCTAGAAAGAACAGACCAAAGATATTTTGTTGTCATTTGCACTAAATGCACCTATTGGATCGATCTCCAACTACTTCCAGCTAGGAGAAAACGAACACAGCGTTGGGAATTCTCAATATTACCAACTTAATCTTTTTTCCCCAACACCAGCTAAAGCTATTTTCGAACGCAGACTGAGGGTGCGGTCCTATGAAGCGGATTATGCGGAAGCGGAACGAGCGGATCACCAATCGCGGGATTATTCTAATAGAACTCTTTCAAAGATTCCGTCAAAACGGTCCTGTGATTGGTGATCCACTCGTTCCGCTTCCGCATAATCCACTCCATGGGACCGCACCCTGAAAGCATAATTACATGATCATGCTTACAATAACGTATATTATAAAAACTGTTGGGTATTTACAATTAAAATTTAAATTTTTATTTAAATACTTACTTGTAATAAATTGACAAAAATCTTGGCAATAATATATCTCAAGTTATATGCAACAAAGATTATAAAGATCTAAGGCTGGTCGATTCATAGTCGAATCTTATTTTAAGATCGTCTCAAGCAATATCTTAAGATGCTAATACAGCTCTGTGATTGGCTGATGGCATCTTAAGACAGTACTTAAGATGATCTTAAATATAAGATCCGATTATGAATACTGGCCTAAGACTGTATTCTTTAAGGGCCATCTACAATAGAGTGTTTTAGCCGTAACAACACTAAAACTACGGCAATGCTGTCTAGAATAAGGGTGCCGTCCCATTAAGCACGGATCGGAATGACGGAACGGATTCTGCTAGAGACAATTCTAGTGAATTCTTGATCCGGCTGTTCCATCCGATCGGAACGTGTATATTCCTCAATTCCGGACTGATCGGGCGGGTGTTTCTGTCCGCACAAGTTTTAAAACACCATTGTATTGGAAAAACATCATTAATAGACCTATTCTGTAACTCTTAACGACAGTTTGGTATCGTTACATTGTCGTTGCGCAACAATTTTTTTGTCATATAATATGTGCGCAACGACAATGTAACGATATCGACACTGTCGTTAAGAATTATAGAATAGGCCTACAGGGTATGAAGTTTTATTCCGAATTGTCTCAATTCACGTAATAGTGTGACAAGCTGAAATTCTATACCGAGATGAGTACCAACAATCACGGAAAAGGACCGGTATGATAATAATTTTAAATAGACATTGCATGGTCATTATATTCATTAATTATTATTATTCAGAACATATCACAGAATTATGTTCGCGTATTAATAGGTTGTAGGATTATAGTTTTGTTTGTTTTCCAAAAGAAAAACTTGAAATTGACACCTCTATTTAAAAAATGTATGTGGAAAACTACATTGACAAACCATCAAATGGTAGCAATACTTTCTTCTATATGACTGAACATTACTTGAACGTATATATATATTTTTTTTTGTTTCACAATGTAGTTTTACCACATAGTTTTTCCGTAGTTTTTACCAAATAGTTTTTGGCACGTTAATCTTTTCAATACGGACAACATTTCAAATATTATGCGATTCATGTTACATGTGTTCATATTTGTAGGCTGTAAAATGCGGTTACTGTGGGTGGTTAATGTTCGGGTCCTGTGCGGGAATTATAGGCCATGACTGCTTCAAAAGCTATGATGAAGATATTCATTTTATTGTTGTCGATGAGAAGGGTCGTGCTACAATGAGTAATTTTATTTGCAAGCAAATATTTTTCAACGTTTATCTGCAAATATTAAATATATTCAATAAATATACTCATTTATGTATAAATAGGAGTGAAGGAAGTAGAAGAAAATATAGCACCACCATCAGAGAGTAACAATGAGTCTACTCCGTATTCAACAGATATAATGGACGAGATGCTCATCGATGCCGTAGAGAAGAGACCAGGTCTGTGGAATCAAAAATTGCCAGTTAAAAGGCGAAGTCCTTGTGTACGAGGAGAATTGTGGGATGAAGTTTTCAATAATCTTGGTAAAATATATAATCATTTTAAAATGTAGGCAATTTGTTTGTTCTGACCAAACTGGCAAACTTTATTTCTTAACACACAAATTGACGTTTTGACAAATATAATAAAATAAAACTTACATGTTCTGTGCATCGATTGACAATAATAAATATAGTGGAGTGTCATAATCTAAAATAATTCCACTTGTATTTTATATTTTTAATTGACGCACAGAACATGTGTAAGTTTTATTTTATCATATTCGCTTGGATGTCAATAATTAACTTTATATATATTCAATATTAATTTTTCAGTTCTTTGATTTATATTTATTGCTGGCACAATATCTTAATTATAAATGAAATGTCTGTAAGAACATGTAAATATAACATATTTAAGAAGAATCGGAGTCTCGATCAGTCGAGACGTCGTGTTAATTAAAAGAAATAAAGTTTGTCAGTTTGGTCGAAACAAATTTTTTGTATTTTATTATTTATTGGCAAAGAACAAGATAAATTTTTCATTATAATTATTTTACTTTGTTTTATGAACTCATGAATATATATATTTAATCTGCACTCGCAAATGGGCTAATGTACATTTGTATTCGTGTAAGCGAGTTGAGTAATTTAAACTAGGGATTTTCAGGTTTTAAGGATGTAGCGTGGATGAAATCTCGGTGGACGTACCTGAGGGACTGCTACTCAAAAGCTCGCAAAAAAATGAAAGGTTACGTACGCAGCGGATCGTGTGCGGAAGCGGGGCATCCGCAAAAAAGTACATTTCGTTTCTATTCAAGGATGCAATTTCTAGACGATGCTGCACAAGAAACCTCGTATGTAATAACTTGTCTTATATATAGACTTTAGAATATAAAAATTGTATATTTTTTTTACATGTTTTTACCGACGTATAGTTGTCAAGCAAATTAAAAATTATTTAAAATTATCTTATCCAATTGTTTGAAAATTATTTGGAGGTATTTGGAAAATACTTTTTAGAGTTTGAAAAACCATACAATAATCACAATTAAGTTAGTTTTTTAAATTAGTCCTTTAAATTAATCATTTAATTAGTCTTTTAAATTAGTCTCTTGCTGTCAAAACTTGTCTTTTATTGTACAAAATACAATTGTTTCTTGTTTTTTACAAACAATCAAAATATTTTGATACTTTATTCAAATGATTTTGAAGCGATTGGATTAAAAAAATTTTTTTTTTGACACTGCCAACTATACGCTTTTTTAATTAAACCAATTATACGGTCATGTCTTTGTTGTTCAATTTTAGTACAACGAGCTCTCTACCACGGAACATATGTCGTGACGAAGATAGTACAATGAACCTGAACGATTCGGAATCCCAGGAACATAATGTGTCTTCTCCTAGAAATTGTTCCACGCCAGACACTCCTGAAAGACCGGAAAATTCGGCTAATTGCAGACCACGAGAAAAAAAAAGTGAGCTAATTATGAATAATCGATAATTAACATTTTTTATAAATTTCATAATTTATTAATAATCTTCATACTTTTCATAACTCTTAATAAATTGTTATATTGTGCACATTTTTCAGAAGAATTTGTCTTTTGTAATAATCTCAAATCGATCTTTTTAATGTGCATTTTCTTATATTTATACTATTTTTTTAGTATTTGATTTGTTTTTAGGGAGCGTCCCAGATGTACACAGATCGAAACGGACACCACCAATTAGATTGCTGAGTTAGTTTGAGTTAGGATAAATTTATAGAATTTGATTGGTGATGTCCGTTTTGATCTGTGTGCATTTGGGACTCACTAATTTTTTTATTATAATTGTGTTACTTTTTTCATGGACAATTAGCTCTGTTTAACAATGTATGAAAATGTAGGAAAATGTATTACTTTGAATGCATTAAAAAGAATTTTTGTGTTACAGGAAAACAGGATGACTCCGATACGCAGGCACTGCATAATAACATATTGCAGCAGTTACTTGGTGAAAATGCACCAAAGAAGGATGCAGTAGACAGTTTTCTGGAGCAGGTGGGAGATATCCTGCGTAGATTAAGCTATCTCCGAAGAAGGCAACTACAAGTAGAGCTGCTGCAGCTCGTTCACAGAGCAGAAGACAAACAATTAGCGGAAGCGGAACTTCATAGGCGATAAATTTTTTGTATTATTATTATCTTTATTTTTCTACCAATACATTTTATATTAAAACATTTATTTCTATTTCAATAAAACGTGATAAGTAGTTCATATTTGAGTATAAAAGAAATTAATATTTTGTTGTTACATTACATATACATGTACGTAAGTTCAAAGTTCAAAACAATGAGGTGTAGGATATTATATCTTATTTTCTTTGAGGAATATTGTGTTTATAGGGACATAATAGAAATTTAATACTCATTGTTTAGTGCTTTTCTCCACTGCCAATCAAGTGGATTTGAAGTTTCGAAATACGTAGCAAAAGCGTCTCTAATTCGTATGGCTTCAACGTTCCTTCGCACACTGCAATTACGTAGATTTTCAATTCCAGTCGACGTTACATTTCGCTCATTGCTACTTAAAACAGAATAAGTTCTTTCTGTTGACTCTAATTGAAGTTCGCGTTTCATAAGAAAATTATGTACAGCTGTTGCAGCTTGAACGGCTAATTTGGCCGTTGAAATGTGAGCGATAATTGGTCGACGAAAAATTCGCCACCTTGCCGCTAGTATCCCAAATGAGCATTCTACAGTTCTTCGTGCCCGACTTAATCTATAATTAAAAATTTTCTTTGTAACAGTTAAGTTCCCACTTCGAGAGTATGGCCGCATCATATAAGATGTTAGTGGAAATGCTTCGTCCCCTACTATGACATATGGAAATTTGAATCCACTATTATCCAAATGCCTATCCGGAGGCAGTTGAAGTGAATTCGTATCCAATAAATGAGCAAGATTACTGCTAGCAAACACACCCGCATCGCTACGTCTCCCTTCCGCTCCAATGTCCACGATGCTGAAGCAACAATTTGCATCACTCACAGCAAGTAGGTTGATGCTGTGGTTACCTTTATAATCATAACAGGACGAGCCACTATTCGGTGGTGCCTACAATTAACAAGAATACAATGTCAGATTTATAAAAACTGTACAAAAAATGGTTGTATCAGATACGTACCTGAACGTTAATGTGCTTCCCATCTAAAGAGCCAATGCAGTTTGGAAATTGACAAATTTCCTGAAATTCGTCAGCAACCTGTTGCCAATTTTCAGTGGTGGGTTGCAGAAAAACTTTATCCTTTAAGACCTCCCATAATGCAGTGCAAGTTTCCCTTACGATTTTTGATGCTGTATTGGATGCAATACGAAATGCATACGAATGAGATGCAAGACTGTCACCGGATGCTAACCAGCGCAATGTCAGCTGCAATCTTGTACGAGGTGAAATTGGGATTCGACAAATTTCTTTTTTTTTAATACGTGGTTCAACTAACATTAGTAGTTCTTGAAATGCTTCCGGAGTCATTCTGAAGTAATTGAAGAACTTTTCACGATCGTTTATTTGCATCTCAACAACTAAATTGTCACTTGCACCTTGCAAATGCCTCATTACGTGCGTGAACATTGGCCGTACCCAGAATTTCCGTTTCTTTCTAATAATTTTCTGCTTTTGCAGAAAAACAAAACCTAAATACAATTTCCGCACTCTCTCGAACACCGATACAGCATGCCAAGTTGGCAAATTCTTCGCCGTTTGCAGTTTTTTTAACATAATTAATAAGATTGTTTTTTCATTCATCTCGTTATGTGTTTCAAAATATATTTTTATACAAGCTCCAGCAAGCTGATATTCAGATATGAAAGGATGTCCAGATATAGATGTAGAATCGTCTAAACAATACGACTTCGCCAAAATATATAATAGTTAAAATCACAAACTTTGGGTCCAAAGAGCACGTACGCACTTCCACGTTAAAATTAAACCTGTCTAATATTACATATATTATTTACGTTTCTTACAATTTCTCCTCTCAACCACGGATGTTCCGTTCCGTAAAAAATTTCTCTACCCGTCCCATGTAGCAAAAACGGAACGGAATCTGGTTATAAAATATATTTTATTCTTACAATTCAGTATTTCAGAGTACTTACATCAATGTTATTGGCAAGATAATTAAACAAATTATGTATGTTATCGGTTCAGTCGCATCAAAATAACGAAATATCAATGAATTAAGCGTATTAACTTGCGACCGATGTGACATTCCGTTCCGTTTTAGCTATATGGGACTGGTAGAGCAAATTTTTACGGAACGGAACTGGAACGGATCGCTCAATTCTAGTGAGAAATCCGATCCGTCATTCCGATCCGTGCTTAATGGGACGGCACCCTAAAAATGACGTAGCAATAACATACAAGTCGGCCATCAAAGAAAGGCGACCAAAAACTAATCCCGAATGCCCCAACGCTCATCGTAAGCATGCAATAAATTGGCTCAATGTCTGCTGTAGGCTGTAAACAGTAAAGCAATACGAAATGGAGACATTTTCTACGACTACTGCTACGGCCTACGACTCTCCATTGTAGATGGCCCTTTAAACCTCGTCTACAGAAGTCGCAAACAGCCAGTTCCGACTTGCGACAGCCAATGAG
The DNA here is from genome assembly GCF_013373865.1 of Monomorium pharaonis. Classification (NCBI taxonomy): domain Eukaryota; kingdom Metazoa; phylum Arthropoda; class Insecta; order Hymenoptera; family Formicidae; genus Monomorium; species Monomorium pharaonis. The sequence goes on along the minus strand of NC_050471.1, from coordinate 165,625 downwards.
CGCCTAATTTCTAGTTAAAGCTCGACAATCATTAGCTGTCGCAAGTCGCAACTGGCTGCTTGCGACTTCTGTAGACGAGGCTTTAAGGGCCATCTACAATGGAGTGTTTTAGTCGTAACAACGCTAAATCTACGACCATGCTGTCAATAATATAAACGACGTAACAATAATATATAAGCCGGCTATCATAGAGAGGTGACTAAAAACTAACCCCGAACACCTAAACGCTCATCGTAAGCACCCACTGAATTGGCTCAATGTCTGTTGTAGGCCGTAATCAGTAAAACAGTACGTAATGAAAATATTGTCTACGATTACTGCTACGGCCTACAACTCTCCATTGTAGATAGCCCTTTAGGGAGCGCTTCCACCGAGCGCGTCACGCGTCGTCTTTCGCGTCCAATCAAAACGTCCCATTTTATTATGATAAAATATAATAGATGTTTTGATTGGATGCGAAGGACGACGCGACGCGTGACGCGCTCGGTAGGAACACTCCCTTAAGGACAAAGACTTATGTGATTTGTTCGCGTCGCCATGCCCCGACATGCTTCTACTCACTCCAACGCATTCTAATAGGTTGGCGTCATCGGAATCAACGTATTGGAGTGCATTGGGGTGAATAGGAGCATGTTGGGGCATATGACGCGAACAGACCTATGGTTTGTTCGCGTCGCCATGCCCCGACATGCTCCTACTCACTCCAACGCATTCTAATAGGTTGGCGTCATCGGAATCAACGTATTGGAGTGCGTTGGGGTGAATAGGAGCATGTTGGGGCATGTGACGCGACAGACCTACGAAAAAGGCCGCAGTGGCCGCTCTCACTGCTCTCAGGTGCTTTCAGGTTCCTTTCTGGTGAAAGTGTGAAACCGAGTCTTATACTTTCTTTGTGTTGATCGGTTGATATTGCCAAGTAATCAGTGAATAATAAACACCGGTATGTATTTCTTCTTTTTATCTAGAAATCGAATCAATTTGAACTTGAATTTAATGTAAATGTTATCTTTACAGCTAAAAGTTCCGATACCTAATCTATATGTTTCAACAAAAAGTTTTTGACATTTTGATAATATGTTATATTGCTCGAGTGCATTTATGAATTTATAATTATCAATTATTAAACCCACGTAAATGTAACAATTACGAAATTATTTGTGATACAACAAGATGATTTTAACTACGAAAACCTAAGAATATCTATCTTATGTGAAAATCTTATAGTAAATATAGTAAATATAGTTTTCTTGGGTTTTATATATAGAAATTTACAGTAGTATGTCAAATCTAACTCTACACGTGCCAATGGCAGAACCAGAAAATATAAGCACATTGGAATGGACACGTCCTGATCAAGTAATGCAGCTGCATCGTATGAAATTAAAGAAACGTGCACTTCAAGCACGTATAAATAAAATGACTACTATTGACACACAACAAACCACTACAAATTTAGATGTGCTTAACTCTAGTAATAATATATTGCAATGTATATCTTACTGTCAGAAGCGTAAGAATCCTTTTGCCATTAATGAAACATGCAAGAAAAAAAAGAATATAACATCAGCTGGATTAGAGATTAGTAACGATAACACATTATTTGAATTACTAAATATCAATACACAACGAGAGAAATTGACAGATGTATCTATAAAGGATTCCTTAACTTTTACTAATGTTCTTTCAAAATTAGATTACACTAGTCAGACTTCAGATATAAATGTCTCAAAGGGCGCAAAGTATATTCCTATAGATTGGACATTGAAAACTATAATAAAGTTTATGTCTCCAAAGCCTTTTCCATGGACTAGCAAGCTCAAGACAAGTGAAGAAGCATCAGGTACCACAGGCTTTGTGAGATGTTTAAATATTGGAGAGAAAGAGACAACTTTGGATACTAGTCCGAATGCAAGGTTATCTTTATTAATTGTTCATTATATTTAAAGGATTTCCTACAAAAATTAAACAAGTTTAATAATTAAATTTTTAGGAAACAAATTATCTTTGAGTCTTAGCTTTAAGTTTATTATATAAAATAATAATTTTTCTCTAGACATATGTATAGAAATAAAGTTGTATGTTTAATATTTTGAAGATCTAGTAAAAAAATGAACTTTTGGATTTATTTAGTTTTGATTAGAAATTTATATTTATTATCTATTCATCTTTTAATATTTCATATTTAATTTTTTTATAACATTAATAATAATAAAAATAGAAAAGATAATAGATTTATTAAATAATTTATATTATCTAATAATAATAAATTATTTAAAGTACAAAGCAATAACTCACATTTTATTTACAAATCTTTATAAATCTTTTTTAACAAAAATATTTGTTTAGATTTCTCTTTGTAAAAATATGACAATATTTTTTAGACATAATAAATATAAAAACAAAGTTTTTAAGCTTATATTTATATTTTTTCAAAGAATTTATTTTAAAATATCTAAAAAATTTTTGGACTTCGAAAAAGTTTCCTTCTAGAAATTTCATATTACTGTATTTTTTAAATTTTCTGTTCTTTACTGGAGCGTAATTCTCAAGATGTACAACTAAAACTAGTGCTAGAGAATAACTTAATCCTATAACTTAGATTTCTAAAAATACGTCTTAGTTTTGTAGGAAATTCTTTGCTTGTTTTTGTCAGAATAGATGACTAATTAGCATGATTAGAAACATTTTATAAAAGTAATGCGTTACTACTATTTAAAAAATGATGATTTGTTACTTTTTTCGGTACTTTTTTAATGAAATTTTTGGTGACCTTTTTATACAAGTAACCTTTACTAAGTGATACATGTCGATTAAGATCATTTTTATGGATCTGATTCAGGAACCTGAAAAAAATATTATATGCTAATAAAATACTGTTTTGATTCAATGGCTACATCATTTATACAGACTATTTTATTTGATATGATATGAGGAAGATATATGATTATTGCTGCTCTCCATTTACATCAAAACTCAGATAATTCTCACTTGTGACGTCATAATTCAGTTAAGTGCACGTTCCTTTTACATTTTCACAAGTGAAATCCAACTGAGCAACTTTTTTCCTACAATCTGAGCAATTTCAAAACCGTGTGCTTTACTGAGTCTCGCATACTCACTTTAGAAGTTATATATTGAGATAATTTTGTCATTAAAATAAGCGTGATCACTTGCATGTTTCTTTAAATCACTGAGTAATGACATCACTATCTGAGTATAAAATACATTACTGAGTGACTCAGTTTCACTTTTAAATAAATGGAAAGCAGCAAAAGTATCTCTATAAGGCATTTTTGGAAAAAAAACTTAAAACAATAGTTGCTTGGTTTCAAAAAACATGTAAGTCGATACTAAAAATACATTATATACCAGACATTTTATCATTCTGTATATTCATTTAAATTAAATACCTTTTATAAATGTTTTATAAAATATCTAAGCAATATTGAATTTTCTTTTAGCATTAATTATTTTCTTTTGGATTCCTGAATCAGATTCTTAAAAATGAAACAATTGGCATGTGTCACTTAGTAAAGGTTACTTGTTAAAGTGACATCTACTTGTTTATATATTAAGTCGTTCAAGTCAAACTGGGATTTTTGAGTTTACAAAATAAAAAAACAAATATCAAGCAGAAACTGCATTTATCCTTCGACACACTTTCCTACTACGCTTACACATCCATTCCAGCACCCAACCAATGCCTGCAAAGCCCCGGCATAGAAAGATCCACTATCATGTCTGAACTATTTTAGGAGAGCTTTACTTCGTTATCAGGAACTCCTTTAGGGATCAAAATAGGTGGAAACAATGTGGAAGCTGCATTTGTTTTTCGACGTACTCCTATGCTGCATTTGTACATTTATCCCAGCGTTTAGCTGATATTTGGAAAGCTTTGACATGGAAGGGTTTGTCATTGCGTCTGAGCTGTTCTGAGACAGCTCCACTTCATCATCGGTGCTGAAATGGTGACCTCTGAAGAACTCCTTTTCAAGTGATTTCCACTAGTTTGGATCCCTAAGGGAAGTCCCCATTTCAGTACTAATGACGAATTGAAGCTGGCTGTCCTAAAATGGTTCAGACGTGATGGCTGATCTTTCTATGCTGGGGCTTATCAGGCATTGATTGGGTGCTAGGATGGATGTGTGAATGTAGCAGGGGAGTGTGTCGAAGGATAAATGCAAGTTTCCACTCCTTGATATTGATTCTTTTATTTTGTAAATTCAAAAGTCTAGGGGCTCGATTATTGAATTTATTCGCAAGAGAAACGTATACGCAAATACCCGTTCTAACAGAAAAGTTGCAAGTTTATTGGTTAAAAGCCATACGACAACCAATAAATTTCCAATTTTTATGTAAAAACAGAATTTGCGAATACGTTTCTCTTGCGAGTGAATTCAAGAATCGGGCCCCTGGTTCGACTTGAATCACATACATACTATTTAATAGTTAATCACAATATAATCCATGAACATTTATTATACATTTATATGATTTTTATGATAAAAACAATAAAATTTGTTATTGTATAAAACTATAAACAGGTAATTACCATTACTATTACCGTTATAATATAGAAAAAATACTGATAACAGAAACAGCATTATAAATAAATAATAAGGGTTATATAATAAGTTATTAATAATAAGTTACTTTCCAATTTTGATAATTAGTTAAAAAGTTTAAAAATCAGATAGTACAAAGTTAATAACTTTTAAACTTAGTTAATTTAAAAAAAGTTATTTTTTACTTTCAAATGCTCTGCATTACTTTTGTTATTTATTTAAAAATTTTTAACTTATTAACTGTTTTAAAATATAATTATAAAAAAATATATATTTTTATATAAAAATTATTTCCCATGAGAAACAAAATTTCTTTTTTATTTCATATAAATTTGATTTGCAAATATTTATGTAAAGAACTATATTAAAAGTATTTTAATATTTAGAGTAATGTTATTTACTATTTAAAAAATTACAATATATATTCAGATTAATACAAATACTATCATTTAATTTAATCTTAATGCAACTTTTAATGTAAATAAATAAATTTATTAATTATTATAATATAATTATATATTAATCTATTATAGGCGGTCAGGAATCTGCCAATAGTAAGGTTCCAAATTATAAGCCATTTGGAGCATGTCTTGATCTGTTCTGAGTACCAGTACTTTGATAACCGTTCAGTATTTTTGATATCTCTTTACAGTTTTTTAAAGCAGAAAATAAGCAGAAAATTCTGGTATATTTGTTTTTTGTTTATGCTTTTTTTATTAGTGGGGATGCTACTTTCACATGAACTTAGCCCCCATGAACCCCCACTTTTATTCTTAATTTCCTGCGAACAGGTAGGAGCAAAAAATTCGGGACTAGGGCAAAAAATTAGCAGATAATTAGCAGAAAATTATGTGGTATTTTCAATCTTTTTTTAATGGTGGGGGTGCTAGGTTCACTGATGTAAAAAATGGCATTTCTGTACTTTGTGGCCATTATGACTTTTGATTAGCATAGTAAGAACTAACTTTTCTGAAAGTTTCAGACGATTCGATCGAAATTCAATTTCCATAAGGGTCCGTCATTGAATTTTGAATGAGAAAAGAAAATTTTTTTTTTGTTTGTAACATGTCTTTACAAGATGCCCCAAATGCTTTATCGTTTGGAATTATACTATTGGCACGTTTCTGGCCGCCTATAATGGGTTAATATATTTTACAATAATATATATTAATATATTTTATAAGCCAATTAATTTAGTTTAAAAAAATATTAATTTCACCAATTTTAGTTTTTTTTTTTAATTCCCGTAATGCTTGTTAAATATTTTTATTAGGTTTCATCAATGCTGTTTAACATGGCAACATCCATCTTTACCATGGTTAGAATTATTTCCTCGCTCTGCTGGCAAAGTGAGCTCATCTCTTGCAAATAACGCATTGATAATAAATAATCAAAATATGAAAGATGCGTTGTATCGAGAATGGTGTGACAGCTTCAGATCCTTGTTTCATTTATTGCGGGCGAGACAATGTCCATACTTTTATGTATGCGCAAATACATTTACAGTGCTTTTCCGTGCCGCCGGTATCTGTGGATTGTCAGAGATTCATGCTCTTGTCACACCTACAACACGTGGATTCCGTCACTTATTAAAACAAGAAGGTAAGAAACAAGAGAATTTTGTTTACTTGCTTTTATGAATATTTGTGATTTGAAAAACTATTTTAGAAGAAAAGATTTCCAACTCGGCAATTTAAATTATAAAACTGGCAAAACAAAAGAAAGTTTTTTGGTATATATTTGTATGTATTATTTTTTACATTTTACTAGAACACAGGCGCGCGCTATTTAGTTTTTTACTTTTTAAAAATAACAATTGCAATAATAATTATATAAATAAATAATTTTATACAAAAAGAAAGGAAAAAGAAATAGAGAGAGAGAGAGAGAAAGCAAGCATACTTACATACATTAATTTATTATCTAATTTTCTTTCTTCTTTAAAAATATTATACACATAAAAAAAAGGAAAAAAGAAATACAATATATACAACATACATAAATCTTCTTTAAAGTAATATGATATTGACACTGAAATGTAACGAAATGTTGTCAGCTCTGACTCTTCTTGTTTTTTTTTCTTTAATTAGTATTAGAGATTGACGATATAGTTTGAAAAACAAAATAACAATTGTTAATAAATTATTAAATAGTTTGACATTATATGTGTACCTTTCCATATAAAATGAGATCAACATCTTTTGCAAAAATTAATACAGAAAACTAACTTTCGAAAATCTTTCGTTTGAGTAAAATACTTCACAGTGTACACACGCACGGATGCACGCACTTCTCTCCCCCCCCCCCCTCTCTCTCTCTCTTTCCATCTCTCCCAGTCTCTTCCCGTATAGATAACCATTTATACAAATTTGACAGCTGTCAAAATTCAATCGCAATAATTACTCTCGCAACACGAAGTAAGCACAACGAGAGAACCAATCGGCACGTGTGTGAAGTTAGCATCTCAAAGTTTAGCATCTCATAAAAATACTGCAGAATTACTTGCATCCAGCATAGTTCTACAGTTCTGGATATGTTTCAACAATAGATCCGTTGAATTACCTATTTTAAGTAAATTTTTATAAATGAGATGCTAACTTCTAAAATCACATAATAGCATCTCACCGTATTTCGAATATACGACCACAGAAAAGACTAAATCTATAGAGTTCTATCGTTTAGAGACGTCCTATCAATAGTTCTGATGATTAAATTAATAAAAAAAAATTTTTTGCTACAAAACATACGTATATATGCGTGTACGTCTACGCACGTGGATTTGGTGTAACTGGCATCTCAGATAGACAAAATTAATTAATTTAAAAAATTTAGAAAGTATTTTTCAACAACTATCTTGATGGAAAACTTATATTTATAGGTCTGGACATGAGATGCTGATCGGATATCGACAGTTCTATTTTTTTCAACGCAGTTCCCATATAGATATGGACGCGTACAATAATTTTCTAAAGAGATCGGGTGATATAAATAATTAAAACATTTTTTAAACAATTATTCTGCCCGAAAAACTTGAATTTTGAGTGCTAGACGTGAAATGCTAATCGAATATCAACAATTCGATTTATTTTAACGCAGTTCTCATATAGTTCCGGATGCGTACAATAATTTTTTAAATAGTTACGGTGATATAATAAAATAAAATATTTTTTAAACGATTATTTTGCCCGGAAAACTTGAATTTTGAGGGCTAGACGTAAGATGCTAATCGAATATCGACAGTTCTATTTATTTTAACGCAGTTTTCATACAGTTCTGGACGCGTACAATGGTTTTTTAAAAAGTTAGGGTGTTATAATTAATTAAAACATTTTTTAAACAATTATATTGCCCAAAAAACTTGAATTTTGATGGCTAGACGTGAAGTGCTAATCAAATATCGACAGAATTATTTATTTTAACGCAGTTTTCATACAGATCCGGACGCGTACAATAATTTTCTATAGAGTTAAGGTGATATTAATTAAAACATTTTTTAAACAATAATATTGCCCAAAAAACTTGAATTTTGAAGGCTAGACGTGAAGTGTTAATCGAATATCGACAGTTCTATCTATTTCAATGCAGTTTTCATATAGTTCTGGACGCGTACAATGGTTTTTTAAAAAGTTACGGTGTTATAATTAATTAAAACATCTTTTAAACAATTACTTTGCCCGGAAAACTTGAATTTTGAAGGCTAGACGTGAAGTGCTAATCGAATATCGACAGATTAATTTATTTTAACGCAGTTTTCATATAGTTCCGGACGCGTACAATAATTTTCTATAGAGTTCAGGTGATATAATTAATTAAAACATGTTTTAAACAATTATATTGCCCAAAAAACTTGAATTTTGAAGGCTAGACGTGAAGTGTTAATCGAATATCGACAGTTCTATCTATTTCAACGCAGTTTTCATATAGTTCTGGACGCGTACAATGGTTTTTTACAAAGTTACGGTGTTATAATTAATTAAAACATTTTTTAAACAATTACTTTGCCCGGAAAACTTGAATTTTGAATGCTAGACGTGAAGTGCTAATCGAATATCGACAGATTAATTTATTTTAACGCAGTTTCTATATAGTTCCGGACGCGTACAATAATTTTCTATAGAGTTAAGGTGATATAATTAATTAAAACATTTTTTAAACAATTATTTTGCCCAAAAAACTTGAATTTTGAAGGCTAGACGTGAAGTGTTAATCTAATATCGACAGTTCTATCTATTTCAACGCAGTTTTCATATAGTTCTGGACGCGTACAATGGTTTTTTACAAAGTTACGGTGTTATAATTAATTAAAACATTTTTTAAACAATTACTTTGCCCGGAAAACTTGAATTTTGAATGCTAGACGTGAAGTGCTAATCGAATATCGACAGATTAATTTATTTTAACGCAGTTTCTATATAGTTCCGGACGCGTACAATAATTTTCTATAGAGTTAAAGTGATATAATTAATTAAAACATTTTTTAAACAATTATTTTGCCCAAAAAACTTGAATTTTGTAGGCTAGACGTGAAGTGCTAATCGAATTTTGACAGATTAATTTATTTTAACGCAGTTTTCATATAGTTCTGGACGCGTACAATGGTTTTTTAAAAAGTTACGGTGTTATAATTAATTAAAACATTATTTAAACAATTATTTTGCTCGGAAAACTTGAATTTTGAGGGCTAGACGTAAGATGCTAGTCGAATATCGACAGTTCTATATATTTTAACGCAGTTTTTATGTAGTTCTGGACGTGTACAATGGTTTTTTAAAAAGTTACGGTGTTATAATTAATTAAAACATCTTTTAAACAATTACTTTGCCCGGAAAACTTGAATTTTGAATGCTAGACGTGAAGTGCTAATCGAATATCGACAGATTAATTTATTTTAACGCAGTTTCTATATAGTTCTGGACGCGTACAATAATTTTTTAAAGTTACGGTGATATAATTAAATAAAATGTTTTTTAAACTTATTGTGGTCATATATTCGAAATACGGTGAGATGCTATTATGTGATTTTGGAAGTTAGCATCTCATTTATAAAAATTTATTGAAAATACGTAATTCAACGGAACTATTGTTGAAACTTATCAAGAACTGTAGAACTATGCTGCATGCATGTAATTCTGCAGTATTTTTATGAGATGCTAAACTTTGAGATGCTTATTTCACAAACGTTTAATCGGCATCGCGGAAAAGCGACAACAATACTTCGAGAGATGCGAGTATCGATGCCATGTTCTTTTTTAGAAAGGATTGTTTGGAATAACATTGAAGGGATAAAATTAATACTTAGTTCTGGTTTTTTATTATTCAACTACAATGGAGATCAGAAAAAACTTAATTCTTTAAATTATTGATTTGAAAACTTATTGAAATGTAATTGATAATAAAAAAAAATGAAATAGATCAGTTATTAGTTTGTGCAATTTACTACTTTAGAGAAAATTCTGATAACAAAAAATAATAATTTGTTTTATAATGGATATCCACCATATTTCTTCTACATATCTTGCTAAAATTTAATATTTATTTGAATTTCTTAGTTGAAACTTTTTGTTAGTCAAACTAGCTACATTATGGAATAAAAATAAAAGCAGATTTTAAAATTTATGGTAAATGCATCAAATTTATTCGGCTCGCAATTTATCAAACTAATAAATTTGAAAATACATATAAAATTTTACAGGAAAATTTAATAGAAAGATCCACTTGTAATCGAATAATCATCTTTAATTAATTATAAAATTAATGTTTAGTCACATTAAGAATTGCAATAACAAAAAAACTAACTCAATTAGGAATTTTTTAAAATTAGAATAATAAGTATTAAGAAGATGCTGGACTGCCTTTTAAACTTGATCGAGGTCGATAATGTAGAGTCATTCGTGCACATCATTAATAAGATTTCGTATATATTTCTTTTATAGATTTAGAAATTTTTTTTCAGAATTAAAATACATATATTAATATTAATCTGTGAATTAAACTAGTGCTCTGTTTCTACCCTCAGACTGCCTTGGACCGATTCCTTAATCACACATATATACGAAATTTTCTCTGAGGCTTTTTTCTTAGCACAATCTGTCGCCAATTTGTTGTCATTTATGAATACAGATCTGCATATTTGGTACAAATCTGCTGTGAGATAGTAGGCCGCCTATCGACGGTGCCGCGCTTTTTATTGCCAATTTGACATTTGGACAGATCTGTTGCGTTTCTGGTATCAATCTGTCGCGTATTTTGACGCACAAATGCTGTTGCATTTCTACAGGCAATTTGCTGACATTGTTTGCACTTTGGTGTTTGTTGTCAATCTGTCATCAATACTTTCAATAAATCTGCTCACAGTTCACTATTATTTTGTCATGTATTCTGATGAGACGTTGCTAAATATTTGCTAAATATCTGTTAACAGTGTTTGCAATGACAAGATATCTTTTCTCATTTGCTGCATTTTTGGCAATAGAGTCAGTTGTCAACATTTGTCACGGCAGAAATGGTTATCGGAGTTTGTTAATAATCAATATTTTGAGTCAAAACTTCACGATTATATTCACACAATTATATCAAAATGTTGTTTATATGTATATATTATATTTTTGTTTCGTTTTATTTTAAATTCAATATTATGAAATATTTACTATATTATATATTATTTTTAAAATTTAACGGTACTGCATAATGGGCCGAAGAAAAATGGAGAGTAATATGGCCACCACAAAAATAGATGTAAAAAATTAGTTTTGTTTAAAAAAGTGACAGTATTCTGTTAAAAAATTACATATTTGTGTAAAATAAATTGTTATATTAAAACAGATGAATTTATAGTTAACGGGAATTAAATAAGAATAACTTTAAATTGAAAGAACGAATTGTTTAATATTTAATAGACAAGTAGCTCGTGAGCGTTGTAAAGTAAGTAAAACACACTCAAAATATATTGTGCTATAATTAGAGAAAAAATATTGCAAAATACATACAAGAAAATAACTTCTTCCTTCTGTCGCTAGACATAAGTTACACACACTTTTCATAAAACGTAACAGTAAGGTTTTGACCAATCTTATATGTCGAAACCTTACTGTTACGTTCTATGGAAAGTGTGTGTGACTCGTAATACTGACAATGAGTGTTTTTCAGCTATGAAACATTGTGTCGTCACTGTGTGACACAGTGTTACACAATGTCGAGTTGTGGCTGGAACATTGTTTAGCTTTATTTTACCGCCAGAGAGTAGAGGAGTAATTATCAAAAGATTTGTGGTGTAAGTTAATATTAAAAATTTTTTTTATAAATTGAGCATTTTTTAATAAATTTTATTAAATAAGAAATACAGTGCTTCTGAATGAATTATTTTATTTGTCTAACATTTGGTTAATAATGGAAGCTGAAATAATATATCCACTGCAGTGTTTGCAAATAAATCCTTTCACTGCTGTAATTGGAAAATTATATAATCATTAATTATTAAATTTATGTAAATTTTTAATTTTAATAGAATGTAATATTTAATATTAATATTTACACGGTTAATGGTATGTAAAAGATAGTAATAATTAATAGTAAATTAATTAATATATATTGATTATATCATGTTCATTTATAGTTGTAATAAATAATAAAATAAAGTATGCATTAAATATCTTCCATTATTTAGAAATCAATCTTTAATAAAATTGTGTTATTTATCTTTTTAATTTTTGCTTTTTTATTAACAAAAAGATTTTATAAAAACACTTTAGAATTATAATCACTCAAAAATGATATTTTTCAGAAATATTTAATGCGAATAATCTAACCATTTAACTGGAAGTAGAAATTTCTATCATTACATATTTCTATCTACAGAAAAATAAGTGATACCAAATGCTGGAACGCATCCACATTCATTGCTCAAGCATGCTCTATCACATGAATGATTAACACCACAGTGACAATCGATTTATCGAGAAATTCTCTTGATATTGAGATTTTTAAAGTGATTATATTACCAGCACGCTTAGATGGCTATATTAGCAAAATCCTATATTATTGTTTAATTTTGTATAATTCGAGATATGTACAGCCGACTAAAGAGTTAAATAACAAAAAATACTCAAGTGTTTATAAATTTGGGTGATAATGTGTTTAAGTTTAAAATGAATGAGGAAATATGTATAATGAAATGTTAAAATGTACCTGAACAAATTTTTGAAATTTTGAATGTAAAAATGTCTAATAAATGTTGGCTGTTGCGCTTTGTCATATTAGCGTCACTATAAACACCAGACTACTAAACAAATGATTCCATAAATGATTATTAGAATTCGTCAGTTAATGACGGAGATAATATGAGTAGTCATATTATTCGTACTGGCCATATTACCATCTTCTTTATATTTAAATAAATATTTTATTTGTTAAGTTATATAAAATAAATAAACGAGAAAAGGCGAAAGAGAGTAGGTAAACCATTTTGTTTTATTTAAGTAAGTCAGTAAATATTTATGTGACATATAATTCTTGTCGGTACAAGTTATCCATGAAATTCTACCAATTATGTTATAAGCAGAAGTTCTTCGAATATACATAACGAACATAAAAATTTACTGAAGAAGGGGGAAAAACATTGCGGTTATGAAATCTGTAGAGGGATATGGACCACTACCAATAAATATTTTCAAAATGGTTTTTATTTTGAAAAGATAAAAAATTAATGTTCTTCTGCGGATTTTGCGCATTAGTATCACAAAAATATCAGTATCTTATACATAGTATAACAAAAAAGTATCAAAAATATATGTAAAAAAATCTTTAACTCTTGCGATTAACAATATATAGGTAACGAGTAAAATGAAAATATAACTAAATAAAAATATAACTAAATTACATTTGAAGGGATTATAGGACTCAGACTCGCGACAATCGCCAGTGGTCTATAACCTTGAACGCAAACAATACAACTTTACAAATGTATGTACACATTACAACAAACATTAAATTTAATTACGTTATTTGAAAGTTACATTACTTAACGTTACTTTCAAGTTACATTAAAGTTAAAAGACTAATATCTAATCTATTTCTCAAAATGACGTAAAGAATATATACCTTTAACTTAAAACTTTCGACTACCTGCAATATTGTAGCTTTTACAGACATGATAAATATTCATAACTAGTGACCACCTTATAACATCTGAATAGTATATAAAAAAGTAATTTTGACGGTTATCTTCAAAATTCAACACAAAGTATACGAAATATTGTGAATTCTATAACACATCTAATCCATATCCGCCGTCTCTCTTCTAGTATTTAGAAAAAAATATTCTTTATATACCAGGTCTGTACATATGAAACCAGAATTTGCCCATAGATGGCGCTAGCTATCAATGTAGTTACCGGCAAACCGCGTCATTGGCGCCATTTTCTTGTTTTGACATCTGATAAAAATTTTCAACTCATAACAATACAAGTTTCATACAACAGCATAGTTTTTAATAGCATCGAACATGTTGAATTTTGTGCCTGGAAACTACGACTTGTGGACAGTATTGATTTTCTGTTACCATTTGAAGAAAACTGCTGCAATGAAGAAAAATGCTTGTCGAAGCTTACGGTGAGCATGCTCTTGATAAATCACAGTGCTTTGAGTGGTTTAAAAAAATTCAAAAGTGGTGATTTTGACCTGAGAAATGAAAAATGTGAAAGACCACCGAAAAAGTTTGAAGACAGTGAATTGCAAGCATTGTTGGATGAGGATGACGCTCAAATGCAACAACTCGCGGATCAATTAAATATGACACGAAAAGCCGTCTCCATACGTTTGAAAGCCATGGGAAAGATCCAGAAGATGGGGAAAATGGGTTCCACATGAACTGAATGAAAGACAGCAGGAAAACCGAAAAACCACTTGCAAAATGCTGCTCGCCAAGTACAAAAGAAAGTCATTTCTCCATCGAATTGTGACTGGCGATAAAAGTGGATATATTTTGAGAATCCTAAGCGTAAAAGATCATGGGTAACTCCAGGCAAACCATCGACATCGACTGCAAGGCCAAATCGCTATGGACGGAAGTCAATGCTCTGTGTTTGATGGGATCAGAAGGGTGTGATCTATCATGAGCTGCTAAAACTTGACGAAATCGTTAATACTGAACGTTACCGACAACAAATGATCAAGCTTTGCGTGAAAAACAACCAGAATATTAAAAAAGGCAACACAAAGTGATTTTGCTTCATGATAATGCACCATCACACACAGCAAAACCGGTTAAGGAAACGATTGAGGCGTTTGCGGCTCATCAGATTTGGCTCCATCCGATTATTACTTATTTGCATCGATGGGACATGTACTTGCTGAACAGCGCTTCACATCTTGCGAAAATGTACGAAAATGGCTCGATGACGGGTTTGTTTCAAAAGAGGAACAATTTTTTTGGCGCGGCATTCACAAATTGTCGGAGAGATGGGAAAAATGTATAGCTAACGATGGGCAATACTTTGAATAAAATATTTTTTATCATTTTCATACAATAAACGTATATTTTCTGTACAAAAATTCCGGTTTCATATTTACATACCTGGCAGCAATGTATTTTAATTTTAAAATTTTTTTTACACAAATTTTTGACTTAAAGGAATCCTAAACTGGTCGCAAACTTGATCGAGGTCGATAATGTAAAGTCATTCATTCATCCTTATTCATAAAAATATTTGCTTCAAAATAAAAGTTATTTAGCGTACAAATGAATGGTATCCCTGGGTTCGGAATAGATTGAGGAATAAGACTATAATTGTCGAATTACGATTAAATGCCGTAAAAAAAGTTATTTAATTGATTATATAATTTTTTACGGCTTTTAATGGTAATTTGACAAATATACAGTGAAACCCCGCGTTAGCGGACTGTTCCGGGCTCTGAATCCGTTAACGCGGGATGACCTATTGCTTGGTTTCACTCCGTGAAATTTAGGGATGTAGTAGTATTGCCATCTAGCCAGTTTGTTTACGCTTCAAGACTAAATGTATTCGATCATAAAATTGCAAGCAGAGCGACGTCTCAGGTCAAGTCAATCCTAACTATAATCGTTCGAAGAATTCACATCTCTGTAATAAATTATATTCCCTACACTTCTAATCTATTATTATTTTCCAACATATAATTTATAAATAAAATATTATCAGACCAGAAATCCAGCTTCGATCGCAATCAGTGTTTCTTTTTTTATATAATTACATTTAAATAATTTACTTTAAATTAGTGTTGGCTATTTTATTTACATTTGCGTAAATTTTTCAAATCTTTAGGAATACGTCGTAACTGCTTACATACTACGCGACTGCATTGCTATCCCCCACTCACGCTACTCACGTGGGCCGAGTGCATATGGAGAGAATAGTTTCCGCTAACGTGGAGTTCACTAATGCGGGGTTCCACTTGAGTCTTATTCCTCAATCTATTCCGAACCTGAATAAGATACATAATTTGTATTTTAAAGCAAATATTTTTATGAACAAATAAACTTTAAAAATGTTTTTGCGTTTTTGGTCTTGATCTAATTGTCCCGGATTTATTTGTAAATTTGGAAATTCTTTTTCAGAATTAAAGTATTACATATTAATATTTATCTGTGAATTGGACTTAATATCGAGAATGAAAAAAAAATTTTATATTGCTCTATTACCGACTTTTTACGCATGTATAACCTAAATTTTTGTTTTGCAATTGCGTTTCAATTAGGCATCGAAATCTAATTTTCGTAAGTACAAACTGTAGATCTTTTATATAAAGCAAACATTGTTACGATGTGACAGCAAAATAATAATTTTTTTCTGTTTTTGATAGAAACTTTATCCCCCTCACAGACTGGTAATAATGCATATACTTTTACTCTGAAGGACCCAGATAGCCACAAATGTATGTATGAGCACAAATTGTTCTCATGTTGCTAATAAAGATGTTAGCATCTTGCCATTTACGTCGTCCCTTGTGCTGTTATTTGCTACCATTCGACACTGATCTTAAGTAATGCTAGCATAATGTTTGAAACGTGCAAAGAATTTTATTTCCGACATTGAATGCTAGCAAACAACAGCACAAGGGACGACATAAATGCGTAGCAAGATGCTAATATTTTTATTATATCATACTGGCTATCTGGAGATTTCCAAATCTATAAAAGAAATAAAAAGACATTGCGAAACAAAAATTACTGTATTTTTATCAGTAAAATAGATGATTCCAGCATTCTTTTAAGGGATATCTGTTTTACCAATTAAACACTATTATTTTTTAATAAAGTCTAAATTTTTGAATAAAAATCTTTTTATTGATTTCATAGAATTATAAATTTTTCACAATTAAAGTATAGCCAATAATATAGGCTGCTACCAATAATTTTATTTAAAAAACGAAAAAAATTAGAAAATATTTTTGATATTGATTTCTGTAGTCGTCTCATGACTTTTATCTGCCACACTATAAAATTTTAAAAACTGTACTCACAAAATGATTATTAGGCATCCTTGTCATTACATAAAAAAATAATAATAAGCTTTTAGAAATGAGTTTTCATATAAAAAAATTCTTATTTGAAAATTTCATGAAAATTTATATAAGCGGAGCAATATAAAGAAAATTTTTTTGTTATTGATGTAAAATCCAATTCACAGACTGATATTAATATGTGTACATTAATTCTGCAAAAGGACTTCTAAATTCATAAAAGAATACATCTTATTAATGATATGCACTAATGATTCTACATTATTGACCCCGATCAAGTTTGAAGGTTACTTCAGCATTTCTTTAAGAAAAAAGGTAATAAGTTATAGTTTATGTTTTAAAAGTTACTAGTTAAAGTTAAAAAATTTATTTAAAATTAATTAAATTCAGAATTATTAACTTTTTTATTTTTATTATTTAACTTTTTAACTTATCACTAACTGACTAATTTAATTAAATTAATTAATTAACTAGTCGCTATTTAACTCTGATTTCAAATATTAATTGTGCTTTATATTTCAGAAATAGAATATTCTATGCCTTTAAGGAAGGATTCCAAAAAACGATTTGATGTGACAGATTCTGACTCTAAGACGGCATATGCTGTTTTCAATATTGTCGATTGTCAGCAAGAAAATGATAATTATGAAAAAGAAGATGAAGAAACTCAAGATGCATGGCTCGAGAGTCTTGGGGTAGAAAATTCAGAAATTAAGAAAATTAATTACAACTCACAGGTATACATATAAATATTGCCCATTCTCTGAGTTTATCTTGAGATCATGACTCATTTCAGACGAGAATGACTTTGGAAAAAGAAAGCGAAGTGGATAGTTTGAGTCAGTCTCTTGTATTCGTAAAAGGTGTGGAGACGCAGGCGTTGTTTAACTTCCTAATTAATTGTAAATCAGCTATTGCAGTGACAGGTGCGTTAGCTGGTGTTCCTCCTACACTCTTGGCTCCGACGGCTTTCCATGGTGCTACATTAAAACCATTCAAGGTAGATAGGATGGTACAATTCTAAACAAAATGAGTTTTTCGAGGTTAAAGTTTGGTAATCTCATGACGTCAACAAACATTTGCTTATTAATCTTATTATGTAAAAATTCTATGGAACTCTTCTTTTTTGTTTGAGGATACAATTTCGAATATTACATTAATGAAATGTTTACGTATGAATATAGTACAACCTCAAACAATATTTAGTAATGTTAATGTTTTATTTTTTTATCATAAAATGTAGATACTAAAAAATTAGTTTATCTATAGAAAATATCAATGATACAACTTGATATAGTCTGTCTTCAAAAGTGTATTTCTTGTAGTACATTTTTAAATACTTTTTTTAAATAAAATAAATCACTTTAATTACGTCAACACTAATGTTTTTCTAGATAGCACAGACTCAGATAGCACAGAGAGTTTAAAAAGAACTCAATTGTATGTCACCAATTATGTCACTAATTATGAATTCTTTTTGAATATTTTTTTATAAAAATCTTTTTGCATCTCAAAAAGAATTTATAATTGGTGATATAAAATTGAATTCTTTTTGAATCTTTGTGCTATCTGGGTATTGATACATTAAATAATTTAGATTACTAACTTTTTAATTAAACTAAAGTTTGCACATTAAAAGTTTAATTACATGTTTAACAATAAAAATATATATTAAGGATTCAAAATTATATAACCTTATCTTAATTAAAAGAACATAATTTATATTGTACAAGTATTTTTTTATACGAAAAGTTCAACATGGTTGCGAAAATGAAAATGAAATCTTGATGAAACTGTTATTTTTTATAAACATTGACGTTTAAAGGAAATTGTGCTGGTTATGATGCAAGATGAAATTTTGTAATTGTCTGATAATTGTTATGTTCAGAAAACACAAGTGATCAGTGAGCGGTCAGTGATTATTGGTCCTTACCGTTAGATCTCTAAATTTAGACCAATTATATTAGCGAATTACTCAACTGTTGTGCAACGGTTGTGTTTTCTGAACATAGCCAATTATATATATATATATATGTTTACGTAAAATTAATCGTTAGAAAATAATAAAATTAAAACGATTGGGTTAAAATGCATTTTTAGTAAAAAATCGCTTTAATTTTAATTTACTTTAGTTTTATTATTTTCACTTTAATTTTATTATTTTTTAATTTATCGATCACAATTTTATATGAAAATGTGTAACTTTTAAACAATCAAAATTGTATTTTGCATTGAAACAATTTCCTCTAAATTTCAAATATTTATAAAAGATACCTTCATAATTTAATTTTGTAGAATGAAACGCAATTGAAAGTTATATGTCAATTTTTTTATGTCAGATTTTGTCTTACAGACATATTACATTTTTCATAGACAAAAAACTTTGTTACACAGTGCTATAAAATTTTGACTATAACTGTTACCTTCTTTTTTTTTGTGATAAAGATTCGAGAAAGTATAGTGCGTGATAATAACGACAAATACTATTCTCTCGAATTGAAAGGACCCCTTTTGCCACATGTGTTACCTTCTCTCTGTCATTTAATGAAATCCAGTCAATTGGAGCAATATTCAGCAAGCTGTGCACAGTTGATCACAACAAGTTCGTTTTCCGCTGCGAAGCATGGTATAGGTATGTGAATACATTTGTTAATCAAAGAAAATTTTTTATGAATAGTGAAAATATATTTCTATAGACTACGCGATTGTCACAAGAGGAGAAAATCACGATACCACAATACCACTTAACGTTTTTGGACAAGAAAATCTGAGCGATTGTGGATTCAACGAAGAATTATTGAGCCACTTTTGCAGTCCCGATCCAGCTAGGATAGTG
This sequence comes from Monomorium pharaonis, assembly GCF_013373865.1. Classification (NCBI taxonomy): domain Eukaryota; kingdom Metazoa; phylum Arthropoda; class Insecta; order Hymenoptera; family Formicidae; genus Monomorium; species Monomorium pharaonis. The sequence goes on along the minus strand of NC_050471.1, from coordinate 145,729 downwards.
GTTTTGGATAGTCTCAAATTTTATAAGGGATTATATACATGGTCATGATGGTACAGATATGCAGTTTAGAAAAAAATATGTCACCTTCAAGTACAGACTTTTGCAAGACTCATAAAGATTAATTTAAAAGAAAGTAATCTTTTCTTGTCCTCGTTATAGCAATTAAATCATTGGACGACACATAACGTTTGGTAACAAAATATCGTTATGTTTATAAAAGTAAAGGAATGCCTAACGTTATATCTAATATAATGACGAATGTTTAATATAATTACATTTACATACGCAAATTACATTTACATACGCGTAAATTACATGTAAACTTTATACATTTATTGACGTATTATTTAGTGTATTGTAATTTAAATTACGAGATGTATATATCATGTGAAATAAGACTACGAACATTATTGACACCAAATAACAATGTTTTCAATTAACCATTGTAATATTGCAATCGCATAATAATAACTTTTTAGATTATAGTAATATTTTATGTTTTATCGCGATATATATATAGATTTGTTTTGTTTTTTAACTGATACACTTTTAAAAAAATTAATCGATTAATTGAACCTAAAAACATCGAGTGAATAATCAATTTTGAAATAAAAAAAGCATCAATATTTGATTAATCGAGCGATCTTTATTGTCAATTTGTGAACACCCAAGGTACATACTCAAGAGTACACTTTGACACAGATAACAAAAAATACGCTGTGCAACACGTGTGGATTGGCTTTTTCCATTCGTGCAAGTGATTCGTCATATTCGCCTTCACTTCGATTCGTACACTTTCGATTCGTTTACTTCTCTCGTGCTGAAAAAGCCGACCTTCTGCACTTGTTACGCAATGTATTGTTTTATATTATTTCTAATCAGAACTTTGTATTAAGGGATAATCCACACCTGAGGTCCTAAAATAATTAAAATAAATTCGGGAATTTTTTGTGGGTATATGAATATAGCTTTATTGAAAAAACAAATATAAACCATTTTATTATAAACATATTAAATTATTTGAAAAAATTTTTATTTATTTATAATTGTTTAAAATGATGGAGTATTGGCACACTTCCGCAAATACACTTTTTTTGAAGACATCATTTTGCGTGCAAGATTTCTTTAAGATGGTTTACTCTAGGACAAAAATTCAAAATTCTTATTTTTATTGATTGTAGTTACAAAGTACGTAGCCGTTTTAAAAAATACCTATTTTTTTTAATGGCAGCTATTTTTAGGAAAAAGTACTTTGTTGTGTGATGAATAGAAGATCATGTTAAAATTTTAAATCAATCAGATAAAAATTGTAAGAATAGCGTTGCACGTAAATTAAAAAACGTGCGTTTGCGGAAGCGTGACAGTATGCCGCCATTTTAAACAATTAGATAAATAAAAATTTTTTAAAATAATTTAGTATGACTATAATAAAATGGTTTATACATATATTTATTTTTTCGGCTGTACTTCTGTATAGGTCGAACCTTCGATTTTTTAAAACCACTTATTCTTATGCATACATGCATGCCATGTACACACCCACTGAAGAAAAGAAGTTGTTAATATGACTAAATTTTTGTATACTTTTGTAAAACGTTTATTAATATAAAAAAATAAAAATAATTACAAAAATTATTTAATTCCATATTATTGGTTATATATTATTATAAGTATATGATTCCATATATTATTATATATTATGTATAATTATGTATAATCATTTATAATTAAACATGATCAGAAATAATGCTATATGAGGCTACATATATAGTTATATATGGTTATACAAAATTATATATGTTTATGAGACAAATATGATGTATGATCATATGATAAATGTATATATAATTATATCTGGCCATATCTAAAAAATTTTTTTGAAATCCCGGAAATCATACATGCGTTTCTTCATGCGTCTTTTTTACATAAGTTTTTTATAGAATTTCGTATACATGGGTTTTTAGAATCGCTAATTACGAATCTGGAGTCAGAATTGGAAAATTTTTCAAAGTCAAGATTCAATATGGTGGACGAAATTAATGAATAATAGGGCAATTCATTTCAATTTGAGTATTTGGGAGGTTTTGAAATCGCTGATTACAAATTTAAAATTGAAATTAGAAAATTAAAAATGGCAGATCTAATATGGCGAGAAAAGTTTTTAAAAAGTGATCGGATTTAATTATAATTAGAGATGTATTTGAATTTTTGAGGTATTTGGATATTTGGATTTTTATTTCAAAATAGATTTGTAAATCTATTTCTGCGAACTTTTTTTGTATATCGCTTAAAAAAAGAACTATTTTTCTTCCTTTTATACAAACAACATTGTAAAGCAATGACTTTGCGATATTACAGTATCGATTTGTTCGATTTGCAATTTGTGATTTCGGATTCGTAATTAGCAATCACTAAAACCTTCAAATACCCAAATTCAAAGAAATTATCTCTTCTTTTCAAAAACTTTGATCATTATATTGGATCCAGTATTTTACATTTTTTGATTTTGATTTCAGGTTCATAATCGGCAACCTCAAAATTCGCTGATATCCGAATTGAAATAAATTAGCCCACTTTTCAAAAACTTGATCCACCGAATTGTGTCTGCCATTTTTAATTTTTTAATTAAAAAACCCCCAGATACTCAAATTGAAATAAATTGGCTCATTGTTCATTAATTTTGTTTACCATATCCGCCTTTGATAAAAACTCATGCAAGAAAAATGTATGCTTAGGATTAATAGTTAACAATTTTTACTATTTTAAATTTATTACCTAATAACTTTATAAATTATGTCCATTGATATAAACCAATAAATAATGTCATAAACTGATAATAATTTGCGCATCAAACAGTTTTTGAAAAAGGATTCATGGAGAAATTTAGAAAAAATGTAGAAAAATCGACAATTTTCGCAACTTTTTAATCGCCACATTAAATCTGCTATGTTAAAAATTGTGTATTTGATCGAAAATGAAATGCGAATATCAGTCCCATTATTTTCAGTGATAATAAGCTGTTATCCGAAATTTATGAATTATTGTGGAAAAAATATAATTCATAAATTTTTGCGATTTAGCCGCCATTTTTCAATGAAAATGACAATTTTGACAAATTTGAAAAATATACTCTTAAAGTACAACTATTTTTTATAAAAGCAATGACGAACAGTTTTTAAAAAATTAGAAGAAATATATATATATATATATATTTCTTTAAATTTTCTGTATAATTTTTATTATACTTGTATTATAAATATATGTAATAATGTAAAATTCTACAAGAAGTATTATCAAGCATAAAAATCCTGCTATAACTGATCTCTTTATCCTTAATTATATTAAATACGTTATTTATAATATGTCAATAATTATACTAAATACAGTTTAATCTCATATTATTATCTGTATACATTGATTTTACGATACATTTCTTTAATATCCATCAACTGTGATAAATATCACATATTTTAGTCAAATTGATAACGGCCATTCCAGCAAATAGGAATATCCAAATTCGGATCTTGGCTGAGATGATATTTTTTGCAACTAATATTTTGCAGATGTTTCTTAAATCAAATTTTGATTCTTTTTAATTTTACAAAATTATAGAAGTTAAGATACCAAGACAGATTCAATTATAATGATACAATTTTATTTTATTTTATTTTAACTTTAGTAAAGTATTAAATTTCTTTTTTTGCTGTTTTTATCATAAAAATGGATTGATTTACAATAGTAGCGTAGGCAGCAAATCTATTAGAACTCTTTCAACATCAAAAATAATGACATTTGGAGAAAACTATTACAATACATAAAATTAAAGAAATATGAAATATTATTAAGCTTAAAGAGATTCTGATCTGACTATTTCTCAGCTTTCTTCATTTGATTATATACATAATGATTTAAAACGATCCAGGTGTCTGCAATGAGATATTTTTCAGTCAATTTTGAGACGATTTTTTCTTTACGAAAATTTTACCCAAAGATTACTTTTTGAATTATTAAATAAAATAATTATAACCGAATCACGGGAGGCGTAGAGCAGGTAAGCAGAGGCGGCGCAACTCACCACGGGTGATTACAATTTCAATGTCTTTTTATACTGCTTGACGGATGATTTTATCGGAAATGAACAACACTTTACATGTAACACTTCACATGTAATAAAGCCATAAATACCGATAAGTTACAAGTTTTTTCTCTCGTCACACAATACGCATCGAATTTACTCACATACTTGATCGAGTGATTTATAAACGTACCGATTCATTACATATTAATCACTATCGAGTAAATTATTCTGCGGCTTATTTTTATTTTAAAAAAATTAGATTACAGTAGTTACAGATTACGCAATTACTGTAGTCAATCAAAAAATTGTCTTTTACAAAATATACCACGTATCGATACTTTTACAAATTTACACACACAAATATGTTTGTTGTTATTAGTTACTACCGGTTAATTATTTAGCGACCGAAAATTATTGGAAGAAAACGCGTTTACACAACGCACGTAACTCGACGCAAATACGCAATGCTAACAGAACGAGAGGTTAATGTTTCTTGAAGATCATTAATTAAGTATAAATTTGTCGATAACTGCAATCGATAAATCAATCACTTTGATACTATGATGCAGAGAATTAATCGACAGTAGAACGAAGTATATTACTAATGTCTGAATGCATCAACTTAATTTTAGTTACAAGCGAGATTGTCTTTTTTTTTTGTAAAATAAATAAGGACTTAGACATATTTAAGTCTCGCTTAAAGCTAAAATAAAGTTGGTGCAATCGGGCGTTAGTAATAATGCTTCGGAGCGTTCTACTGCCGTTTATTGATACTCTGCATTATCATGGTATCAGAATGATTGACTTAGTTTACACCGTACGTTTAGTCTGTGATCTATACATCTATCTATATTCGATCCAAACACAATAGGTCACAACGATGTAAACACTCGCGAACTTGTTTGGGTCACTTTTTCACGATCCCTGACCCATCTTAGGCCATACAACGTAACGCGTATAAACGGTGGTGTACTATAAAATGGTGTAAGTGTACTAGCAAATGCTAATACAGATGGATCTGCTTTATAGCGTACACATATAGACCTAGTTTACACCGAGCACTTGGTACGCGTATCAAGTACTATATCCATATCAAATCACTTGATTCGCTCGGTATAAACGCTTGCGGATTACTTTAGTGCGCTCTGGGGCTCAATTATGTACCGCCTACCGACAAGTATCGGTGTCGTTGCGCAGATATTTTATATGGCAAAAAACCTGCGCAACGACACCGATAGTTGTCGGTATGCGGTACTGTAGGCCTATTCTGTAACTCGTTAAGAGGTATCGGTTTCGTTATACTGTCGTTGCGCAGCTTTTTTACCATATAAAATATCTGCGCAACAACTGTATAACGATACCGATACCTCTTAACGAGTTACAGAATTGCACTGCTGATGCGGTATAGAATTGGGGCCCTGGTCTAAGTCCGGATCTACAATAGTGTAGTAAGTCTTATGCCATAAGGAATTAACCAATTATATTTGATTATTCTTCTCATATTCGATTATAATTGGTTAATTTCTTATGACATAAGGCTTACTCTCGGGCTTACTACATCTATTGTAGATCCGGCCTAATACTCAATCGCGAGTATTAGACCAAGGCTGCGTTCCGATATTCACTGCCAGTACTGAAAATCTATGGTTCACATATACATATACTGTAGATTTTCAGTACTGACAGTAAATATCGAAATGCAGCCCTAGTTGATATGCGTATTAAAAGATGTCAGCGCGCTCTAAACTCTTAATTCGATTCAAATTGGATCAAGTGTATACCGCCGCTGCTGGCTGTTGTTAGATTGAGATTAAAAGTTAGAATTTTTAGTTAGAGAAAGTTAGATTAGAAGTTTTTATATCAACAGTGAAAATGTCATGTAAAAAGGGATGGAACGGTGTAAACAGGGACATATCAAATATTTAGTTCGCAATAACTTGATGCGCGTACCAACCGATTTAACGGTGTAAACTAGATCATAAACTACTTGCCTACATTAGTCCAAACTTATGTATAGGTCTACACGGTGTAAACAATTTGTTACTAGCCTACCTTAAATCGCGGTATAGGGTATAGGTCAGGGCATAGGTCAGATCGCGCGGTGTAAACTAGAACATTGATTTATCGATTGTAGTTATCGATAGATTTACACTTAATGCTCTTCAAAAAACATTAACCTTGGTCTGTAGTAGCCCAATATCTACAGACGATCAATTCCAATAAACCGTGGTACTTTGTCGTTGGGAGGACAGAAATCCAGTGGGCAAAAAAGAAGAAAACATTAACCTCTCGTTCTATTGACATTGAGTCTTCGCGTCGGGTTACGTGCGTTGTGTAAACGTGTTTTCTTCGAATTATTTTCGGTCATTGAATAATTAACCGATAGTAATTAATAACAACGAATAGATAGATTTGGTCCCATGTGAGTGTGTGTAAATTTGTGAAAGTATTGATACGTAATACATTTCGTAAAAGACAACAATTTTCTGATTGATTGCAGTAATTGCGTAATCAGCAATTACTTCAATCTAAATTTTTTTCTTAATAAAAATAAGCCGCGGAATGAGTTTCTCGGTAGTAATTAATGTATAATAAATCGATAGATTTATAAATCATTCGATGCATGAGTAAATTCGATGCGTATTGTGTGACGAGAGAGAAAAAACTTATCGATAGGTTAGTTACATGTGAAGTGTTATTCATTCTCGGTAAAATTATTTATCCGTCAAGCAGTATGAAAAGACATCGAATTTGTAATCACCCGTGTTGAATGGTGAGTTGTGCCACTCCTGCCTACGCTTCCCGTGATTTGGTAACTATTTTATTTAATAATTTGAAAAGTAAGTTTTGGATAAAATTTTTATTAAATGAAAAATCATCTCCGAATTGACTCAGAAATATGTTATTGCAAGGACACCTGGGTCGTTCTGAATCATCCTATATATATGTACATATATATATATTATATGTATATACCAAGAATGTATAACTATCAATAGGCAATGACCTAGCTGTTTATAACATATTCTGTAAGTGAATTTGAAATTAAGCAATGCGAGACACTGCATAAATATATTTACATATCGTGAAATCCTTGCCTCGTGTTCTTCGACTTATGCCACCCCTATGTTCAATGGCATTACATGAAAATGTTCTTCGGATTATAATTATCTCTAGAATGCCACTTTTGTATTAAAAAATACAATTTTGAGTTTAAAAAGTCGGTTCTATAAAAGAAAGGAGTGTTATTTTCACCTGATAAGAGGTAACTTCTTATCGAGGTGAGACTTCGGGATAGATGAAATTGCTGAGTGTGTTGCGTCGCGAGGCGTTGGATATTGGTAAGATACCCACGACATAAAACGAAGTAAAGGGGGCCATACAAGAGCGTCGCAGCGAGTGCGAACAGGACATACACCGGAGAGACTATCCGATTCGGAGAAACAAAGACGAACGACATGAAATCGGGGTTCGGTTAAAGGGGGAGAAAAAGAGAGAAATCCGACGAAGGGAGGGAGAGGGAAGGGAAAAGGAAAAAGAGAGTGAGGAAAAGAGACGACGCTCTTCCCGTGATACGCGCGTGTGCATAAATGCGTGCGGGTGTATGTCGCAGGGGGCTTTGAGAGATTCACACACCCACCGTAACGATGACGACGACAACGATGACGACGACGATGACGACGATGATGACGACGACGATGACGATGACGATGACGATGACGATGACGATGCCAACGATAACGACGACGACGATGACGATGACAATGACGCCGACGACGATGACGACGATAACGACAATGACAACGACAACGATGACAACGACGGCGACGATGACGGCGACGACAACGGCAGCAGCGGCAACGTTGACGATGTACACGACTACTACTATGACGCCGTGTGGGGGTTGCACGAAGACCCCCTGGTGGGGTTCTGACTGCTGACCCTACAGTCCCCCGCTGGAAATGATATCAGTCGCGACTTAGTCGAGGGAGTCCCAGCACACCGCGTTACGCTGTCGATCGCGCCGTGCCCCTCGCAGAGTAGTTTCTTCCGCGATATACTGCACCCCTCCAGCGTGTGTACATACGTTGCGTCTGAGGAATCGCAGATCGCTCAGTCGTGCTAGTTCTAATAAGCGAAGTCTATATATATATATATATATCGGGGAATGGAAAAAGTGACCAACGCGAGAAATACCCCCCCCCCCTCCCCCGCGACCATCATCTGCATAAAGTAATATCAGAGATCTTACATTGAAGACTGCAAGTACCAGAAGTAACTGTTGGATAACGCCGTTTGTCGTACACGTTCCTCTGCGGTCGAGAAGAAATCGCAAACGGGAGCGTGTGGAGTAGAGAGAGGTAAGGCCTTTGCCTCTCTCAATTCTCACATTGAGCTTTTCTCTTCCGCCTCTGCCACCGGGGCGCGTTCCGGAGGCACGACGACGAGGATATTAATAGAGTTCAAAGAGCTCGAAGAGAGGAGGTATTAAGGCACTGGTGCGACAACGAGCGCGATTCCGACATCTTTTGCGCTTGATAGTTTTGTGCTTTTGGATACGAGAAACTCGCGCATTTCTAGGATACGACGATCACGTGCGAGCCTCATCGCCACTTTTTTCACCATTGTCCGTCCCTTCTTTCTCTTCCGCTTTCTTTTTGTCAGACATATATACGTATATCCGCGCATATATGTCGCACGTGAATGACGCGATACCAGCGCGCTTCATAATAGGCGAGCCTGTTTTCTTCGTCGTTTTTGTTCGTCGCATCTTCATCCGTATTTCTTATCGATTAATCGGCTGATTTTTAAATCTGTTGCTAACACTGTGATTTCGATGGAAGAACGGTTTATGTTGTTTAAGATTGTTTCACGGCTCATCACCGTTGAAATGACATTTCTCGAGAAAATTGTCACGACTGTGGAATGTATATGTGCAGGAAGTAACCGCGTGTATATTTGTATGTGATTTTTTCGCAACTTATTGCCCTTTCTTCTTCGTTTTATATTTTTTTTAACGATGCACGTATCTTATTTCGATGACTAAAATGAAATGAGAATTATTAAAAAATGTCAATTCTTTGAGTAATCTTTTTAATGTTTAGTCACCTGCAGAATCTTTTCAATCTTAAATTTTTGTCTCAAAATCATTCTGATCAATTTTACGAAGTTTGTATTCAATTTGTATTTGCGAACGTCTTTCATGTAACGACGATCACGAAAAAAATGGAAGAAAAAAGGGTGCGTTTAGGTTTAGGTTTCCTGTTACAGGGAACGAGAATCCCTTAGAAATGCGTGAGGAGGAGGGGTTCACCAACAAAATTATGGATCGAGGCAACGCGAGGGTTCACGTCTGCGCATGACTATTCCTCGTATTGGTCTATCTATCTATATATATATATATATATATCGCATGCGTGTATATATATATATATATATATATATATATATATATATATACACGCATGCGACACGCATACGCACACATCAAAGAACGCGGGAATTGCGCAAGCTTTCTTTCGTGAAGTATCTCTTTCGAAATCTCTTCGCGCGATGATATATTCTCGCGCGAGTTTACTAACAATGATGTTTGATTCGATATAATGATTACTCGCTTACAAATATATTCTTAACCTGATAAGTAAAACGACTCAATAAAGGGTTTATATAAAAACTAAAATAAAATCAAATCGATTTCAGTTTGATGGACAATGATAGCGAAGAAAAAGAATATTTTGTCTTGAGGTGAGAGTCCGCGAAAATGGTCTTTAATCATTCAGGCTAAGTTCCCGCAGAATTTAGTGTTCAAGCAACAAACAGTATTCTGATAGTATATTTCTCGATACCTATACAGTCGTTTGTGTATCGAATGAAATAAAAAAGTGCAAAATTTGACTTAACCACTTTTAGCATTTACCTATTCAATTATTCAACCTTATATATTATATACGGAATGAATTTTTCTTAGAAGAAGAAAGAAAATTATACAAATTTTTTATTATAAACTTTATTAAATTATATAATTGTGTACATATAATATGAAATATGTATAAACTATATATAAAGTATATATGAATCTTTTATATTTTTTAACTTTTTACATTTAAACATTTTTTTAATTTTTAACTGATACATGAACAATATATAAAAGAATATATATAAGAGAACTAACATATATATAGAAATCGTTAAATTGTGTTTTATATATTTTTAACTTAATCGTCTTATGACGAGCTTTTTTCGTCACTGTTTCTATGATATTGTGTGTGCATGCGTTTGCGCGCGTGCGTGCGCGCGCGCAAGTCAGATTGGTTATTATATATAAAATACCTTATATTCTCATCACTATTAACAGATTGCGTTGGTGTCAAAAAATCAATATTAATCAAACTCATATGTAACGTTGTGCAATAAGCACGCGGTTCATTTAAGTTCATAATGCACCCGGTTAAAAAATCATAAAAATTAATTAAATCAAAATGAATGTCAAAACAATAATGTAGACTTGGAGTTCAAAGCTAAAATGTTTTTTACTAATGGTATACAATAAAATTTCTTAGGGAAGAGGGAAATTTATTGCATCTTTATTATTAAAAGTTAAAATAAATCTTTAAAGTAAGAAACATCGATCGGAGCAAATGTGACCTCAAAAACTGGGGTAAAACCGACTTCCCCCTATTTTGCAATTTTTGTATTTTTTGACATACAAGAAGTATTTTTTTTATTGTTTAAAGGTTTTTACAGTTGATTCTCATGTTACGCAACAAAACACGACTGCACGCTATAAAAAAAGATCAGTATTAGCAACTGAAATCGACAAACGTAATTCCAAAGTTGTATATGGCTAAATAGCTGCTTTGATTCTTGCAACAGAATTTTTATGTTCTTGTAACATCTTATTGTGTCAAATAAACTGAAAATACAGTTATATTAGACAAAGATTGCGTTAAATTGATCGATTAACCAAAATTACTTATAATATAAGTAATTTTAACTCTGGAATAGTAATCGATCAATTCAACATAGTTAGATCAACTTTTATCATAGTTGGAAGAATATCTATAATATCTACATAACTACATTTTAGTTGTATTAACTTTTAACAAAATTTTTTAGTTGGAACTCTTATATCAGGTTGTTGAAGAGACTAAATTTTTATCTAATTTTATTCGATTGTAGTCGACGTAACTAAATTTGGTCAGAGGCTTGATTTGTTTTACTCGATCTTTTTTTCAGTGCAGCTGTTGATTACCGCAAAAAAGGAACAGATACAGATAAAAAATAATTTTTTATTTTATATTCTATATTTCAAAATTATATCCTTGAAAAAATTATTCTTTTGCGATATGTTCAATTTTTTTATTTGTTAAATAAATCTGTTTAATTTCTTAATATTTTTGTTTATAATATTTATATATTAATATTAATATTTTCTATTTTGTCAATTGTGCTGAAATTTAAAAGTTCGAATAAAGATTAAGTTTTGTACCACAAATAAGTTGATTCTCTTTTCACGTAAAAAAATCCTAAAATAACAAAATAATTTGAAAAGTTAATGTTAAGTAATAAAAAATAATGGAGGGTCAGGTTTACTCCAACTAGAGGTCGCGTTTATCTCTGGCAGTCGGATTTATCCAGAGTTTTGAAGAGATTAGCAATTTTATTATATCTAAAACTAATAGATACTATACCGCCAATTATTTTATAAAAAGTTGCGCCGGGCAATAAGCTATCTAATGGTACTTTATTTATTGCAATCCATTTTATTTTAAACAGGATATGACCTAAAAATCTTAGAGGAGTCGGGTTAGTCTTGATTTCGCCTATATATGTATATATGTATATGGGTGTGTGTGTGTGTGTGTGTTACGTTTTAAAAATGAATACAAAATGAATACAAACATTTTAGTTTGTCTTTAGCAATCTTTAGTGTATAATAATCTCAGTCGTACTTAAATATCTATATAACGGCCTTGCGCTGAATTCCTTCGTACTGAATCGGTTCCTTAGCCAGACTAATAAGTAAAGATTAATAAGTAAAGACAACGATTGAAGATTAATTGTTTTAAACATCTGAGATAACAATAGGGCTACATCAGAACTGATAACATCTTTATCTTTATCTTTAACATCTAAATGTAATCGTCGCAAAAATTTAATTGGTCAAATAACAGAGTCAGAATTGTTAATAAAACGGTTAATTAAGATGAGAATATGTCGAAGTCTGAAGAACTTAAAACAAAAATACAATTGAGGCGCAATTATTTTGCTTAATAAAAAATATATATGTTTTATCTAGAAGTTTAGTTGTTTGTGGGTTTGAAAGTTTTTGCTGCTGCAGCGTGTTACGTATAAAAATCTTTATATGTATTGCTATCAGAATTGCTGCATCTAAAATGCATATGTTGATAAATTGATGTCATCATGATGTGACAACTTTGAGTAGTAACTTGTCAAACTTTGAAATTGTCATCAAAATTTATTGCCATAATAATTATAGAATTATACAATGCTGCCATACTAACAACGTAGTGTAACTTTGATGTTATTTTACCCGGAACCGATTCAGAATTAAGGAAATGACTTGATGGACAGTAGTGAATACAGTGGTTAGCTTTGGAATACGAAGGAAATTCAGCGCGTGACCGTTACATAGATATTGCTGCGCGCCATGCGTCGCCCGATGCATCCCTCAAGCGCTATTTTTTAAATATTTTTTTTGATATTTTTTTCAAGTAGAAAAAGTATTAGGATCCATTTCTAACCGTGTTCAAAGGTGGATAAAATAATTGAAGTTTAACGAGAAATTTTTTTTTCAACCCAAATTCACTGTAACCTTTTTAAAATGGCAGACATTGCAAGAAATTTAGTGAAATATGGGTTTTTTTCTTAATAATTCTATGAAAATCAAGCATCGTCAAACTTATGTGCATCGGATGAGAAAAATTTTAACATGATACTGTAATTTTGACATTACAACCATCTCCAGCATTCTCTGAGGCAGCAGGTTTTTTAATTCCGATACGAGAATTAAAGATCTGAGGAGATTCTATTCGACAGGATAAAGCGACATCTTAGGAAATTCCTAATACGGGATGCTCTTTACTTTAAGAAATCAAGGATTTCTCAAATCGATACAAATCGACGAACGAGCTGTATGGCTTAGTTTTCACGATAAAACGTGTCAGCAAAATTACACTTGAATCACTTCCAAGGTAAATATATCGATGTTAGAAGCTACTTTTGATGACCTTGACTTTGACATATGTTATCAAGGTTACTCTTCTGAGTAATTCATAGTAATCATTGTTCATTAACAAAATATAAATAAGAAAGATCGTAGAATGTATTGTTCTACGTACCGTTCTTTTTTTTCAAAAATCTTCAATGGAAAATCGAAAACTTGCATGGAATAGAACAATTATTGATTTAGTAGCGGACTGTAAATACCGGGGTGGGGGTGGATATTGCTCTGCATGGAAATCGAAAACCTATGTAGAATAGAGCAATCACTGACCTTATCGCGAACTGTAAGTAACAGCGGGGAGAGGAGGGTACATTATCAATTATGGTAAAGTATCCATACTTGCTTAGCGTAAAAAAAACTATTTGTGCAAGATAAATTTCAAACTGTAGAGTTAAACACACATTTATATTGTCAACCTTTTTGTTAATAACTTTTTAACGAATCACGAGCAACGATTAAATTTCATCCTTCCAATCTCTACGCCGTTTATTTTTAGTACTAACGCCGATGGTACTGTAATTTTCAAGCCTTAAAACTAAAAAAAAATACTTAATTATAGTTTTGGAAAGCTTTTGGAATAAATTACAGGAATATATAATGAAAAGTAAGAAGGACCAAATTAAAGATAACTTTTACGCGACTTTCAAGCGACTATCCGAGGCCAAGCTAATGACATCATCTTATATTCGTCATGTAGAAATATGATTGAATAAGATGTAAAGCAAATTGATATAAAATAAACAAATATGAAGATCTATAACTCTTCTAAATGTAAAAAAATAGTGCAGAATATATGTATATATCACGGGGTATTAGTTGTTGTAATTAATTGTTAAAATTCAAAATTATCTGAGAACGTTGTTTGTGTAATTCTGAAAGTTTTTTCTATTACATGTAATAAATATGCATGCGTTTAACCATTAATTTAACTACATAAAATACTTAAAAAAACAGCATACTTGCATATGCATCTGCACATATTTATGAAAAACTTACCCTTTTACATTTAAGTTAGTCCTATGTCAACGTTGCAAAAATATATAATTTTTGTATTTCAGGTTAATAGCACGATAAAAATATGGGCGAGAAAACGTTTAACCTTACATGGAACAATCATCTGGCCAATCTGTCAGGTTTGTTCGAAGCTCTTTACAAGAGCGGCTCCCTGACGGATACAACTTTAGCTTGTCAAGGTGGTATGTTGAGGGCTCACAGATTGGTGCTAGCAGCGTGTAGCCCTTATTTTGAAAGAGTATTTAAGGAACATTACGGAGAGCAACCCATTCTGATTTTAAAAGGTATACAATATATCGATGACATTTCGGTGTTACATTTATAAAGTAGTGAAAAGTTTTTTTAAAATTCTTTATAACCTCGAACTGTCACATCATCTCTGTGAAACTTGCCGCGGATTAACCATTACCTCGACACGCGGACTCGACCGTCAATCAAGACACGTAACTTCTCGTTCTGTTCTTCCGCGGACACGAACATGGACTTTTTGTCAACAATTTAGAATTTTTCAAAATTTTTGTATAGTTACATAACTTTACAAAAAATTTCTCAGATTTTTGTATGAATTGTAATACACAATTTTAATATAATATTTCTCCCGAATGTTCAACGTCGACTCTGCCAGCATGTTTTTATTTTGACCATAGATAGAAAAACCTTGTACAAATAAGGTAGAAAACCTTATTTGTAGCGATTCAAAGGCAGCATCACTATCCTTTTTATTTTTTAGAACAGATTCCAGGCTCCGAATTGTCTGTTTAGAGCTTGTATCTGCACCTTGAAGACCAAATACTGGGTCTCCTAAAGGATTTCTTCGTCTCTTACTAAGAATTTATTTTATAAAGCTAAGGAATAACTCCTTGCCTCATCTCTCTCTTAATCTGATGTTTGAGAGAATGGTAAAAAAAACTTTAGGTATATTCAATTTCCTACCATCAGAAACGTATCATTTATTTTCCAATCATCAGAAACGTATAATTGGTTTATACTCAACGAAGGCAAGTTTTTCTTCTTTCTTAGGAGGTACGAGAGTCCTCTCTTTTCTCTCCCTTCCTCTTTCGTCTCCTTTTATCGCATTTACTCGCAGAAGGAGACAACCGCTATCCATGACTTTTCGCTTTATAACATAATTGGAGTTAATTAGGACACGAGAAGTTATTTCCCGCCATTGAAGTCAGAATCTTATGCTTCATATTGCACAGGATATTCTAGGGTGTTGCGTAGAATTCTGATCTGCTACACAGAGTTGTGCCGTATGTTCCTTACTGACACAGATAATCATAATATCCGTGAATACTTATCCCGATAAGACAATCTTCACTGCCCAGTGTCCATTGCTCACTCATCCTGAGTGCTCATTATTGCAAGCAGAGCCGAATAGCTTTATCAGCTAAATGCCTGGCGTCTTGAAATTGTAGAAGCACTTCTGCCAACAGTTATGTGCACCTCTGCCCTCATAATACTCATTGTAATCGCTCTCCTTGTAATCATATGTTCTCTTACGCGGATTTCCCTTGTATATTGATAAACTTTAACGTACATACCAAAACAATCTATCAGAGAAAATTCATTCATGATTGTGACTGCTAAAATGTATTCTATCTGATATACATGTTTCTTATTCAGGTGTTGCTGTCGAGGAAATGGAATGCCTCTTGGATTTTATGTATAGAGGATCTATTGATGTAGCGGAAGAACATCTTCCCTCATTAATAAAAACTGCTACTGACTTAGAAATACGTGGTCTCTCCGGGGAACATAAAAACCAGGAGAGCAATCGCAATCTCTATACTAAAGTTGAAACGCGAATGCAACGATGCCATATCGAAACCAGAGTGCATACCACTGAGTACATCAAGGAACCATCAATGATTCCTTTTCTACCAAAGCATTCGACTGTTGATTCAATGGAGGATCACATTAAAGTAGAGGATATTGAAGTAGAAGATGATCCGATGGTGATTGATGGGCATGAGGACAGCTTCGACGAGCTTCCGCAATCCTCAGAAACGCAAATTGTAAGTTCAAGGGATATGCGATTTAGCTTGTTTTGGAAATTTTCTCTAAGGATCCTTTATACACACACACACACACACACACACACACACACACACACACACACACACACACACACACACACACACACACACACAACGGGATCGAGTGTATCAATTGGTCCCGTTGATCTCATTTTGTTTGGTTCAACTCCACTCATCATATCAAAGTCATGTAGCTCTTATTAGCTAGAGTAAAATGTATGCATATATGTAAAGTTATAGCATTGTTGCAGATGTTATTTACTATTTAACCTAATACTATTCAATCGACCAAGTCAATTTCGAAAAAGTTTTTTAGATCTATGATTACGATTTTAGCATCAGTTACATTAATCTAGAAGTGACGGATGAAGAATGGTAAATTCAATATGGCGCATCCAAAATGGCGGACCACTTTGACTTTGAATAAAATTTTTGAAACTTCTGCGACCTTGGTCTGCCATTTTAAATCTCGTAAAACTAATGCCAAAATCGTAATTAGCGATCTCAAAAACATTCAGAGAAAGCGTCCCAGATGCGCACAAAGTAAAACGGACATCACCAGTCAGATTACTGCTTTAGTTAAAGTTAGGATAAATTCATAGAATTTGATTAGAATGTGCGCATCTGGGACTCACTCTTGTGCTATGAGGTGTTACATTTTAGAATGTGTCTTTTAACCTTAAAACGCCTTGTTAACCAAAATAAAAAAACATATGTCTAATATTTTTCAATCTACTACATGTATACAAAGTTTCAAGAAGATTGGCGTGTTGCACTTGGGTAGTGTTACTTGTCAGTTATACTTTTCTTTAATTTTTATAATTATAAATATTGTAAAATTTTGATAGGCATTTGATAAAAAGAATTAAAAAGTCATAAAAAATACATAAATAATAATAATAGAGGAGAAAGTGGTAATATGGACACTCATTTACATTTTATACAATAATTTATTAATAATTGATATTTTCAATTAAAACCTAATGGTTATATGCATTAAAGTGTTATTGATTAGATTCAAAGTTATGAAATATTTACTGTATTACATAATTATTTATAAAAATGTAACGACCCTGCATAATGGGTTGAAGAGAAAAAGAGATGATAATATGTTCAAATGTTTTCAGATTTTATATAAGTAACATCAATGAGTTTTTATAAATAAATATCTCTAGATTTAAAAAAATAATAAAAACAAAATAAAATAAAAGCAAAAAATAAACGATAAAGATTCACCTCCTCGTGATAAGAGTCGGGCAACGGAGATGTTATTATCGGTTAAGACATCACATAATGTTATTGAACGGGCCAGAGTCAGTTTTGAACAATTTTTGTTGGGAACTATTTTATATCTCTCGATTGAGGATGAGCAGCCCTCAATAATCTTCTAGTATAGAGTTTTAGCCATATTTTTTTAAATTTCGGCGAAATATACCGCCATCTTGAATCCGCCATTGAGTTTTGCAAATCTGACCTCGGATTCGTAATCAGTAACCTCTAAAACCCCTATATAGGCATTTTGAGTTGATTTTACATTTATTTTCCAAAATGTGATCCGCTATCTTGGATCCGATATATTGAATTTTGCAAATCTAATTTCGGATTTGTAATCAGCGACCTAAAAACCATGTAAAAGTATCATTTGATTGATACTGAAACATTTCTTATCCAACTATTCTCTTTTTTTTATTTTCTCGCGTCGAAAAAATCGATCAAGCGCCATTTTGGTCCATGTTGAATTTTAAAAACTCAATCACTGATCTTGAAGTTTGGGGTCTATGAACGCAAGAAATTTACTCTCCAAGGTTGAGCTCAAGCAATTTCAATGTGATAACGTTGATTAAAAAGAATCTGTCAGTGGAAATTACGTTTTTTTTTTTCGAAAAAAAAAAAATATTTATAACAATTATTGAATTGATTTTTCGAAAAAAATAACGTCGGATTCTAAAAGAGAATGAAATTTTAAGTAAGAAAAACTTAGGGTTGAATTTTTTGAAAAACTAGAACATGATGAATTCTTTGAGTGACAAAATTTTCAAAAAATTGTCCGTTTGGACGTTAATGGGTTAATAAAGATTTGTAGATTTATACGTAATCTTTTCCTTCTGTCGCGATAATAATTTATATATGTTACGATTTATTGGTTATATATGTAAACTATCCTACTATACCACTGTAATGCAATACTTTATTAAGAGCTGCCATCTGTTTATTAAATCTAATAATTATTTTGTCTGTTGGCAATCCTGTTTCTCGTTCTCAAGGGAGGACTTTCTCTTCTGTAGTTCAGTTCCATGCTGTCCAAGACAAGGTCTGTAGATGAACGACGGGAGGGGAAGGGAGGTCTTCCCACTCGTATGTAGTCATTTGGCGCCAAAATGGCCGGGGCCAATACGATGTATCAATTCCACCTTCCCCACATTCCATTTGTACTACTACTCACTCACTCTTCTCGTACAACAAACACTACACATACACTTTATGACCCCAAAATAGCGCTCATGCGAAGACCTTCCTTCTCTTCTCGTCGTTCACAGACCTTGGTCCGAGACTAAGTGTACAACCTACAGATTTTTTTTATAATAAAAGTTTAGTTCTTTTTGATAATATCGCTGTTTTTTTTTAGCCGATTACAATAACCATCTCAGGTTGAGCAGCAGAATAACAATCAATATGTTAAGGAATTTTTTCGGATATAGAGACGATCATAAGTAATCATATTACCAGCACGCTTTGGTGGTTGTATCGTTGTATTAACAAAATTCTATATCATTGTTTAACTTTTATAACTGATCGAAATGTGTACAACCGAATAAAAGTTAAATAACAAAAAATACTCAAGTGTACATGCATTTTGATAATAATTGGGTAATTTAAGTTTAAAAAGAATGAGGAAGTATGTATAATTAAATTTTAAAATGTATCTTAAAAAAGTTTCGAAATTCTTAAAAGTAAAATGGTTTATAACAAACATTGGGGCTATTGTATATTGTCATATTAGCGCTATTTTATAACGGTAGACTACTAACTAAATGAGTCCATAAGTAATTATTAGAATTCGTCAGCTAGTAACGGAGATAATACGAGTGGCCATATTGTCAACAGTGGTCAACAGTGGAGATAATATCGCCTTCTCCTCTATAATTTCTATTAAAAAATTGTCATCACAATTTATATGAACGTTTGAAATATTTCAACCTATGGGTAAAATAAATTAATGCGGCTTTAGACAATGATTTGAATATTTAGTATAATAATTTTTAGAGACGTATACCACCTCCGATGTACAAGCGAGAAACTAGATTCAAAGGGCAGAAACGAGTATCCGTAGGCCGCGTGACACGGAATAATGATCCATTGGAATCGAAATCAAAAGACTCCTCGCGAGAATCGAGTTGTGAAGATTCTTTAAGAATCATTAAATATGAGCCTAATCTCAATGACGGATCCGTGAATGCCGCGACATCAGGCGTGCAGGTAAGCAAATTGTATGTCGACTTTCCATACGTGTGATATTGAACTAATGTGCTTCAAGTTATTTAGCGCATGTCAACAAAATTATAAAGTCAGCGAATACATCACAGTCAAAAGATATAAATCGGTGTTACTGTACACTAGAAAAGAACCTAAAACTAAGATCGAAACTTTGCTTTTTAACAGCAATTAATAAATTTGGTCAGTCTAGTCGACATTATATTATTCTCTTTGTTTAACTATATTAAGTTTATATAAAATAACAAAGAAACATTATTTTTTATGTGAAAATTTCAACAATATTTCAACAATATTCTGTTCTGAAAGGGTTCGCTTATCTTTGTTATTGATTATATTTTCCAATATTAGTGATTATATTTTCAGTATTATATTTGTTAGCTTACTTCCTTAGTACAAAGAAACAATCATGTGTACTAATTGTAAATACATAAATAAGAATAATTACATTCGAAATTTAAGCATATAAACTTTAATTATAGGCTGGTATTCATAATCCGTTTTTTATATTTAAGATTATTTTAAGTACAATTTTAAAATGTCATGAACTAATTACAGAGCCATAGTAGCATCTTAAGACATTCTATTTGAGACGGTCTTGAAATAAGAATTGAATTTGAATATTGGCCATGGAGAGCTCGACAAATTTCCGAAGGACGAAACCTACTAGTGACAATTATTGTATTTAGTAATAGAAATTTTGTACGGTTTTTGCTAACAATCTGCTTTCACAAGGAGATGCCAACATCTGCTAACTCTGTTTTTGAATGAGCCATAGTGCATTTAAAAGGGAAGGTGAAAAGTGTTTTAGCTTTTGGATGAATGGGCCTTAGTTTCTCAGAAAATTGCATTTAAATGTGTGCATTTTTGGCCGAAAAAAATCTTTAGAATAATAGTTTTGTGTAAAATTTGTACATTTTGATTCTACGTTTATATATGAATATTTTAGATCCGCCATTTCAAATTTTGCATTTTCTACATCAGATTTGAAATCAGCGATCCTTAAAACCCTTATATGCAAATTTTGACGTTCATTGCATAAAAACTGTCAATTTATAGGCGTTTATCTTCGGGATCCTAAAAAAAACCCACTCTATCAACGACGTGACAAAATAAATCTCCGTCAAGCGAGGGTCAAAGCCGCAAATTTTTTTTTATTTTAAAGAATAAAGAAAAAAATTTAATTGGCATATAGACTAAAAAAAATTGTCACATTTGATCTCGAACTCAGCTCGCACAAATAAGTAAAACAGTAGGCGCCCATTTACTACCCGCGGCCACCGCGCTTCATGCCAAGAAATAGTTTCCCATTATACTTACCTTACCGACTGAAAATGCACATATTTAAATGCAATTTTCTCAGAAACTAAGGCCCATTTACCTAAAAGTCAAAACACGGTTTTTGTTTTTTCACTTTCCCTTTCGAATGCACTATGGCTCATTCGAAAGTAGAAAGAGTTAACAGATGTTGACATCTCCTTGTCAGATTGCGTTGCGCAGTACCTGCTCGGTTTTGTCACCAATTTATTATATTACCATGTTTTTCCTGTAGCCCTTGTAGGATCTTTTAAATTTCTGCTGTCAATCTGATGGAATGCCATTATTATCAAAGTCTGTATGCAGTCTGTTTTAAATCTGGCAAATTGCTGCTGAGAAATCTAACAAAACTTATTAACATTTCATTAGCAAATTGACATCAGAAATTTGAAAGATCCTAATTACAATTTATAGCAGGTTTGGATATCAAAGTATGAATGTAAAGATTCCAAATCATAGATGTTCCTGAAAATTTTTTAAAATAATTTTGTTTATTGATTTACAGGAAACTTTAAAAAATTCGGACGATCCACCGAAGACAGGCATAAAGAGAAAATTCGAGGTTATAAAAAGAGGAGGAGGAAACGATGGAAGAGAAACAAGAACACTTAGCAAGTCCGAAAGAACACAACACAAGCCCTTTTCCTGTGATCTGTGTACTCTGGCTTTTACGAGGGCATCGCACTTGGCAAGGCACAGAAGAGTACATACGGGTGAAAGACCCTTTGCCTGCAGTATTTGTCCGCGAATGTTCGCTAGACAAGACAAACTGAAACAACATCTAGATTCACACTTACAATGGCCGAAGAGGAAGAGTGGCCAAACAGTTCCATTGCCGACGAAGGGCAAACGTGGCAGACCACGTAAGGTAGCGAAAGAGAAAGTAAAGAATTTAAAATTACAACTTGTTACATAAGAATGTTTGTCTTGCATTGCAATTTGTCTACATTTGTTTCTCAAATTTCTTGAAAATATTTTTTCTCAGACAGTGCTGTTTTTTAGAGAGCGTCCCTGTTAGAGATGTAAAACAGCGCACAGTGTAAAACGGACACTAATCAGATTACTGAGTTAGGGTTAGGATGAATTTATAAAATTTGATTGGTGGTGTCCGTTTTACACTGTGAGCATCTGGAACTCACTCGTTTTTTAAGACTATATCTTTTAGAAGATTATATCTAGCTAGCAGCCCAAAAACCATGATTTTTTTAGAACCGTTTTAACTTTTTAAAAACGGGAAAGCCATTTTTTATACTTTACTTTCAGCACAATAACTTTTAATGTATTCGACCTCGAAAAAAAATTCAAATACCATTTCCGAAAGAAAAAAAGTTTGCTTTTTCGAATTGCATTATCAGAATTGACCTAACATGTGAAGATGAGAATTTTGACCGAATTTTTAGGCAATCTTAAAAGTGATGCAACTTTGCGAAAAATCATCCAAATTACATGTACTTTTTTTTAAATTAAATGGCAAAGACTCTACTTTGAGAATTCCTAGCCGAATGTTTGATTTATTAAGTGTGAACCTTTTGTATCGCATGAAAACCAAACATGTTTTTTTTAATTGAAAAAAGTAAAAGTTTGTTATCATTTTTCACAAGTTTCTCGTTAAAATCTTGCTAATATTAATCCAGATTCTTAAAGTTCATTCTTTTCTAAGCAATTAAAAAAATAAACATGTAGATACGATGTTTTTTGTTGGTTGCACACGAGTTTGAAATTTGCACTGCATTTTAGGGTATTTTACCGAATAAATACGGTATTTTTTTAATATCATGAATTTTATATCAATATGAGTATCAATATGATATTGCACATTGATTTTATTCGTGTTTAACTTAATCATACCGTCATTATCAGAGTGACCTGATGTGCACCGTGGAGGTTGACGATCGGATTTTTAAACCAATTAGTCTTATGTTTTTTGCTGTACTTTTTGTATCTTTGTATTATTAATTATAATAATAATCATTTGTAAATTATTATTTTCATTTTATTAATATTATATTTCCTGTTTTATTATCATTGTAATAATAATTATTGTTTAATTTAGTGACAGATATTAGTGATGTACTATTATAATAATACGACACGCTAAGGTGTTACTATCAAATAGAAACTTGAGAGCGACCACCGCGACCTTTTCCGTGGGACCGATATTTGATGTAGCATTAGTGCCAAAAAAGAATGTCGATTAACGTAAAGGAAAGAAGACGCTTATGAAGTAGATGTAAAGTTATGGAATTCACAATATTTTATATATTTTGTGTAGAAAATTGAGAAAATAGCCTTTAAATTACTTCTTTACATACAGTTTAGACATTACAACATGGACAATGATCATGGATGTTTATTGTGTTGTCATAAAAGCTGCATTTTGATATTGCAGGTAGCTGAAAGTTTAATAGCTGTGTATTCTTTACGTAATTTGAGAAATATGTCAGATATTAACTTTTAAATTTTAGTGTTACTTGAAGGACTCGAATATGGCATTCAAATGACATAATTTAATTTAATGTTTTACGTAATGTATGCATGCATTTGACGCCAGCAAACGTCAAATATAAATGCAGCATATATAACATGGGGATAACATGTAACATAACAGATGCTACACTCTATTTATATTATAGTTACAAAACTTTATTTTATATATACAAAATGTAATTTATAGTAATTATTGGAACTTGTCATCACTAGTAAGAAATTAAGAAATAAAGATAATTTGCTTTTAGTCGACCAAACTGGCAAGTTTTTTTACAGAACTACTACGTTTCGGTCCTCGTTTTGGACCCTTTTTTAAGTAGAATATAATTGATGCTCGTAATTACACGTGGTCAGTGTGTAAAATTATATAAAATTAAGTAGATGATATAAAAATAATATATAGTCGAAATTTTGAGGATGTCGTTATTCGTGAACGGTTCGGGGCAAAACTTTCACAATATAATTTAGTTTTAAAATTATAATATTATTCCGTTGTAATGAACAAACAGTAACATAATCAGAATGTCGGTTATATAACAATTGACATGTTTATACTATGTGAATATTACATAATTTAAATTTACAAAACTCGAATCTCGCATAACAACTTTGTTCTATTCGAATAATAAATCAGCAGATGGATTAATCTCATAAAGTTCTGAAAAAGTCTGACCTTCGATTTTTTAAAAACTATGTATTCTTACGTATTTTTACGCGCTGATTACAGATACGATAGTAAAAATTACTGCAAACTTGATTTTCATGACGAAAATCATGAAAAACCCATAAAAATGTTTTTTCTATTTATTTTTGTAAATAATGAAAAGGAAAAA
The DNA here is from genome assembly GCF_013373865.1 of Monomorium pharaonis. NCBI lineage: Eukaryota > Metazoa > Arthropoda > Insecta > Hymenoptera > Formicidae > Monomorium > Monomorium pharaonis. The sequence goes on along the minus strand of NC_050471.1, from coordinate 121,222 downwards.
TATTTCAAATAAAAATTGTAGAGTATTTCATCAAAATGCATATTTTATGTCCTATTAATTTTTGCCATAAAAATAATAATTTATGAGAAAAATAACGTTAAATGTTCAAAACTTCATATAATCCATCCAACACAAATCGAATCGAACAAAATAATTATAAATCTCAAATTATTGTAAATTTCGCGTTTTCTAAACGTTATTCTCCTACATCCTCCCAGCGTTTACGTCAATAATTAATAATGATATCGATGATACGGCTTAAGCTTGCTCACCACAAGGTGGCATGCGACGAAAAATCCCAGTATCTCTCAAGGGACTACATACACCTAGAGACGTAAAAAAGACTTTTTTCTCGATTTTTTTTCAAAACGTAATGTATGTAATTAATCTTAGTTTTCTTTACTTTAAAATACATTTTTAAAACTTGTTTCAGAATAAATTTGAACTAAAAATATTTAAAAATGGCGGAGATATTGTTCTCGTCGCAAGACCTTGTTGAAAAAAGGTACTCTGCGGTACCAATTGCAGCTCGTACAGGACTTATCTGAAACAGACCAGTCTGGAATTTTCTTAAACTGTATGAATTTATTTCGTCTTTATCATGGTCGATTTTTAAAATATCGATTTTTGGCAAAATGGCGGCCGTTTAAAGAAAAAAAGCGATTTTAAGGATAAAAATCGGTCGTTTTCTTAACTGTAAAAAAAGTAAGGGCTAAAAAAACCGCCACGATAAAGACTGCCTTTTTGTGTAGATTAAGCTCTCCAAATTTTCAAGTAAATCGGTCCAGCCATTTTCGAGATATTTTTGGTACACATTTTGAAAACATGGTTTCGAGAAAAACGCGTTTAAAGTTTGACATTCGGTTAAAATGTATATAATTTTTTTTCAAATTTACATGGAGTCATCCACTCCATGGTCATATAGTGAACCTTCCCCAGATGTAGCGGCATCAAAGGCTTCACGATCTTTAGCTTGCCGGCGTAATATTCTTGCGTAAGCTACCTGCTGCAAAGAATTAGAGCGCGCCCATCGTGCGTCGTCGAACGCGCTTGGACCTTTCTCGCTATATCTCCGACAATTTTCAAGGAATCACTTTGAAACTTGCAGGGGATATTCTTAAGACCTTATACTTTACAAATATGCAAAAAATTAAAAATGCATTTTTTCAAAATTTCTAGGTGTATGTAGTCCCTGAATTCAACTTTTAGCTTATTCAACTTTTCTTTCATAATCTCTAAACGTATGCTACGAGTATCACGGCGTTTTAGCGTGGAATCTGGATATCAGCTATCTGTATTTATATATGTATATGTTTCAGGTTAATTTGGAGCAATCTGCGATGGAAGAAATTTTAAAGTTTGGCGAATTTAGTTCTCTATTGAACAAATCGCATTCTGCGAATTCAAATAAAAATGAAAATTCCGGAAATACTGGTGATGGCAAAAAGAAAGAAACGCATCGGAACGAAGATGACTACTCCCACAGAGAAAAAGACAACCGCGGTTGTCAGGTAGAAAATGGCCAGGATATGATTTAATAGAAATCTTTATTTGGAATCTGAATTTAAATATCTATACCCTGGTGGAAAAATTTTATTGAAATTTTTTGCGAAAATTTCTTTGAAAATATTTTAATAAAATTGTTGCAAGTAAGTTTTTTCAACAAAAATAGTAAAAAATCACTGAAATTGAACTGAAAGCAAACAAATAACTCACTGACCCACGATCGCCACAGTATATACATTAATCTAATCTCTAACTTACATATAAAAATGACATTACATATTTTTACATTGTTTTGTGTACGAAGGCTTTAATATGTATCAGTGTGCATTACCTACACAGCACCAAAAGATTTTTCCGCTTTTCTACAAATTTTTCTAAAAAATTCTTTGAAAATTTATTATAACTTATCTAATATTTAAAAAATTGATTTTTAGCTAAATTGTTGAATCTTAGTTGACAATATTATGAAATTTTATCGAAAATTAAAAAAAAATAACTTTTTCTGAAAATAACATTAAAATTTCTTTAATTTAATAGCTAAAAATAGTACTTAACTAAATTTTTGCTAAAAACTACGAAATTAAATTAAAATGTCTAAAAATTATTTTAATATTTTAGTAACATTTATTTAATAATTTTTTTTAAATTTTGCTAAAAGAGTTGAAAAATTGTTAAATATTTGTGAAAATTGAAAGTAATGGAAGTTATTTATAATTGTAGTACACCATAAGAAAGACATAAAAGTTCTTATTGTTCTATATTTAATTAAATAACAGAATAAAATAAATGTCGCAGCATTGTATAATTTTTTTACGATAAAAGCTTTTTTTTAATGATAAGAATCCGTTCTACAAAATTTTTCGAAAACATCCTTAAAATTGGGCTCCGGAGTGAAAGTAAATAAATACATAATGTTGTCAGTAAAACTTTATTTATCATCAAATGTTAATTTATTTTATGAAAAACAATTAATTATAGTTTCAAGTTTAAATTTTATTGAAATGAAATTCTCCATTATGTTGTAATTATTAAATTATGTTGTAATTTCTAATTTTGCTGAAGTGTTCCAAGATGTGGAACAATTTCAAAAAATTTTTACTAAAATTTTGGTTAATTTTTTGACAAAATTTTTCTACCAGAGTAAATCATATTTTTATATGCACAATCGGCAAAACGCAATTATTAATATATATATATATAAAAAGAAAAACTTATCAAGTTCCTCCGAAAAGTTGTAGCATCTTTTTCTCAAATCTATTGCAAATTCAATAGAGCTTATATAATGTTTTCTCTTGATAATTGAATACATACAAATTTGCATGTATTGTGAACTATTTAACGTAAGTACCTGATACGCTGATTATTAACGTAACTACCAAAATGCATGAACCTCCAAAGAATTCAGCGGTATTAATGAAAATCAAGAAAGTTATCAATTATGTCCATCGTCAATAATTAGTATCATTAGCATCAAACGGTAAGATTAATATAAAAAGATGCCTACATCCCATATATTAGCGCGCGCGCGCACACACACACATACATACAACACACATCTCACTCGGCATGAAATAATATTTCTAAAACATTTTATTTGAAATATTAAGCTTTTACAGCAATATTACAGAAATATTTCACAACCATTTCTACAATGTTTCAATGCCCGCGATTATTTTAAATGCAAGGAAAAATTTTTACAAAATATTTTGTAATATTATTGAAATATTTCTAAAACGTATGTATGTAAAATATTGCAGAAACATTAAAAAAAATATTTTTGGTACATTTCCCGTCCAGCACTAAAAGATTGCATCTACATTGCAACACTTTTCTACCGCAATAATGCAATATATGTATCTTGTAAACGCAGTTATCAACAAACTTCGCAAACCCGAAAATTCTGATTTTAATGAAACTTGGCTCTATAAATGTAGAGAAGATAAATACATGAGAAGATAAATATAGAAATTTTTCGTTGGTGCTTAAAAACGGTTTAAAGGGTTGAAACTACCCTTCAATGGTAGAGACATTTTTGCCTTTTCTCGATATATCTCATATAATGATCAAATAGATGAAGTGTGATGTAGAGTTGTGCATCTGTTAAATATTGATAACGTTATAAGGATTATCATTTTTCTTAATATCAAGATAAAAATTGATAACAATTTTTGTTCTCAAAATATATTCTTTGCATAAAAATACACAAATGTACATACAAAATTACAAAAAAAGTAGAAGAGAACATTTCCACACAGTAAAATATATCACAGAAATATCTTAAAGGTATTCCACACAGCAAAATGTGTCAGAAATATCTTGAAAATATCTATATATCAGAATATCTCTTGCATAACAACAGTCAGTATCAAAATATTTTAAAAATATATTGAAGATATCTCTATGTCAGAATATCTGTTGTACATAGCAACATTCAGTATCAAAATATTTTAAGAATTTTCCTGAAATATCTCCAAGATAATAAACAATATTAATTTTATCTTAAATTTGGCTTTTATATTTATCCTAATTTTAAGTTCTCATATTTAAAATAGGCAAAAATTTATCTTAAAATATGTTGTATCTTATTGGTTACAAAATATCTCAAAATAAACTTGAAACGAATGTTCCAGAAATATTCTTTTATAGACAATACGTAATATCAAATATTTTTTTATTATTCGGTAGGAGTAAAAAGGTAAACAATACGTTATATCAAATAATGTCCTGCAAAATATTATGAGTACTTGATAATAAGATACTTTAAAATTGATTTAAAACTGGAAATACAAAAATATTTGATTATTATATCTTAAATGTATTTTATTGTATGGATAATATTTACAAACTTTTACAATAGATAAAGAAAACATTTCAACGCAGCAAAATATATCACAGAAATATCTTAAAGATATCTATATGTTATAATATCTGTTGCGTAGCAATAGTCACTATTAAGATATTTTAAGTTCAATGTTTCTGAAATATTCCCAAGATGATAAAAAGTCATATTAATTTTATCTCAGATATGATGTTTGATTTTTAGATTTATTTTAACTAATGTTTAATTTTCATATTTAAAATAGACTAAAGTTTTTCTTAAGATATATTATAATTACTACTCTGTAAATGTAAAGTATAACATCTGTCTCATCAACACCACTGTAAAATCTGAGCTATGTTACTATCTGTTTAATTAATTTTACATTGGTGTTGATTAAAAAAAGATAAGGTGTAATGTTGAGCTGAGTGTAGAGTTGTGCATCGGTTAAATACTAATAATGTTGTAAAGATAGGTAAAGGACCATCTTTTATCACCAAGGTACCAACAATTATATACGTTACTAGTAAAAAATAAAAAGTAGTATTATTAAAAATATTTATTTATTAAAGCTAATTAAAGTTTTATTAAAGCTAATTTTTAGTTGTTAATATTGATTGACAATTATTATAGCAATATTTAACTGATGCACAATTCTATATCACACAGCATCTCATATATCATCGACACTAGTGTAAAGTTGAATCAGAGAGTAACATAGCTCAATTAAATGTTTAACACATCTATGGTAAATTTAACACATCTATGGTAATAAATTTATATAATAAAATTACTTGACAGTTACAGCAACATTTAATTGATACACAATTCTATATCACACAGCATCTTGTCTATCTCATTGACACCAGTGTAAAGTTGAATCACAGAGTAACATAGCTCAGTTAATTGTTTAACGCAGTTATAATATGACAATCTAAGAACAATCAATAAAAAATTTGTATGAATAGTCGTAACTTAAGACGAGTCACCATGTCTCTTGATTTCATGATTATGTAGGACTTCTTTTTCTTTTCTACATTACTACACTTATATTAATAAACATAATACAAAACAATCATAATACAAAACAGAACCTATCGCTCGGTCTATAGTTAGTCTATGGATGCTATAGTGACGATGCGAACGCCACATGGTAGCAGATACGCGAGATGGAATTTCGTCTCATGCCGGCACCGTAGAGATACCTACAAGGTTGACGATGACGACGACGACGTATCTTAAATGAAATTTTGACATTTTGGACTTTGCGTCGCAAACCTCCCCTCATAGGGCATGTAAAGGAAAAATAAAAACAGTTTTCTAATGTAAATCGACTCCAAGCTTTCGATTGAGCCTATTAGAACTCGATTGGTTTAGCCGTTTCTGAGATCCGATAATTTCGAGTGCTCGCAAGTCGCGTACTTGCATAAAGAACACGGTCGGTCTCGCGCTGCGCTTTCACTTGGTGCGAGCCACTACCGTGTCTTTTGACAAACGAGATATCAAGAAATATTTTATACAAAAGTTTTACAGTATAAATACCTCTATTTAACTATGTTATTTATTTTTTGAAAAAAAATTTTTTTGAAACGATTAGCATAATTAAATAGAAGTATTTATTCTGTAAAACTTTTGTATATATTGAGATATATTGAGAAAAGGCAAAAACCTCAACTTTTGAAGGATGGTTTCAACTCTTTAAACCGTTTTAATGAAAATATAGAACGTATTATAAAAATATTTAATAACAAAAATATTTAATACATAAAAAATTCATATGGTAGCTATTTAATTGCTATTTAATTTTGTATTATCTACGTAATTTTTTAAAAATTTTTTAGAAGTATTTTAAATACAATATTGCATTTAATATTTTATAAAAATATTATTTGTGCAATATAAATACGATATGACTTTTATAATGTTGCATAAATATTTTTGAAATATTATATGCCACATTTCTTTTACAATATTATAGAAATATTCAAATATGACTGAAAACAAACTTTCTTATCTTTTTGAAAAATTTCAAAAATATTTCACTTGCAATATTAAAAAATATGCTGCGAGCACGTTTTTGAAATATTTCAGATATAAAATTATAATTAAAATATTAATAAAATATTTTTGTATCATTTCCAAATATTATAATATTTTCAGGAATGTTATATGCCGAGTGGAATATACACACACGACCAAATAATATATGCATGAAAAATACGACTTTACTTCTGCTGTAAACGATTTGGTCTCTCGATGCATTATTGCGCGATATTTTACAATACGATATATTTAGACTTAAAATGCAGAAATGTCCAACTTCGTATATAAAGGTAAATTACTGTGTGAAATGACGCATGTGAATAATGTTATTTTAATGTGAAAGCCTACGTAAGGCGCATAATATAAGTATATATACGTATATACACATATTAGCGTAAAATACTCAACACAAGACCAAGTAAATATCAACTAACAGTAATAGAGGAGAAGGTAATATTATATTATAGCCTTGTAGATCATTATAGTCACTCGTAATATTTTTTGTTATTAAGTGAAGAATTCTGTTTTTGTTAGTTTATTCCGAATTCCCCTTGGGACTGCCGGGGTGTTTTCAAAGGAAATCGCCAAACTCTTTACATCCTTCTTCTCATTATCACAGTTAGATACATTCATGTAAGTAAAAAATTGCACTTTAAACCTCTTCATACGAAATACAAACAAACGATTACACATAGCAATTATTTAAAAAAACGTTCACTTCCGGTTAAGTGTGAGTGAATGCGTAGAGCATCTAAAGATAAACTTAAGGAGGTGTTAAATATAAGGTTTGGCTATTTCCACGTGCTCGATTCTTCTCTTCGATCAATCCATTTGATCGATATATCGATATATCGACCTCTTTCTATCGCTCACCGCCATCTGTCGCTATCTCCCCTCCTTTGCTTCTACTTCCAGCCTTTGAGTATATATACATGGAGGAGGAATTGCTATGGTTTCATGTAGATCGAAAGTGTGTCCAAGATTTATGCGAGAGAGAAAAGTATATCATGATACTCGCTTTCTCTGCGCATGCGTTAATATCATTATCTGCACCGCAGTTTCAACTCTTGTGCACTTCTTGTGCACTTTTGTACTTAATTACGAATTGTATGTGTGTGTGAAACATACAATGCCAGCCATTGTACATATAGCGTTTGACACATGCGCAGAGAGAGCAAGTATCATGATATACCTTTCTCTCTCGCACAGATCTTGGACACACTTTCAGTGCTGGCATTCCTCCTTCATGTATACTCAAAGCTTCCAGCCGACCACTTGAACTTCCTCTACACATGCGCTCAGCTCGATCTCTTGATCACCTTTCTCTTCACCTACTGCCATCTTTTGCCTTCTTCCTTCCTATGCTCTTCGCTTCGCTTCTGCCTTCCACTCTTGTCTCTCTGCAAACCACTTTTCACCTACCTTCCATTTCCGTCTCCACTGCCATCTGCCACCACTTCATCTTTTCTAATCCTTTCTTCCCCCTTCTTTCAGCTTGTGCCTTCAGGCGCCCTCTCCGTACACTGCTTCTTCCATACCCTCTCCATGTCAATCCTTTTCACTATCTTTCTTTTTACACTTCACCCAGATTTTCTTCTCACACTCCTGCCTCTCATCCTTCTTCTATTTTCTTTTCTCTAATGTTCGGCCTTTCTCTCACATTCTACTTTCTCCTTAGTTTACCTCTCTCCTTTCCTTGGCCACTATCTCATCTCTCACCAAAAAACTCCGGGACCGAAGGTCCTACTTGCTTACCACTGTCCGCCATCCTACTTACCTCAAGAAACTTTTAGATATTGGATATTATTAAAATCCAATTACCTTTTTCGTTCACAGAAATATAAACTGTAAAATTCTACGTGCCGTCGAAGAGATAACAAAATTATTGCACAAAATAATAAATGGAAAATCATAATACTGTCTTTCTCTTCTATAGTAGCAATATTATAATTTCACACTTAACAATATAAATATAACGTATGTTGTAACAGTTCAATTGTCGAGTGTAAAATTATAACATTGATGTGTTATATTACTAGTAGTTGGTGTTTACCAGGTAGTGTCTAGTATAAGTCATGTCTATATGGAAAATATTTTGTCATGGGTGAATATAAATCATCAAGTACAAATGTCTCCAAATATATTAGATCACGTGTACAACATTCTGCCACACGACGGCGTAAATTAGGAATGTGCGAGTTATCGAGTATTTCTCGGATGTTATCTTTTAAAGAATGAAAAATCTCCAAACAATAATTTTATACATACACGCGCGCGTGTGATAATATATACAAACACACGGTATTTTAAAATTCATACCTGCAGAGTACAAGACGTGATTCTTCACACCAAAAAAATACTTTTTTCTTTAAAATTGCAAATCTGACAAGTAATTTTTTAGACAAAAAAAATTAAAATTAACTTAAAAATCAAAATAAACGCCTTTGTCAAAATAACATTCAAAACTCGCTTATATCTAGTCCTTGACTTTTTCTATATTGTATTGTTTAAAATATGAAATATAAAAAAAGGATGACTTTTGGTGCACAGGTAGCGAAAATAATGTTACTAAACTCTTAAAAAATATTTTATAATACATAATCCACATTTGTTGAAAAATTGAATCTAATTTTGTAATAGAAATTAAAAATTAAGTAAAATAAAGTAAAATTTTGTAATAGAGATTAAAAATAAAGTAAAATATTTGAGTAAAAGTATTCTGAGAGTTGATTTTTTTCTTTATTTTTTCACAATAAAACTGACAAAAAATATGCTAAAAACTATATAATGATTACATAATCATATATAACCTCTCAGTAACAACTATATTAATATATCTTAAAAATTTTCACACATTTTTAAAACAATTATTTACAAAAAAATGAAATAGATTTTTTAATATTAAAAAATTATGTACTCAATTAATAAAATATTCGTTTAGATATATTTAACTATGATGGTAATTATGCAGATAGAAGGCAATCTCACCGATTTTAGTGACCTTGATATATGTTGTCAAGATCATTATTCTGAACAACTTTTCCCTATACATGTTACCGTCGCTCGGCTTTAGTTTTCGAGTTCTACACAAAATTTTTTTTTAATTTCTTGCTTTAATTTTGTTAGTTTTGAAACCGAGAGGAGAGTAGAATGCAGAAAACGCGTGAGAGGGGTGCAGGGGGAGAGGCTTCCCTCTACTTTGCTCTCTAAGCAGGGGGAGGTAAAAAAAGAGTAAAAAAGATTAAAAAATGTTTTTTAACTAATATGGAATGAAATTTGTGAAAAGTCGTAAAGTTATATGGTACAGAGAACGCGTGGGCGGGAGAGGGGCTTTGTCCTTCCCCTGCACTCTCATCCCGTAATTTTTCCTAATTCTAACCCACCAATTTTATGTCGCTATTTGGTTAATGCAAAAACATTGGAAACGAACAGCGTGGAAAGTCGCAAACTTATGTGGTACTGTACAAGCGTGAACGTCGTTTACTTTACGTTTTATAAATACGATACATGATATCAGTGCTTTACGTAAAGTAAATGATATCCACGCTTATACAATACCACATAGGTTTGCGACTTCCTACGCTGTTTGTTTCCAATGTTTTCGCATTAATCAAATAGCGACATAAGATTAGTGGGTTAGAATTAGGAAAAATTACGGGGAGAGTGCAGGAGGAGGAGCGGAAACTCCCCCCTCCCATGCGTACTCTGCATAACCCTTTGTGAATTTCCACGCGAAAAGAAATTCTCATTATTATCAAATACCCGTGTTATAATTTTTGAACTTTAATCGCTAATAACTTTTTAACGAATCGCGACCAACAATTGATCGAAGGTGAAGGTAACTCAGAGTCATGACCTTGACAACATACGTCAAGATCAAGGTGATCGGTGAGGTTGCCCTCTATCTGCATAATTACCATTATGATATATTTAACTGCAATAATTATATGCAATATTTAAAATAATAAAATCAACTCACAAATAACTTTACTATTTATATAAGTATCTTTGTTTTTAGGTAATGCTACGGAAAGAATTAGAAAAAAGTTTTTATTAATTTAGTTAGTATACGAAAGAATTAAAAACAATATTTAGTTTTTTAACTTTTTATATTTTAAGTAATACATTATGGAATAAAGACAAAGATTAGATACAAATGAGTGAGAAGTGCATGCCAATTCTACGCACCACTTAACAAAAACGCTAATTTGTTAGTTTTATTATCTGCTACAAGAACTATTTATCGGACTTAATTTTGTTAAAGAAAAAAGTTTTTTTTATCCTTTAGAAAACTGGTCCCTTTTTGATAACTTTTTTTGTTTTAATGTTAAAATATTTTTATTCTTGTCAGTGAGTTGAACTACAAAAAAGATGACATCACTCCAGCGTGTAATATTAAGCTTTCAGTCTAGAAAAAAATGAATGATTTTTTTTTATTTGAACTTTATATTGTGAACTTTATAATGTGAAACATAAACTTGTACCCCGCATGTGAGAATCTCTCTCTCTCTCTCTCTCTCTCTCTCTCTCTCTCTTCTCTCTCTCTCTCTCTCTCTCTCTCTCTCTCTCTCTCTGTGTGTGTGTGTGTGTGTGTGTGTTTTCATTGGATAATGAGCTTATAATTTCTTTGTATACGAATTGTAGCTATAACTATTGTAGATATACGGTCTGTCCGAAAAGTTCTGAAACTACAATTTAAAAAAATAGACAATTGAAAAAAACTTTTATTAAGATGTTTTACGTAGTCTCCCCAACATCAATGATGATTCGATTTTAGCTATCTAAGGGTCGAATTTATAGTCGTCAAACTTGGCACTTGGCACTCAGTCACTGCCATCTTGTTGTTTTTCGTCCATTCACGTTCTGTAAAACAAGGCGATTGAGTGCCAAGTTTAACGACTATAAATTTGGGCCTAAAATCTATAAAAAATACCTGGTCTGGTCCGAATAAATTTTTGAAAAAATTATAATATGTGATCCTGTGTAATCTATGCTGTTGTAGTCGTGATAACTTCACGCACGTGTACTGTGTGTTATTCTGGCGTGGCTGATGCAATTAAAATGTCGATGTAGCAGAGTGCGCAATCTATTCCTCTGAAAACTGTCTTAAGCGTTGGAACGTCTACGCGGCGTTACACAGCCAAACGTCATCCTGGTTGAAATGAAACAAATCGAAAGGGATTATGATGACTGTCTTCTGGAGCGACTGGTATCTGTTGGAATGCCTTCTTTAAATCGAGGGTTGTAAATATCTTGCATCCATGAAGACAATGGTAAAAACATGTTTATGTGAAACTGGATATTTATCGGGTACTGTAGTTTGGTTTAAACGACGGTAATCGCCGTATGGTATCCAAGTTTGGTTTCTTGACCATGTGTAATGGAGAGGCCCAGGGGTTCGACGACGGTTCACAAATTTTTTTTGTTGGATAAGATTCTAAAATTCGATTCGAGCTGCTTTTAACCGGTTTGGTGAAAAGCGTCTGACACGTTCTGCAACAGGATGTTTTTTTGGTTATGATGTAGTGTTGCATAGCATGTTTTTAGGTTCTAGCACTCTCGGACGTAAAACTTCATCGAACTCTTGAAGAATTCTTCTGAGGCTATTGTCACGGCTGATCTTCCCCAGATAGCCAAGCGAGATTAAGCATATCGGGCAAATTAATGCACTGCATGTATGTTGTGAATTTGCCCACTATTTGCTGTCATTGTAATTTAACGTGGAACAAAGTTAACATCGGGAGAGCAAATAACCTTCATGAATTTATAAAATTATAAGTGCATGCATTGAGGAATAATAAACTTGTCACATTGACAGCAATTGTGCATGCATGTTGACAACTTGCCGTCAGTTCGTTGAATTCTAATATAGAATTTTATATGATGTCAGAACAACAGACAGTTTGCGGAAACACCTTGGCTTTAGTTTGATAAAATTAATAGGGAATAAGTGACATCAAAATAACAACACGTTGCCTTTATTTGGCTATCTGGGTCGTGAGACATGGAGTATATATGACACGTGGTAAGTGTTCCAATCACATGTAGTTGAGTTATAGAATTGATAAGATGACGTCCACTAAGATCGACGAATAGTTGATAACAGCTCAAAAAAATCAGCGCCTAAAATGAGTTGTTGTACGTCGGGTATAATATAACGACATTCGTAGTTCCTATGAAATGTGAGGTTAAGCTTCAAGTTGAGTTCACCATAAGTTGGAATCACGGTACCATTAGCTGCGTAAATCTTTCAATTGACGGGTATAAACCTTCTGTTCAAAGCAGATTTGGGGATTACCGAGATGTCCGCTCCCGTGTTTATCAGAAAACTCATCTGCGAGTTTCAATCAAAGATTGTTAGACGACTTGATATGTTGGTAGTTCCCGTGATTGTCTCCATACAGAGGAACTTTATTAGTTTTCCTATTGTGACCTCGTTCCTTGTGCCCAAAAGCATGGACTTTGGTATTTCTTTACGCTGGCACCGAATCTATTATGATAATAACAAATCTCAGATTTGTTTGTTTGCATGAAAGTTAGCGTCATTGTTTTTGGCTGCCTCTTTCTGCCTCTGCTTTTTGAATGTCGGAATTGTTGCGAGCAATTAAGCGGCGCCTTTTTTGTATTTTGGCGACCTGTAATGTCAATGCATTCAAAGATTCCGAGGTTGGTTGCATATCTGATGTTTTTGCACTTGAAGTAGTTGCAGGGACAAATTGCGTGGGTGAGACGTTTGATTTCATGCCGGCCATTGCCTTATCGGCCATCTCCGCAAGGCGTTGAAAATTATCCATTTGGCCATTTTGGACGTGGGCAAATTAAACTCCGTGCAATATTTCCCGTGGCCATTCCGAACGTGGCCATTTCAAACGTGGCCGTTTTCCTGGTGAAAATGTAAAATCGGAGCGTAAGTCGAATGTAAAAGGAGAATAATAGAAGCGTTAACAAACCTACGAAGCATAAATTGAAACAATGAAATGTAAAAGAAGTGTTAACGCTTCTATTATTCTCCCTTTACATTCGACTTACGCTCCGATTTTACATTTTCACCAGGGTTCGAACGTGAGTAAATTATATCCACTCGACAAGGAGCCACACAGAAAATTAGTCTTGCAACTTTTCGGACAGATATATATCAGAAAAGAAGCTATGATAGGACAATTCTTCTCCGGGAAAATTTGACTCTGGTTATAATTCCATTAATAACAAAAATATGATAATAAGTTCATAATTGTATCTTGAAATAACTCGATATCTTGGCTTACCCGAATTTTATCAGAGCGTACAAGTTTTGCGAATTTCCTCACTATATTAAAATATTTAAATGTCAGAAGATATTTGTCAGAAGATAAAAGTCTTTAGTCTCTCCGAAGATGCGCTGCTAAAATTTGAGTAAACAAATAAGTACTTTTGAATCATAAGATGAGAATTGCGCGAGTATTCGCACAATCCTAGTTTAAATAAGTGGGATTTCTTCATTCAATTTATTTAGATTCGCGACAAGAAAAGTATATTTCTTTTATAGAGTTTACGATTTGTGCAACATTCGACAATGTCAACTCGTCTTATCACGAACATTGATTCGAAACATTCGAAAATGTTTACTTAGTACACGTCGAATTAATATGTGGTGTCAATGTTATTATATAATTCGTTGTTATATGTAATTGATTTTTATTGTGAGAATTGTTTTGTTGTTATTTGACCTCGCGAAATGTTCATATATCCATGACGTATCTTTTTCCGTGATAACGTGCAATTATTTTCAATGATACAAAATAATATATTAATATTTTTTCTTATTTGTAAAATTGTCTCAAATAGGATAGGCCAAGGTAAATCGGAGCACAGGGCGAATCAAATCAAAATAAGGATTGAGATTATATTCATATATTCTGGTTGAAACTTGTTATTTTGGCGCGCGAATTATTTTGTCTCTCTTTCTCTCCCCCCCCCCTCTTCATCCATTTAAAATAAACCTAAAACCGTACCATTTAATCAATTTTTTTCCGATTCGCCTCGGTACCTACCCTGAATAATCATGAATTGTCACCAATCAATCATAGAACCGTGTTAATCATAGAACCATCTTAAAATATTATATAAGACAGTTTTTAAAATATTAAAGAATTGATTATGAATACCAGCTATAGACATCCTGATTGCTGCCGAGCAAGGTATGCGAAAGGTTTATATTTTGCATTCTATAGTATATATGTAAATAAATTTTCAAGGGAAAACGAAAATCTTATTTTTTATTCACATTGTAAATCCTAATGTATTCAATTTGTTCTGGAGTTCTAATGAAAGCTTTTCTTAGAATTCTTCATATAATTAAAAAAATTTTTTATACAAATTTTCAAATTTTTAAGAATATTTTTTTGTATAATTTTATAAGTTTTTAGAAAATTTCTTAGATTTTTATACAAATTATATAGGGAACACTTTTATAACTATATTTATTTTAAAGAAATAAAAAGGAATATTGTTTTTCGGTCAGCAGATCTTGATAATATTTTTATATTAATTATTAAATATATTTTTTAATCCCTCTCTAAAAAGGAGATGTTATTGATATTGTTGCCGCTTTTCCGAGATGTTAATTGGCTGTCTCGCTATCTCGTTGATTTCACAGTCAATTGTCCTCATCTCCGTTGCCATTCTTGAAAAATGTTCAGAAAATCCTTTTGATAATCGCTTTAGAATTGCTTTTGCAGGTATTATCGCCTGTATATGTCATTGTCAAATTAACGTCCCTAAAGATCCTTCCGACCATAGGGTAAACAATAAAATCGCAAAGAGTCAATAAGATATAGATGGAGATAGAGTTTCAAATCCTGAGATGATTTGATCATCCTGGGATTTCGGGATTTTTTCTACTCAATCTCGGGATCCTGAGACTAGTCCCGAGATTATGTAAATAAAAATAAGAAAAATATTTAAATTATTTTATTATACATATATAAACATAAAATAAAATAAAATTTAATCGTAGAAGACAAAACTGAATTCGCCTATCTCCAAAAAAAGATGAAATGTCACTTTCTCGGGTATATCAATCCTTTCATCTACCAGCAGTAAATTAATAATTAAGGAGTGCACTTTCTTCGTTTTTTTAATGAAAAGACAATGATGTATATGAACATGTTTTTTGTCAGAGAAGTATTGAGAAATTCACTTAAAGCAAAAGAAACATGAAAAATGTGCGAAAACTGAGCGTAGTTTAAATTTTGTTTGAGGTAATTGTGAGCGACACGTACATACAACCAAAAAGATAAAAAAAAGTCAGTAACATACCTCGCGGTGACGTAATTCAGTTGCATCGGTCAGCATCGAACATATTGCGCGAGGTACTGTACAATCCGTTCGAAATTAAAGCAAAACTCCTTAAACAGCATTTGCTGTTTAAGTAGATTCTTTAACCATTGGCTGAGTTACGCATTAGCATAATCCTCCCCTTCCATAACGAATTAATTGAAATTATCAAGTATATAAACGAAAGAAAGGACGGGTCAGTTGAAAGCATTACCACAGCACTCTGCCTTGCGAGGTCGTGGACCGACAAAGTTCCTCAAGTCTACATACGATCACGACACTTTGCCGCCGAGACCTACCGCAACAAGGCTCAGCTGATCGCCGCATCATGAAGCGTATTGTCGTATTAATGTCCGACATACATGTATTGTAACACGAATTAAGCGTAGGACAAAGTTATTGTAAAGCGCAAACACCAATTGACTCCCGGTAACCATTTACCGTAAGGAATAGCTAGAGTAACTATCGAAATAAAAACGGCACACAAACGTGAACGTGTCATACGATATTGCGAATTAAGCGGCAACGTAAACTCAGCGTGCGCGTATAATAACTGACGTAAATGTCCTCCGAACTAGCATCAATACCGCGCTTAACATAGTTCAAGACGCGTTAACCAAAATATTGGATAACGCAATAAGAGTGTTGGATAGCCGAATAAACTCTCCGAATATAACAACCTAACGCGCATTCCTGATACAGGGACTTGACTGTCTAATAGACAACGGCATGACAGACAATATGGACTCACCAACGCAGACGACGCAGCTAAAAATTTGACACGCTCTCTTCCACATGCGTCACACCGCGTACTCCGGGAAGAACCTGAGGAAGAATTCGTTTCGCAATTCGAGCGAACAAAATGACACTACACCGGTAGCATCGCAAATAAATAGGCGACCGATATATTCCATGGAGAATATGATGCTTCATGAACTGTTATTCGAGATTCGCGAACTCAGTTTTAAACTCGGAAACCGAAATGTCAACCTTCCGCCGAGAGAGACGGTTAAAAACTCACGATAGTCACGCATTAGTCGCATAGTCGATCACCCATAGACATATGGCACTAGTGCGGATCTAACGCGCAGTATTTAAGTTTAAAGAAAGCACAGAATATGATTCCCGAGATTAACGGAATCACAATATAACCATAGCGTCACTATAAAAATCGTGTCGGAGAAATGCTACAGCGTATGCGTGTCATTACAATATGGCGAAGCACAGTGCAGAGACAAAATACAAACGATTACACATAGCAATTATTTAAAAAAACGTTCACTTCCGGTCAAGTGTGAGTGAATGAAGCGTGCGTAGTGTCAGAAACATAAAAGGGAGAATTTTTAAGGGCGATAATGACGTATCTTACGTAAAATTTTGACATTATTGACTTTGCATCTCGATATCTTTGTTCACAGGACGTGTAGAGAAAAAAATAAAAAGCTTTTCTTATACAAAACAAACCCAAGCTTTCGATTGTGCCTAGTTAGAATCCGATCGGTTTAGCCGTTATTAAGATCTGATAATCCCGGGTACTCGAAAGTCGCGTAATTGCGTATAATACACGGTCGGTCTACGCGTTCACTCCGCGAGACACTATCATGTGTCTTGATTATAAAATTAATGTTACATTGCGATATTACTGAGAGCGGTTATTTTAATGTTGCTGTAATATTAAAACAATATTGCAGCAACATTTCACAATGAAATATTTCATTATTACATTGGAATATTTATGTAATGTTTATGCAATCTTTCTGTGCTGTATGAGAACAGTTAAATAATTTATAAGTTATATTGTTGAGTAGAAAATTATAGTTGGTGTTTGCTGGGATGATGTTGGTGTTTAATAGGCTTTCAATAGACTTGGGTATTTGGATATATGTTACTTCAGATAACTTTTTGTAGAGAACAATTGCTTCGTGAATTATTGACAAGAATCGATTACTTTTATTTTTTAAAGAATGTACAATATTAAAAAACACCGACGATAGGAATGTGTGAACATTCATGAGAGCTGAATAATCATAAAGTTTGTGTAAAAATGACTTAATACTGATAACATCGGCGAATACGTTAAATATTTTATAACACTTGTAAGTATTATACAACTTGCATCAACAAAAACATGAAACAAGCAATTTGTTTTACGCAAATTCTACAAATCTATTAATAATAATATTCTTAAGTTGCGTGTACTTTATATAAAAGTTCTGTATAATCATTATATATTTGTTTTCTTTGCTCCTTCGCTTTATTTAAAGCGAAGGAGCAAAGATGATCAACTCAGAATTTATTCGATAAATTAAACAAACTTCTATCTAATTATATCACAGCTAAACTTTCGACATAATTTAAATTTTAAATCAAGGGTCAAAGTCCTAAAAGATGTCTAAATTTTACCATTGTTAGATATTGGTATACTGATATGATATTGATACTCAAGCAATTATCCAATTTGGAGGGCAAAGGGGATGTTATTATGTATTTCCGATAACATGTGATATATCTAAAAATATAAACGAATAGGTAATGTAAACATCACATTGTATATTGTAGCAATAATAACTCTATACAAGTCTGCATGTTTACTCTAGAATGTAGAATACATCTACAACACATTCAGAGATAAGATTATATAAAAAAAATTAGCAATTAAAGATAATATCATCTGAATAATTATTGCTTTAAATTAAAAATTTTTTCTAATACCTTTCAAATATTTTGAAATTGCAATATATGATGTTATTGTCTCTCATGGGACATATACATATATACTTAAAATATAATTATACTATTTATAATATACCCAAGTTCCTCGATTCCGCTATTTACGCTCTGAGCGAGTCAATATATTAAATCATAATTGCATCATGCATAATAGAAAAATTAACGAAAGGTATTAAACATTCAAAATATGCAAAATAGGCACTCTTTCATGATAAACAGATTCTTAATGATTTAAGAATCATCGCTGTCACTCTCTTGTTGTTCTCGTGATATTTCATCCACGCATGGCGCGCCGACCACGTTTCTGCCAAGATTATGAGAATTCCATAGAGGAAGCCATTTATTCACGAACCACCAGTGTACGGAGAGCCTTCCGTGATTACACTCCGTTCTCTCGCATCTGCCGAGAAATTGGCATATCCCAGTCAAACTGCCACTTTGACTGCGGATACAGGAATCGTCACAAGTATGCTGATGTTCCACGTAACGACTCACAGGACAGATAGAAGCGTTCGATGTGGAAGCACCAGGGGTAAATACCGATCGTAAAACTGAGGATGAATTCGGCTCATTAAATCTTGTATTAGACGATACGTTGCCGGATGATGTCGAAGGACCAGGTTCAGTTACGTTCGGGTTTCCAGTATTAGATGTATTTCCGCGACTAGACGCGGAAGTATGATCCATCCTGCCGACATGAATCGTGGCATACAGAGGATTATTAACGGATTGTCCGACCCGATTAATCAAATCTAAATATCGCCCGATGTAAATCATAGAATTTGGATCGGACGGAATTTTATTGCGGCAGGTGCAATTGGCTGGATTTCTACAGTGACATTCCAATTTCAGTAATTCAGCAGTGCGAAGAGGGGGAAATTTTACATAAGAGTATTCGCCACGGCAAAAGGAGCATCTGCAATTTCTTGAGATTTGGTACACATAATGCCTGGAATTAACAGTGTCTTGATATCGTAATCTATTATATAGATTGTGACAATAGTGACATACGTATCTTGTGTCCACATTCCTACAATATGGGCATGTGCAATTATATAAGATTGGATAAACGGAACGTTTCGTAGAAGCGTATGCAATATTCTCTGTGGAGAAACAATTACGACCCAATCTACTTAGAGAGCTTTGATGGATGTTATCACTCAATCGAGAATAATCAATATAGATATGTCTTTGTTGATCGTACTGGCTCATATTTCTGGTATTATCCATGTCGTTCAAAAAACTATAAGCAGGTGCATGATACTTGTAATGACAATGCGTTCTATTGCCATACGATATCCGCTCGCCTATTCTTTCATACATATGATTATCCATATTGCTCTGATTGTTTTGCATTGATGGTTCATTTCGAGGGACTTCAGCGTTCTGATTATCATCTTCGTCATCGTCATTGTCTAAACGCTCGTAAATGTTTTCTTCCGGTTCTTGTTGTTGTTGATGCTGTTGCTGTGGTTGTTGTTGCTGTAGTCGACGATAATTACGTATTAGATCAATCGGATTTTGATAATTTGGATTCAAATTCGGATGTATCTGTGACGTGCCATTGGAACGATTTTGAAAGACACGTGAGACATAACCCGCGTTTTGATAGTTATCCTCCCTTTCCTGATTTCTACCTTGATTCATTATAACCGCGGCTAATTCACCATTTTCATATCTTTGACAAATGCACCGCGGGCCTTGACAATTGTGACTAACGCCACGACTTTGTATTTGCACACCGCTGGGCCCGGCTTCCCGTGAGGAATCCAATATCTCGGTACTCGAATCCATATTTTGTTCTGTCGCATGCCCAGCGGATTGTAGACCTCACATTGTCGTTGCAGTGGCCATTGGCTTATCGATGATCGCCACACCCGCATAACTACGTCCAACTCCCATATAAGTCGGCAAAGTAGTCCAGGTATCTGTTCTTGGAGAATACACTTCTACTGATGCCAAACTGGAGGAACCATCGTCTCCACCCACCACATATAAAAGTCCGTTTAATGATACAACACCTATTTAATGTTAATATTTGTTAGGTTTATGAAAGATATTAATGTGGGGAAAAAGAGAATAAATAAAATATTAATCATATTACCGGCATTACGACGACACAATGCCATATCACTAACAGGAGTCCACTGATTCGTCTCTGGATTGAATGCTTCTACGCTTTTTCGTACTAATGGACCGTCGTGACCTCCTACCGCGTATAAAATACCATCCAGAACACCAACACCTGCACCGCTGCGACGTGCCGACATTTCAGGCACAGATTTCCATTGATCTTTCTCTGGATTATAGCACTCGACACTGGAGAGACATTGTCGAGATTCTCCATCGTAACCGCCAACCTAATCACAAAATCTCTTTATGCTAAACATGTAACACGGAGCATTGTCTTCAAAGTATATAACGGTATTTGATATAAACTCACAGCATACAGCAATCCTTTGACGACGCCGACTCCTACGCTACTACGCCGCGTTGACATTCGTGCTATTGGTCTCCATTCGCGAGTTCGTGGGTCATAAACTTCGGCCGAATTTAACCCCGTTGAACCATCAAAGCCACCGACCTATACATAAAATATCAATTATAAAGAGAAGAGAACAAAAATATCTTCTATATAATCAAAATTTTCTAAATTTCAAGTATAAATTAATATTAATAAAAATATAGAAGAAAAACGGGAGATGTAATAGCGTACAGCGTAAACGCAATTGCCAAGCACGGCTACACCGAGCGTGGATCTCCTCGCCTCCATCTCAGGACAAGGTGACCACTGATCTGCCGCAGCATCGTAAATATCAACCGTTCTTACTCTCAATGATCCGTTGAATCCACCAACGGCATATACACGTCCACCGAGAACACAGAGTCCTAAAATTCAACACAATATAGTCATGCATTACAATAAAAAAAGAGAACAATGCTATCACAAATTAACTAACGCTTACCGGCTCTGCATCGTCGTGTGGGTAGCTCGGAAACTTGATACCATTTTTCTTCCTTAAAGTCGTAGCACTCAACACTTCTTATCGCTTTTGGCGCTTGACCACCAACAACGAGTAATACTTTAGGTAATCCTCTTGGTTGCCTTGGTTTTGTACGCGGAGTTTTGAATAATGATTTTTGCTCACCTTTCAATAAATGATATTTTAGGGCTTCAATCAGGAAATCCTTGCCTGTGGAAATTACAGAATATGTATATTTTTTTTATACATGTACATTATAATACTTAACAAATTTACATTGTAAATTCGCTTTGAGGAGTGGTTCCTCTTCCACTCGTTGTACTAGATATTCTTGAGAAAGCAAAGGCAAGCGCACATGTTCCATTAACAGAGCCAAATTGTTTTGTCTTTTTTCAAGATCGTGGTGTACCCATGAAATAACGCATTCGAACACTTTTTCTTCGGAAGGTACCATTAAACGATCGCTACAGATGAGTTTAGCTACTTGTTCAGGTGCTAGCGTTAAAAATTCTTCTGTGTCAACCACTTCTCTATGATATTAAGAATACTTTTAAAAGCATAATATAATATGACAGAGTAAATCGGGACTTGATATGTAACTTACGAGAAATGCTGTTCGATGTAACTATCTGCATGTGCCAATAACTCGAGACATCCATGCAAATCCGCAAATGCTCTAATACCGAGACAATTAGACGGATGTAACTGCGCTTGTAAGAAGTCGCAACAGGCGTCACGAACATCCGTTAATTGTAGCAAATTTGCAGCGGGTAGGAGCACCTGTACATTATCTTCTGTGACATGGACTTTGGCGGAATAAACATAATCTACCAATAATTCTAACGCTGAGTAATCCACGCCTTGCAACGTTATTCTCTGTTGATCACGCTCCTCAAAACTCGTAAACATGGCATAAAAGTAAGGACTACATGCAGCAAGGACCATTTTGTGAGCTGGTACTTCCATACCACCGTCTGCTACCAGGATGACGTCACAGAGTAAATTTTTCCTAAATAGTAGTAATAGTATGCTGTTTATCTTAGAAATATTTTTAACTCTAGAACAATAAATCTATTCCATCTCAAACGTCATACTAGGATAAAAATGTAACCCATTCCTTCCCAAACATTCTGCATTGAACAGATAGACTGAAATCAATATTGTGCTATATGAATCTCATTTTTTCACGACGAAAACAATGTAATCCACAATAATATTAATTGACATTAAATATGTTAAAAATTAATTTAAACAAAATAAAGTTTGAAAATTAAAATTCTTAAGGATGTATTGGATATATAATCTTAAACAAAAGTGCATGAAATTTGAAATACTTAAATATCTACGCCTAACGCATAGTAAATCTAAATGTAAGAAACTTGAACGATAGTTGGAGTCTCATTTTTACTCTTACAAAAGTATTTTTCACGTATTTACGATTTTTTTCACTTATGAATTTAAACTTTTGACAGTGAAAATGCACAATTATCTCAAATTATTTTATTTTTTTTAAATGGTGCAGTGAAATACAATTGAAACTTGGCAGAGATTTTCATCTCTTCATATATTAGATGGCAAAAAAATTCAAAACACTGGTACTATTTTTTAAATATTTTTTTAGCTGTTTCATCTGTCAAGATCGTCTATATAAAATTAAAATAGTTATAACTCAGCAACCGTTTAGTGGATGCGTTTTCAATTTTTTACAGTACATTAGGGAAACTGAAAAAACAATTTCACAAATTTTTAGCAACTTTGTACCATTTTGAACTTCAGTCTGATACATCCTTAAATCTTATGCCTTAATAATACAACTTTAAAATTAAATTTTTTTTCAGATTGCAAGAATTAAGTAATAGGTAGAAGGAAAGAGAGAGAGAGAGAGAGAGAGAGAGAGAGAGAGAGAGAGAGAGAGAGAGAGAGAGAGAGAGAGAGAGAGAGAGAGAGAGAAAGTAATCATTTTCAATTGAGAATAACTTTATGATGCAGACACAAATCGACTAATATTTCGATGGCGTTATGTTTACAAATGCCTAGAGTATGATGTCTACGCTTTTTGTATGATGTCTACAATCTATTTATTTCGATCACCACTTACCGCTACAGCCATCTATTGGAAAACGGCGAAAGCAAAGTTGTACACCTAATATATTTGGAAATAAATTATTCTAAAAAATTTATCAAAACTTTATCAAAATAAAGATAAGAATATAAATTATATAAAACATAATTTTTTAAAGATTAAAATATAAGGCTCGGTAATGCAAAGCAATGATAGTATAAGGGTAAAAAACTAGCTGGTCAAAATATTAGAGTGTATGTAATTTGTTAAAATGATAGTAAGGAGTAAACCTATAATTGTTTCATGAAAAATTAAAAAATTAAACTTTACAAAAACGTTTACGTTTCGACTAGTACATAGTCCTTTTCAGAATTAATAAATTCTGTAAAACCAATATAAAGATAAAATAACAGAAAAAAAATATATAATAAATATTTAAGACAATGGATAAGAACATAAGTTAAGAAATAAAAAACAAGTGTAATCTCACTGTCCTAATTGTCGCAACAGAAAATATAAAATGCCAAAATATAAAAACATAGTAATATAATAAAATAAAACAAACAGACAGTGAAGTTTCCTTTCCACCTCTAACTGCCGAGCTGTACATGTCCTAATATTCTCGCTTTGATAATATCTACACGAAAAAAAATTTGAAACTAAGTCCAAAATTTTGTTTTTTGAGGTTCCAAACATAATTGAACTTTCTTGCATCAAAAATTGAGTTTGTTACAATGAAAACTTGGTACTACAGCTACTGAAATAATCTTGAAACCGAGAGATTACTAAAGACCGGGATCCGGCGCTTTCAAGTTTGTACAAGTATTCCAACGATTCTTGGAATAGTGGGGGGTCATCACTGCAGTGCAATTTGTCTCAGATTTGGAACCCATGAGTTCCAAGCTTCTACGCGTTGTAATTCACAGCTACCTAAAACTTTAGTTTCAATATTGGAATCTTAAAGATTTGAACCTTGATTTATCAATAATAATAATATGCAACAATTACGCTAAATTGAATGTTTTACTATTACAAATACATTTAAAAACTATTTATAATTAATTATTTAAAATATTAATAACTAAAATTATTATATTTTACACTATCTCGTGCCACGAAGTGAATCAAGCAAGAAAACCGCAATCAGTATCGCGGAAAAGCGACAACAATACGGCACGATCAAACGCGCACTTCTCGCGTCTACACGGCTTTTTTTATTATGGATGGAATGGATGGATGAAACTTATGTTCTTATCCATTGTCTTAAATATTTAATGTATATTTTTTTTCTGTCATTTTATTTTTATATTGGTTTTACACAATTTATTAATCCTGAAGAAAACTATGTACTAGTCGAAACGTAAACGTTTTTGTAAAATCATTTTAATTTTTTTACGTTTTATGAGACAATTATAGGTTTACTCCTTGTTATCGTTTTAACAAATTAGAAACACTTTAATATTACTTTGACCTAATGCGTTTCTTGACTCTTCTTATACTATTATTAATTTTTTTTAATTATTACACAATAATTTGCAAAGAATGTATAATGTGGCTTGCTATGCATTTGAATATAAATAGATTGTATAGAAATTTTATGAAACATACTAAAACATAAAGTTAAAAAACATAATGCTGAATGTTAATAGTACTTCACGTCTTAAAAAGAATGGAACAATTTAAACTAGAAACAATAAGAAATTTGATCAACTGTGTTAATTAACCTGACAAATACAAGAAATGTTAAATATGAAAAGTAGCAATACACATTATTAAACACATGCACACACGCATACATATTATCTGTGTAGCTTCAATGTTAATATATTTAAAATTGTTTGCCTAAGGCAAATATATGACAAGTCAACATAATAAGCAATCACAGATTTGTTTTACACATTTGGTTATCTAAATCTGAATAAGGTTAAATTCTATAAAAATAAATGGTATGTCAATGAATAAAAATATATACTTTCTCATCTCATTGATAACATCAAAGGCTCGATTTGTGTGATGATGATTTCTATATGGTGGTTTATCCTTTCCATTTTCACGAGGAATATGCTTCTGTGAGCTTTCGTCCAAAGAATTTTGGCTAGCATAGCGAAGTAATAAGCAGCTATAACAATAAAAGATAAGCAGTTATAATTCTGACTATAATAGTTTTGAATGAGCTTTCCACAAAGCTTATTGACTGATTTAATAGAATTAGAACAAAGTGTAAAAACAAAAGATGAACAACTACTTTGTTCTGTCCTATTGCTCACATACTTGTCCTAGGCTGCGTTCCATTTAATGCTCGCAACAACCGTGGAATTATTTCATCCTTATTATTTATCAAATATTAAACAAGGATAAATGACGCTCGCGAGCGTTGTAAGCGTTAAATGGAATGCAATAAGTGAGAACAGAAAATCTGGAATAGAAATTCCTCTACCATAAAAAAAAAGAAAATAACTCACCTCCCCTTGGTATCAGAACTGTCATTGGTATTAGATAGCTGACTCTGTCCCACTGATTCCATTTTAATCTTAGCTGTTCGGCGCGTAACCGGCGCTAAACAAAAATTCTTTGCCGTTAGTTGTCGGACGAATTTTTGTCACGCCGCGTTATGACACGATGAATTTTAATTCAAAGTCACGTTGAACTTTACAAGTCATATCATCGCTTTCTTGCCGCGGCGCGGTAAAAATTTCATCAGTAAAAAAGAGACTATATTTGTTGATTCGACTTGTTGACTTGTCAATCTCGACATACGAGACTTGACGAGACTTGCGTCCGCGCACACCAGAATGGCGTTGCTCACTTAATTTGAAAGGATTGAAAGTGAAATCAAGCACAACCTGTCGCTAATACGAAAGAAACGAGGGACAGAAGACTCCAGAAGACTTCTGTTATTTCTGTAGAACTTGGATGAACTCAATAAACTTTTGGTCTGTTCTTTCTAGCTGCACTGTTGCACTGGTGCAATAAGTTAGAATTGGTCTGTTCTTTCTAGCTGCACTGTGCACCGGTGCAATAAGTTAAAGTAAGACAAGTATATTTTTTCTCATTCTAACTTATTGCACCAGTGCAACAGTGTAGATAGAAAGAACAGACCAAATGAGAAAAAATATACTTGTCTTACTTTAACTTATTGCACCGGTGCAACAGTGCAGCTAGAAAGAACGACCATTTGAGTCTGTTCGTGTTACATGCCCCGACATGCTGCTATTGGTCGCGTTCGGCAGACACAACTGTTGAGTGAGCGCTCAGTGATTCTTTAATATGATTGGTTAATACTTTTAGATCTAATCAATCATATTAAAGAATCGCTGAGCGTTCGCTCAACAGGGGCTCGATTCTTGAATTTATTCGCAAGAGAAACGTATTCGCAAATTCTGTTCTTACAGAAAAGTTAGAAATTTA
Organism: Monomorium pharaonis; assembly: GCF_013373865.1. Lineage (NCBI taxonomy): Eukaryota > Metazoa > Arthropoda > Insecta > Hymenoptera > Formicidae > Monomorium > Monomorium pharaonis. The sequence continues at coordinate 94,356 of NC_050471.1, read as the reverse complement.
TTGGCTATCGTATGGCTATTAACCAATAAACTTACAACTTTCTGTTAGAGCGAGTATTTGCGTATACGTTTCTCTTGCGAATGACTTCAAGAATTGGGCCCCAGTTGTGTCTGCTGAACGTGGCCAATATATTTAGGCTGCGTTCGGAAATGTCACTCGAGTGCTCTCTGGTATCATTCTATCTTTGTTTCACATAGAATGAACAACAAGGATAGAATAATACCCGAGAGCATTCAGGTGATGTTTCCGAATGCAGCCATAGACTGATTGTGAGCAAATAATTTTCTAGTAACTTTTATATTTGACATCCAACTTGGACCAAGTTCTCGGATCGTAGACACAAGACTTTAGGGCCTTCACACACGAATTGACATAACCATAACAGAGTAAGGCCTAGTCTACAATGGATGTTGTAAGTCGTGTCGTAAGAAATCTAGTCAATCATAGTTGATCTTAGAGAAGAAAGAGAGAAGAAAAGCGAGCATGATTGGTTAAATTTCTTACGATACGACTTACGACATCCATTGTAGACCAGGCCTAAGATTTTGACCAATCACTTGATTCAGCCGGTTACGGCAGGTTACGGTTAAGGGCCATCTACAATGGAGAGTCGTAGACCGTAGCAGTAGTCGTAGAAAATGTCTCCACTTCGTATTGCTTTACTGTTTACAGCCTACAGCAGACATTGAGCCAATTTATTACGTGCTTACGATGAGCGTTGGGGCATTCGGGATTAGTTTTTGGTCGCCTTTCTTTGATGGCCGGCTTGTATGTTATTGCTACGTCGTTTTTATTCTAGACAGCATTGCCGTAGTTTTAGTGCTGTTACGGCTAAAACACTCCATTGTAGATGGCCCTTTAAAAGCCCTCACACATGAATTGACATAACCATAACGTAAGGTTTTGACGCGTCGGATTGGGCGACCATAACCGTAACCTGCCGTAACCGGCTAATTCAAGTACGTGATTGGTCGAAACCTTAGGGCCACCGCACAAACTCTTCCATAACGCGTTACGTTACGTTAAGTACTCCATATGAACCTAAGTTGTACTTAAAATTTAACTTAAATCAACGCACAAAGAAATCCTTAACGTAAGAACTTAAGAACTTACGTTAAAAGTTTCTTTGTGCGTTGATGTAAGTTTAATTTTAAGTACAAACTTAGGTTTATGGAGCACTTAACGTAACGTAACGTGTTACGAAAAAGCTTGTGCGGTGGCTCTTACTGTTACGGTTATATCAATTCATGTGTGAGGGCCTTAAGGCCCCCGCACATACTTTTGCATAAGGCCGGATCTACAATAGTGTAGTAAGCCTTATGCCATAAGAAATTGACAAATTATAGTCAAATATGAGAAGAATAATCGAATATAATTGGTTAATTCCTTATGGCTTAAGTCTTACTATACTATTGTAGATCCGGACTAACGCATAACGTATGTACATAAGCAAATTGATTGGTCTATAAGCAAAGTGTACTAGGTCTGTTCGCGTCACATGCCCCAACATGCTCCTATTCACCCCAACGCACTCCAATACGTTGATTCCGATGACGCCAACCTATTAGAATGCGTTGGAGTGAGTTGGAGCATGTCGGGGCATGGCGACGCGAACAAACCAACTGACAGCAATTTTGAAACACAACCTATGGGTGCATTCGGAGAGACGCTATTAGCGCTATCAGCATCAGTTTATCCTTGTTCTACTTTTAATGAGTAATGAAGATGGACTGATGCTGGTAGCGCTAATAGCGTCTTCCCGAACGCACCTTATGTCTATAGTGGTAACAGCTGTCCACATATTCAGATCAGTGAATCTCCCCTTATAAATATATTGTGATCTCAGCGCACTCTTTAGGTACAATCTGATCACTACTATTGTGCAACAGTCTCTTCATAAGAATTTCCGAGCCCTGGTTCTTGATAGAATAGTCCGGTCAGTCAATGAGTCGATTATCAGCCGGTGTAACCCAGTGTGGGCAGTCCACCGGGAAAGCTGGTTGTAAGTGTTTCGTTGCGCTGCGTCACGCCGTGCCACGCAACGTTACAACGCGACGTGCTGACGACAGGTGTCGACGACGCCTTCGCCTTTTTTTTTTACTCCCTTTGCCCTCGATTGAGTTCACGCCGGTCAACGCGCTACATCGGAGTCGCTTCGAAAATTCGTGCATTCCATCATTTCTCGGTGATACTGGTGTATCGTGCGAGCATCTTCGCGACATCACGTGTATGCAAAGGAAAAAAAGAAAGAACAGAGAAGGAAGAATCCTCATTGGAATCTCGGCTCACGCAAAGCCGCACGGAAACATACCGATCACGAAGCGCGACCTCCGGTCTCCGTTACTACTATCGTTTTCATCTTGTAAAAGGTAGGTACATTCGGCATATCGTGGCACGTCGCAGTTGCGCGTTATAACCGATGACTCCGATACTTTGGCAACGTTCTGTTTCGCGCATGATACGCATGGTACATTGTTCATCTTTGCTGTTTGTCTAACGTTAAACGAGGATGAATAATGCATTATGCGCATCATGCGCGAAATGGAACGCAGTCTTTGATATCGCAAAATTGCGATATGTAACGTGACAAAACACTACAAGAAAAAAAAGATTACTAGGTATTTATTAGTCATCTTAGAAAAGTATTTCTTCAAGTGCGAAACAAGTAATAAAGTATATAGCAGTAAATATTTTAATACAGTTAATAAAAAAATGGTAAAAGTGCTATGCATAAAGAAAAAAAAAAATAGGGAGACAAAAAAGGGAACGAATTAATGTAAGTACGCGCTTATTTTTAGATCCAGATTTTATTGAAAAAAACGTATAGTCCTAAAAGATAAGCCTTCATATTTTTAAAGCAAAGTGTTAACATACTTGAAATCTTTCATTATATTTAAGAATTATATATATATTTATTTATGTATGTAAGAATTATATATTTATTTATTCGTATGGAGTCGATGATTTTTGTGAAAAAACACGTTTGTTACAATTTTATTTAGTTGGCGTCATTGAGATACGACGATACATTATTTACGATTTCTTTGATTCAAGCACAGCTTGAAATGCTTTAAAGTTTGATGATCAAGTTAAGTATATTTTTTTTATTCGTCGTGCGCCATCGAGTATCCGAAATACGTCGGTCATTTAAGAATACTTGTGTGACTCAAGGACGCAATAGAAGAGTATACTGTTAAAGGGGGGGGGGTCCCATTCGTATATAAAATCGAATTCGTATATATAAGCACGCATGGTATTCGAAGGAAACGCTTTACACGTCAAGAAGTAGAAATAACACGTCTTGTTGCTCAGAATCGCATGAGCAGCATTTCTTGTCAAAATGTACATAGTGCAAGATATGTGTTGAACAAATTTTTTACATAAGTACTTTATAATAATTTAATGAGAGTAAAAATTTGTTAATTTTTATTTAATAAATATAAAATAATACAACAATTAAAAAAATTGTTATTATGAAGTATTTTTAAAAGTACTACTTTATTTTTATTTAACAATTTTTTGTCTTTTTTATAGTTTTAATGATATTTGCTTGAAAAGTAAAATTAACTAAGTTTTTCAAAAGTGCTTTAATTAATACGCACGAGACATACTAAAGTGAAATAAAAAAAAAAACGTGAATCTTTTTTTCTTATTTTATACATTTTAACATATCCAAATTTGAAAATTAGAGAATCGATTATGTCACTTTCGTGTAAGTTTTTATTTTAGAAAAATGCATTATGAAGTATCGTAGATATCGTTTGTGCGGAGCATCGTGTTGTATATATAGGCGAAACAATGAAGTGAGGTGAAGCGAAGCGAGGTGCCGCGATGCATTGGGCTGCGTGAGCGCGACATGCGCAATATTGTTGCAAGGCAAGGTTATACGCAATGTAATATATGCTGCATATGTATCTGACTGATTATTTCGTGCCGATAAATAACCCTGCATTCATTATGTCTTGAGGCAATATTCATTGTTGATTTTTAAATTTGAACTTTATTGTATTGTCTTAAGATGTTACCAATTATAGAATCGTTAGGATCTTAAAATATTGCTTAAGGCAGTCTTAAAATAAGATTCAATTACGAATATCGATTTCGGTATTTATCTATCAAATCGCGTCTCTGATTCTGCACGTCTCTGAGTCTATCTTGATAAACAAAATCGAGAGTTACTCGTTCGAATTTTCGTGTTTGCTATTCTCTTTCGATGTATCGGACTTTTTTGCTTCTTGAAACGAGATGTGTACGATTGAACAAAGTAGGAAAAGGCGAAGATAGAACGATGCAAAAGGCAGAGGACGCGAACGATGCAAAAGGAAAAAGAAACAAATCTTTTTGCATTGTGCTTAATTAGACGAAGCTTAATGCCTGGGTAAGGATTCATTCGCGATTTGAGTGCGATAACGCTTATCTGCGGATACTGGACGGAGTTTATCACTGTTGTCCACCCATGTAGTGAGCTATCGTCATTTTGACGTTACTTAACCTTCCGCGAACCAGGTGAATAATAGTCACGCCCTAAACCATGTGGAGTTAATTTTAATTTTATGATTTATTATAGCATAAACATAAAAATTTGTTAATAACACCAACTAAACTAGTTGGTTATAACTAACTAAACTAGTAACTAACTAAAAATTGAAACTGTTTTTAAATTACTTGCGTATATTTTGAACAAAATATGGTAGTTTTAAAACTGCTGGGGTATTTGATTCCATATAATTTGCGAAAAGTTAAGATGTAATATTATTATTTTAAATTAATTAATGACATTCTGCACTTATCATTTCTACGAAATTTACTATGTCATATCTAAGGAGGTAGAATTTATGCCATTAAAAAATGTTGGGTTATGTAGAAAATTTTGTTGAAATTATGTAAAATTGTGCAGTTTAAAATAAGTTGCATTTTAGTATAATCTTATTTATTAGCATATATTTTAAATACTATAATTTTTGAAAATGTCAAACCATTATCTAGCGGAAGCGACGTTTAGTAAGTATACACCGAGGAAAATAAAAAATAAGAATACAGATATAACAATTTATGCATAGACAGCTTAAATAAAAAGAGTTTTAAAAAATTGAATTCGAATATACATAGAACAGTCTTACAACTTGAATTAGAAAATTTTATCAATGGGGAATATAAACATAAATTGAAAATATTTCTTGTGAGGTGTAACACGGGCGATGTAATATCTAAACTGAAAAAATAAAGATATAGATACAGAGTTTTCATTAGAATTTTTACAAAGTTTAAAATTTTATTTGTGTCAGATCTTTACATAAAGAAAGTAATGTTATGTTTATATAGCTCGTTTATAAGCTCGTTTACGTAAGCTTTTAAAAAAAGCAATGACAATAAACATAGGCTTTGTTAAAAGGACTGTCTTATCTCAATTATACAAAACATTCTTTAGGCTTTTAAGTAACATTTTGTTAGGTTTCTCCCATAATAATTTAAAATTAAAGCTATTTTTATTAAAATATTTGAAGGAAATTCTAAAGCCGTCTGTTTTACTCACATTTTATAAATAAACTAATATTTTAATAGATTTTATTATGGAATTGAAAAATTCTTTTACAGAATTAAAGTATGTACAAAAATTAAATCCGCAAGGATTGATTTAATATTAAAAACAAAAAAGTAAAAAATCTTGTATGTAAAGTTGTTGCAAAATGAAAATATTTGTTTAATGCAAAGATTTTACAATATTTATGTACAAAGTGGAATATGCGCGGGTTAGAAACGTATAAGAACAATATTGTGCAATTAGAACTAAGATTAAAAATCTAGAAAGAAATATATTCTTTTTTAAGAAGCACATATTTTTTATTATAAAATATCTTTAAATTGGTTTCATATAAAAATTTTTTTACACAATTAGAGTTTGCACAAAGATGAAGAAAGTAAATTTTATTAAAAAAAAATTGACATTTGATAATTAAACAAAAAATTTTGTTAATGACATGAAGTTGTCTTTTGCTCTCTTCATTTTTTACGTACTTTAATTACATAAAAGAATTTAGAATTTTGTAAAACCAATTTAAAGATGTTTTTTAAGTAAAAATGTTGGTAATTAGCTTTAGGATCTCTTAAAATAAATTTTTTTAATTTGAATGCATATTGGTCAACTGCGATTAAACTGTTAAAATTATGATGTGATAAAAATACAGTCATATTATGCAAAATTTGCGGAAAAATAACATACTACAAAAAATATTAATTATGTATTTTGTTATGCGCTCAAAAATGAAGTTCTATGAGGTGCTAATACCTTAGAATATCACATAATTTATTTTACAAATTATGTGATTATGTACGAACCATAAACTCTATGTCCTTATTGGTTCAGCGAAAGACGCCGCCCGGAATAGATGAATTTTCGCGCTGGAGCAACTTTTACCGTTTTACTACTTGTACTACTCTTGTTGGCAACAAATAACATAGGGTCACCAGAATCAATAGTTATTGAAATATTCACGGTAAAGTTCGATTTTGCGCTACAAGTGCATTTTCCAACTATATTTAAATATTGTTCACAAAGTTTTATGATGACAAAACCCTAGAATATTACCAGATGTTCGATGACATCATTATTGTCTGTGAATAAAAATAAATTAGGAAAGGTAATAACAAATAAGTATTAGCTTTTTCTTTTTAAAAGACACAAATTGACACAGGTTGCCGATACTTGAACACAATTTGTCACAATTAAATGGAATACAATATACAGTGTATGTACAATATCTAACCTAGGGTGCGTTCCGTTTCACGCATAATACGCATGATGCATCGTTCATCCTTGTTGTTTGTCAAACGTTAAACAAGGATGAACAATGCATTATGCGCATCATGCGTTGAAACGGAACGCATATAATAACCCTAATAGTGTAAAGTAAAGATATATGTATACAAACTTGCATAAGCGCATATGCATAAGAAATTTGATTGGTCCATAAGCACTTGCATAAGAAAATAGACCAATCGAATTTCTTATACATATGCTTATGCGCTTATGCAAATTTGTGTGGATATGGGCCTTTACACAGATTTTTGCATAACGCATAACATAAATGCATAAGAAATTCGATTGGTTGAATTTCTTATGCACTTTGCTTATGGACCAATCAATTTGCTTATGTACATACGTTATGCGTTATGAAAAAGTATGTGCGGGAGGCCTTATACCTAAGAGCCGCCGCATATGCTTTTGCATAACGCATAATGCATGACGCATAAGAGAATCAATCAATCAGAGTCGTCTATTTCCTTCTCCAGGATAGAAATAAAGACCTCTGATTGGTTAATTTTTTTATGCATTATGCATTTCGTTGCAGAAGCTGTGCGGCGGCCCTAAAGCTGGTTACACACTCCGTAAGGCCGAATCTACAATAGGTGTAGTAAGCTTTAACTTTTTACTCTAAGTTTTAAACTTGCTTTAAGCCGTAACCTTTAATGCATGTTCTTGTAACATGACCGTATACAATGTGCCTGAATCGTAAAACATAAGACTAATAAAAATCAGAGAAAACAACAACAATTTATAGATTGTATATTTGTTAGTTTATATTGTTCAAAAATTGATATATTATCCATTGCGACTTTACTTTATTGGCTGAAAGGTTATATTAATAAAAAGCTTTAAGTTCTAAGCTTTAAGAGCTGGGATCTGGCCAGCTCGTATAAAGTTTAGAGATTAAAGCTTTAAGCAGCGCGGCAAACAACTTCTGACCGGAATTACGTCACACTTTAGAGCTTAGAACAGGAGGTTAAGAGCTTACTACACCTATTGTAGATCCGGCCTAATACGTAACAATAAGGTTTCGACACAACGGATACATCCAGTAGCGCAGCCGCTCACTGAGCGGCTAAGTAGCAATTGAAGATGATTGGTTCTTACCTTTGGGTCCAACAAATCACTTTTAATTGCTATTTAGGGTGCGTTCGGGGAGACGCTATTAGCGCTACCAGCATCAGTTCATCTTCATTACTCATTAAAAGTAGAACAAGGATAAACTGATGCTGATAGCGCTAATAGCATCTCCCCGAACGCACCCTTAGCCGCTCAGTGAGCGGTTGCACCATTGGATTGGATGACCGTAACCGTAATTGACTTAATCAAGCACGTGATTGGTCGAAACCTTATTGTTACGGTTTACGGAAAGCGTGTGATGGCCCTTAACCCATTTCCGCCCAATTGTCTATTTTTGGACACTTGTGTATCTTGATCACACCTCACGAGAAAGAAATTCCATAAATACATTTCTAGAGATAAAAAGTGTTGCTCTTTCCATTTCTGACATTAGTTTTAACGCACAACCCTCCAAAAAATTAATATGATGGCTCTAATGGGAGTGAAAATAAATCGACTGTTTTCTCAATATTGCAATTGTAATTCTTGTTGACAGAATTTTTTTCAAAACGACCAGCTTCGAAAACCTCGAAAATAAAAACGGAACAATTTTGTTATTTTTTCTAATACTCCATCCCTTAATTTAGACATGCAAATCTACCTCAAATCGGGGCCGAGAGGGAAATCTGAATATAAACTGATTATCGTGTAAAACACAATAGAAATTAATAATCATTTCCGGTTTTCAGACTAAGAAAAAAAAATTCTGTCAAGAATTACGATTGCAATATTGAGAAAACAGTTGGTCTACTTTCACTTTCATTGGAGCTGCCATATTAATTTTTCTGGGGATTGTGCGTTAAAACTAATGTCAAAAATGGAAAGAGCAACTTCTTTTACAATTAGAAATGTATTTATGGGATTTCTCTCTTGTGAGGTGTATCCAAGATACGCTAGTGTCCAAAAATGGACAATTGGATGGAAATGGGTTAAAGCTATAGCACATGAATTTCCGCAACTGTAAGCATAAGATGTAACATAAAAACCAATATTGACTGTTTGTTGAGATTCCGTAGTATTTCAAGCAATAAAATATGGACTTTACACGTTACCCTTAATCAGGTTTAAGGGGAAAAACTTACTCGTAAAAATTGCCTAAATAAAAAAACCTTTTAAAGAAAAGAAATGAATCTATTGTTTTGGAACTTGGAGTATGTTTTTTAACTATTTAATCTATTACATTTTTTAAATAAAAAATATTGTAAATTGTTCGTGTAATGGCGGCTCGAAGATGGCTCCTCTAAAAATCGCTGAGAAACCAGAAGCCGCGAAAATAATCCGAAGTTAAAAATTCAAAAAATTCACTATGAACCTAAATTTATAAAAAAGATTATAAAATTGAAAAATAGCATCAATTAAAAGAAAGATCGATATTTTTTATAAACTATCGCAAAAAACTTGTTTAAAAATTAATAATAAACAAACGAAGGTTTATGTTGTGGAGAAAAAGTTAAAGAATATATATGTCCAATATTGGTGGTCAACTTTTTGAGCTACACGTCCCGGTGCGTAAAATTTTGCGTTTTGAGAAAAACACATTTAAAGTTTTCGAAACAAAAATCATAAGAAAAACGTATTTTATTAAAACTTACTACCATTTTTTATTAATCAGCGATACCAGATTCATAGAACACCTTTCTATTCTACAAACTGCTCCAATAAAACCGCTTTTTCTTCTTTACGAGCTGTCCGAGCATCTTTAGAGCTTTCAAGGCTACGGCGCTCTTGTCTCTTTATGCGATGCTGATCGACGGCGTCGGCGAAATCTTCACATCGCTGTTCAATTATAATATTAATACGACTCATTACGATTTATTTTTACTATTCGGGGCGTTTACGAAGCAACTGGTTTATTTGGATGCATACTAACTGAGGAGATGCCATTTATTTAAAAGAAGACTGTTACACTCACACATATGTATACATACTTTCTCTTTCCCTTTACTGTGTGTAACAAAAATTCAAACATCTGGTTTCTTATAATTGTTATTTATACCCAAGTTATTTTTCCGAAGTATTATTGCGAAAGAACCGAAAGGCCAAGTGTCCGACATGCACTTGTGCTCTCCGAGGGGAACGTCCCATTTGACCATGTTGCAAATGATTACAGCCATTCACAGGTGATTGCTGCTAGAGTTTTTCTCTTGTATCCATCAATTAGAACATTGTATTTTAAATTATCCAATTGATGGACGTGGTCATTGAGTACCACTCCCTCCGAGCGTTAAAAGCGTTTCACAATTCGTACAAAATAATATTGAAAAAGAGTTCAGATTTGTTTTATCATATTTCTGAGATATTTTTCTATCGAGTGTAGAGAATAAAAAAATTTTTCAAAAAAAATTTATTTTACATGAGTTTCTCTCTTTAATAACTACTGTAGTTCGTAAACAGACCAATCATAATCGTTTTACTTTTTTAAAGACCGGCTGCGATTGGTCCGCTTACTACGGTAATTATTAAATCTATTTAAAGGTGATGTGTAAACGTAGTCATGCTTGTACATATCCATACGAGAATGTTACACTATTAACTTGTTTTGTTATGGGGAGAACTTACATTAAAGTGTCAAATTTTTATGATTTTTTTTTATAAATCGATAGTAATATTCTTAGAAAAAATGATACTAAAGTTTTAGACTGAAATTCGTAATTTTTATGTAGATATAGTATTTTAAATAAGAGCGTGTCACGCAGGTATGCGCGCACACGGTAACGGTTTTGGCGATGCTTCGCCTCTTTCTCTAGTGTCGACTTGGTAAATGTTTTCAAAACAAATATGAATAAGAAGAAGAGCAAGAAGAGGGGCTACTCTATAGCACTGCTGGTATAGCAGATTTAGCCTCAGGTCACTGTTCCAAATAACTATGACTTTTTTGCACCGAAATCTTTAAACGCGTTTTCCCGAAAACGTGGTTTGTCTAATTTGTGTACACGATTGAGAAAAAATATCTGACCGATTAACTTTTCCCAAAAGTTATTTAGTTACATAATGTCAAACCATCGTCGATGAACCAAAATAATTGATAAAAAATTTGTTTAAACAATTTGTTTTTGTATAAAAAACATGGAATTTTTTCACGAAAATTACATTCTTTTTTTAAGTCTCACAGAATTTTTGTTTTTTCATTTTTTCTTTTTTTTTGTTTATTTAGGATAAAAGTGCAAATTAAATTTTTTTTTGTTTTTTGTTTCCGATCAGATTTAGATGTGCCAGAGTATATACAAAGAAGTAACTCTAGCGCTGAGGCATTATTATATAATTATATAAATAAATAAATTTATTTTAATTTTATTATTTTGTAACAAAAAAATTATTTTCTATATCTTCAAAAAGGGCTAAAACGACCATTAAATTTTTAAGAAGTTTGAATCTCTTGTCTTACGTAAAAAAATTCCCAAATATGACTTACTAAACTACCGCTTTAATTTCCTCCTTATGTAAAGGGGTAGGTTTCCCCCTTATTGAATTTGCTCAGAAGCAACCAGTTAATAGGTGATTAGTTTTCCAAGAGATTAATTTATATTTATTATATTGTTAATTTGTATTGTTTATGTGTGTCATTCATAATAAATACAATTTAAAATAAAATAAGGACAAAGTGTTGATTTATTTAAATTTATATATAAAGATAATTATTTTTTTCAATATATATAAATAAATTTAACTTTTTAATTTTTATTAGTATAATATTAATATTAATTCATATATATATATATATATATATATATATATATGTATATATATATGTGTGTGTATGTATGTAGTTAAAATAACGCTTATTAATAACGAAATCTAAATATCATCTAGTTTTATACTATATGAGATTAAGTATAAGACACAGGTTTTTAATAAAATATGCAATACTCATTTAGGACTGGACGCGCACACTGTATTGTAACATTAAATCATTAAAATATCGCACATATAATTGGATTAATATTTTTGGCATATATAATCGCATATATAATCAATTTTCGCGTGCATGCTCTTCATAAAGATACTTTGAAATTCGAATAATCCAGAAATTGCTTGGCAATAAATTAAAGAACATTCACCAAGCAAAATGTTTTCTTTCTTTAAAAAGCCATCTTTTCCTTAATTCTCGTTATTTGTTGACAATGACAACGAATACGAACAAATGTGAATAGCAAATAAAAGAATGCTGAGAGATATTTGTCGAAAATTTGGTGAAGTATTTGATGAAGTATTAATAACGAGATATTATAATAATGTAACAGAAAGAAAATATATTGCGTAAATTTAGCATGAAAGCATGTATAGATGACAGCGAAGTCAGTCCAAGATCATTTCATATCGCTTTATTTTTTTATGTAATTGGAATGATTAACCGTTCTAAAATGATACCAAAAATAGCGTTTTAAGCGAGAACAGAGTAGTATGATGCGGTTATTAGATCGATGAGATCAGAAATTTAATACACGTGCGCGAATAACGATTGTATTAGCTAATTATCGTCAAAACGTTATCTTAATGGGCAAGACCGATATTGATCGAAGAATATATAATAAGGATGTAGAATTGCATGAGAAATTGTATCAAAGCACGCATATCGTTTTCATGTGCCTTGTTATTATCAGATGACCCAAGGTTAATTCACCTGTGACTCTTACAAGCAATGATTTTATGTGGTTTTCCTCCGATTCTAAAGCAAATCTTTGAATACGTCGCGAGCTACAATTCTCTCTGTGTCTTTCCGTTTCGTTTAGAATGGCTGCAATCGATGGATGACAGGATCGTTACTCGGTGAATCGTGACAGGGAAGTTGTCATATTCGTTTTCCTGCAGTTGTACTATTTCATCTAGTTCAGAATTTGAGGAACTACCGGATGGATTTTGTGAGTGTGACAAATGCGTCTTGTGTTGGAAACCACGATTGTCGCGAAACAACCTTAGACAATTGTAATTGCGAATTGTATTTTTTCTCCTCGTTATTTCCTCTTTCGACTGCTCATTAACGTCATTTTACATAAGACACAGATCGCAAGTGTGAACATGACAGCTTATTAAAAGCAAAGATACTATTAATGATTTTGAATAGTCTTTAGCTTACTTGGCAATGTTGTGACAATCTTTGTATTCCAAACTTGTAAGTGATTTATGAGATCGATATATATTTCTTTTTTTATACTGCGTCACTTAATTGAATTTTAATATGTGTGTATGCCATAGATAATTATCAATTTGCCCGATAAAACACACACGCGTATAAAATCTGTGATGCAAAATTGCTGTGCGGATAATTGCGTCGTTTTATCACAATGAAACTTAATACCGAAGAGTTGTATTACTTTATGTTGTACTCGTTTTAATGAATTATCGATAATGGTTCTTTCTTTAACACAGATTTTTTGGGACAGCGATGTTCTTTCTTAATTTTAACACACTGTTGGATCAACTTTCTTAACATGTTGCGTCTTATCGCATTACAAATTATTTTTTTGCTCCTCTTCTGCTTGTAGATATTCTGCCTTGTAGACATTCTTAATCTTTGAGTAATTGTATACTGAGAGAATTTTTTATTATATTTTACACTGTTGGTCATATTTTTTTAAAGTTCGAAAAAATTATTAGAATTTTGTCACAAGAGTTCCAAGTACTATCGTTTAAAGTGATGTAAACATGATTTGAGAAATAAAGGGGCTATAATTTCACGGTGCTTTAATTTTTTGAAAAATTAGTTTTTTTGTATAATACTAAAAAAAGGGAACACTTTATATATATAAAATTTAAGCTATTTTCAAACCGCTGAAACTCAGCAAACAATTATCGTGGAAACAAAATTCAAAAAGAATTTTAAAGCTTGAAACTTCTTTTTGGCAATTTTAGTTAGCTTTTTTCAACAAAAATGGCACAATGATGAAGCTTGATCCATTAAAATGACAATTTTTAATGCGACTTTGCTGCACATTTAAAATAAAGGGAAAAGATTCCGCTACAAGATGCAAGTAATAGAAATTTTTCATGATTTTTTTTTACGCCAGATGCAGCAAAGTTGCATTAAAATTTTTTATTTTAACAGATCAAGTTTCATTATTGTGCCATTTCTGTAGGAAAAAAGATAACTAAAATTGCCAAAAAAACGTTTAAAAGAAGAAGTTTTAAGCTTTAAAACGCTTTTCGAATTTCGTTTTTTTATGATAATTTTTTATTGAGTTTCAGCGGTTGGAAGGTAGCCCAAATTTTTGGTATACGAAAAGTGTTTTCTATTTTTTTGAGAAGTATAGAATTGAATGATTTTGACGAGTTCTAAATTTCTCCATAAGTTTGAAAAAGAATTCCATTTAAATAGTTCCAGAAATTGAAGTTAAGTAGAACCTAAAATTTCTCAGTTCCGCTAATTTTTAGATACTTAAAATTCTAATGCAAGTTTTTACTTCCGTATGAGTTCTACCGATGACTCTTACCAACGTGGCACAATGATGAAGCTTGACCCGTTAAAATGAAAATTTTTAATGCTACTTTGCCGAGCTGCATCTCGCGTGAAAAAATCAGAGAATTGCTGTTATTTGCATCTTCTCTCTTTATTTTGAGTGGTTGTTCTTTGATCAATTACTGCTTGTAAATGTTCTCATGTTTATGCACTTTTCAATAATGTTTTGTGGAATTTTGTATTAAATTTGCCTATGCGCTTCTCCTAACTTATCAATAAGCATTTGAAAGTGAAAACTTTCAGCTTTCTATTGCTTTTTTGTGGAGAGCTATACGTTAATCTGTTCATGAGTAACAAGCGATGAAAGTCAAAATGATTAAAAATGATCTTTTTTTTAAATCTCAATAATTTAATTGAAAAATCACACAACAATGAACAATCATTAAAAATAAAGCGAGAAGTTACAAGATGCAAATAACAGAAATTCTTTATGATTTTTGTATTGTATACAATTCTGTTGCAAAGGAATAACATTTCAGGCAGGGATTGAACCTGGGAAAATACATTTCAATGCCACCGTTTACAAAAAGATATTCAATTTTTTCAACTTCTAGCATCATAGTCGGTGAAAGCTATGATCAATGTGGTTGAAAGTAAAAATGAATTGTGGAAACGTTAATTTATTTATAAGTAACATTTAACCCAGCAAACACAGAACATGTTGTAATATTGCTGTGATGTTGCTACAATGTTATAACATTGCCGCAATGTTGCTGCTATGTTCTGAGTTTGCTAGGAATAGATTATTACGTTTATTATTAAATTATATATTATCTGACAAATGATTGGAAAAAGAGAGAAAGGAGAGTAATAAAACCTATGCTATTTGAAATAATAGTTCTACATTGAAAAAAGTCTTGTTAAACTAATTAGAAATGTGATATGTTCAAGTAGATTTTGATTGAACCTGTCAGAATTTTGGTTGAACTTATCACATTTTCAATTAGTTTAATCCTCGTTTGACGGAGATCTATTTTATCACGTCGTTGACGGAGTGGAGTCCTCTAAAGTAATCAACGATAAACATCTATAAATTGGACAGTTTTTATGCAATTAACGTCAAAATTTGCATAGAAGGGTTTTAAGAATCGTTGATTTCAAATCTGAAACGTTGAAAATGCAAAATTTAAAACAACGGATTCATAATGGCGGACCTAATATCCATATATAAACGTAGAATCATAATAACAAATTTTACACAAAAACATTTTTTTAAGGGTTTTTGGGATTGCTGATTACGAATTTGATGCCAACAATACAAAATTAAAAATGGCGGATCCAAAATGGCAGACCTGAAGTATCCATATATAAACGTAGAAATCCTTAGAAAAATGTTTTTGTATAAAATTTTTACATTTTGTGATTCTACGTTTATATGAATACTTTAGGTCCGCCATTTTTAATTTTGCATTTTTGACATCAAATTCGTAATCAGCAACTCCAAAAATCCTTAGAAGATTTTGATTTTACGTTTATATATGAATATTTTAGGTCTGTCATTTTGAATCCGCCATTTCGAATTTTGCATTTTCGACATTAGATTTGAAATCGATTTCAAATCTAATTCAGCGATTGTTAAAATCCTTGTTTGCAAATTTTGACGTTTATTGCATAAAAACATTGCAATTTATCTTTGGGGTCTTCTAAGAACTCCACCTTCGTCGAGCGTGGGTTAGCAAGACTATTTTTTCAATGTACCATTTCTTTAAATATTCTTATTTATATTTTTATCTTGAGTTAATAAAGTAATTAAAAGTATAAACAATTGTTTTTCTTTTTTTTGTTTTTTCTCAATTATGTTTAAACATTTACGGTACCAAATAGTACATTATTTAACAAGAGCGTAAAGTCGCTTACGTGCGTTTACTTTGTGTACCGCTTTCGTACACAAAAGACTATTACGCTTGTATTGCATACCCTATTTTTGTTTTAAATTTTCGTAAATTGACAAGTTAGCCAAGGTTAGGTTAGGTTTGTGAAAGCGACAAAGCGTTGATTAATTTTACAGGAATCACCATATTTGTGTCACAAAATTGTACACATGCGAGTATTGAAATGATCAAACGTGTTGAAAAAGTTGTGCTGGAATGTTTTTCGCCATAATTCACGCCATCTATTAGAGAACAAGAACTGTGCAAAAATGTTAAAGTGCTAAAATTTACGACTTTATTCACAAAAAAGTGACACGAAAAAAGGACCACTTTGGACGTACGTGTAATAAAAATATTATTCTTTGTTAAAGTTTTTTTTGGCGATAAGTATTCCAGCATAACTTTTTCAGTACGTTTGATCATTTTCATACTCGTATGCACGTCATCTTGCGACACATATGGTAACTTGCAGAATTATCGATGCTTCGTCACTTTTGTGAACCTAACCTAACCTAACCTAACCTAACCTAACCTAACCTAACCTAACCTAACCTAATCCTAATCTTGTGACTAACTTGTCAATTAGCGAGGACAAAACACTCGAGAGACTACACATTAACGCACAGGTAATAAAAAATACGGTGCAACACGGGCGAAATGGTCTTCTGTACTTGTGCTTAAGAGATCGACTTTACACTCTTGTTACATATTGTACTATTATAAGCAAAAGACATTTTGCTTATCTTTTTTTAATGCAAATTTTTTCACAGACAAGTAAATTTAAAGGTAGACTTTTGATATTGAAACCTAAAATAGCCGTAAAATATTTATTTTGTGCGAAGAAATTGCTAGAGTGATTTCTAGAAAGTAAAATCTGACTGTAAGATGTTGTTTGATTACAATTAACAATTGAAATATGATTTACTGTATGTATATTTAACAAAAGAAAATGATATAACTCTTAATCTAAGTAATGACTAAGGACTGGAATGGTTATTTGATGCTTGAAATTTAACGTTGCACTTTTTTCAAATACTTTAGTGTCACCTTTGATATATTTTGATACACAAATCTAGCATTAATGCGTTAAATGGAAAGGTATTCTAATGTATGACGCGATAATTGTTATCACGTGGCTTTTCGTTTCTTTTTTTTTGTTTTAAAAGCATGATTTTTGAAAATTGGATAAGTTTTGGTAAAAACAATTTGCGCACGAGAAAAAGCTAAAAGAAAGCTTAAAATGTTTGTCGATTAATTTGCAGGTTTGTTGAACGCAGTCAAGCTGGCTGCCTCCGGCGGTAATCCCGCCGCTTCCGTCGCTGCATCTGCGCATCCTCCTGTGCTTTGGAGTTCCCGCAGGAAGCCGGGTAAGTTGTTTCGTTTTGTAAATTACAATTTTCATGTTTTACATAAAATAGATTTCTGGAAAATTATGAACAAATTATAAAAAAATGGTACGGAATGCTTTTCAGTTTGCGGATTAATAGCTAATAAATCTTTAACATGCGTTTTGGTAAGATTTACTTTTATTGAAAATGAATTATAGTAAAAATTACTTGGCTCACATTAGTAGAATAAGAATCAGACATGTATTTAATATGAGACACCCAAAATTATTTTACAAACGTGAACAGTTTAAAAAAAATTAATGTTACTGTCTCATTCTAGTGATAATTGCATGCAACTGATAACCGTGAAATCTTATGTAAATAGCAGCCGCGTAGCGCATGTGTACGACCATATGTATACAAATTTTGTTTCTGTCACTTAGCAAAATTTTTCAATGTGCTTCTTAAAGATCTGTAAATAATATAATTTAATAGCAATCGGGCTTGATATTAATTTTAACATGATACTAATATCAAGTATAATTATTGTATATTAGTATGTGATTATTAAGATTTAGATATTTTAAACGCATAATTTCAACTTTTATATATGATTTGTGTAAATTCTAACATGAGATACTAGAAAGTTCTTAATATGAAGTACAATATGGAAAATCTAGACAAGTTTTTGTGCATTTTTTATTGGGAAGGATAATTTTTAGTATAAGTAAATTTTTTTGCCAAAATCTAAAGTTTTTATTTTCTATTATTTTTTATTTTATTTATTTCATATATTTTATTGATGAAAACTGCTTATGATTTGTTAGATTTACATAATTATAATAAATAAGGTTTTATTTGAAAATGTATTCTTTTCACATTTATATTCTTAATATAAAATTATTTTATATTAAAAGAATTCACTGTATCATATTAAGATATTTTTTTTTAAACTGACGAATATTCAAGTCTGAGAAAAATCATAGCTGTTACTCGTGGTTACCTTTTGGAATTTACGTGGTCAAGTTTTTCGTGCTATACAAACACCAGCTGTACATTATTCTCAGTAAGCAAAAAATTATTGCTGCAACGTTATTATAATGTTATTCACTGGCATAGTAACGTTTCCAAGTATGTAGTTTTTAACGTTGTATACATCATTATGAACGAACTTTGGCTTCAATTTGGAGGTTTCGGTAATGTTGAAATAATATTTGCAATGTTGTTGTAAATAATATTGCATTTATATTTTTTTAACATTGCGAAAATGTAAAAATAACATTGTGAAAATGTTGAAATAACATAATTATAATGTAAGAAAAAATTTAATCTATGTTGTTTCTCAACAAGCACGGTACTACCCACACCATAGTCACATCTGGCATTGCTTAATTTCTGCGATCAGAAAGACGGTCGCCCATCCAACTGTGAACCACTGTCGACATTGTTTGACTTCGAAGATCGTACACAATCTAACCTAACTTAACCTAACCTAACCTAACCTAATACTTCGTGATGATCCATGAACACTTGATGCTCATAAATACGTATTTGTTATAGATCAGTTTAATAGATGTCAGAAAGATAAAACGTGTAGTTAAATAATAATTTTATAAATAAATATAAATTTACAGTTTTTTTACTGATTTTTATATATGCGAAATAACACGCGGAATAATTTAATAAAAATATGTTTTTGCTCTGTTCTTCCATAAAGCTAAAACTATATAATATAAACACATGAGTACTATATAATACACTTTGTCTACAATGAAGATGTAAGCTTTAAGCAAAGCTTAAATCCTTTATTGACTAGGGGTTTATAATTTATTATCTTTATGGCAAAAATCAATGGTACATAAAATGTATATTTTGATGAGATCTACAACTTTTGTGGGAATACAACGGAAATATTTTGTTTGGAAATATTTTTTAAAATTCCGAATATTTCAGGAAATGAAAAAAAATCATAATTTTTATTATTTTTTTATGGTTTTTGTCATGAAAATCAAACTTTCGTTAATTTTCACTATTATATTTGTAATTAGCGCGCCAGAATACGTAAGAGTACTCATAATTTTAAAAAAATTGGAGGTCCGATCTAATCGGAAATTTATCAAAAAATAATATAAAATCGTGTTATTCAACTTTGGTGATATTTCAAACATTTTTAAAAAAAGCAGGGTTGGGAAAGTTACTTTGTAAAAGTAACTAGTTACAGTTACAAGTTATCGATTTTGACAAATAACTCGTTACAGTTACATGTGGTTTGGACATCAAATGACAAAAATTATCGTAGACATACAGACATACAGACAACTAAACTTATATATATAACTTTTTGAAAAACCCTGTATATGTAAATGACACTTTTTTACATTGATTATTTATTTATTTATTTCCATATACAGGTTGTTTTATAAATGTTTGGCGTAACTTTAAGAAATGTAAGTCCTTAAATGAAACACCTTGTATATGGAAAATCCAATCCCATGGCAGCCTTACTCGTTAAATTTGGAATAAAATGAGACAATTTGCAAGAGATTCGAGCTACAAATGACGATGTTGTTTGCGGTTATACAGACAAACGCTTGTTCGTTACTAATTCGCCATCCCCGAAAAAAATCGGACCATATATAGATAATTTTTGAAAAATCCTGTATTTCGAAGAACCAAACCCATAGCAGCAATCCTCGTAAAATTTGGAATAAAATAAGATCTCTTGCATTAGAATTGGACCACAAATGACGGAGTGGTTCGCGGGCATACGGACTTCAATCATTCGTACGTATATTTTGGCCTATCATTTTTGAAACACCCAGTTTTTGAAAAATCTGGGCCCTTAGTATCCGTTTCTGGAAAAATGCTAAATTTTGAGACCAGTTGCAAGAGATTCGGAACAAAAAGAACGGAGTAGTTCGCGGGCAAACAGACTTCAGTTATTTATACGTATATTAAGGCCTATTATTTTTGAAACACCCTGTTTTTGAAAAATCCGAGTCCATAGGCGCCATCCCCGAAAAAAATTGGACCATAAATGACGGAGGAGTTCGCGACAATACAAACTTTATTTAAAAAAACGTATATTTTTGCCCATTAGTTTTTAAACAACCCGTTTTTGAAAAATCCGAGCCCATGGTAGCAGTCTCCGGAAAATTTGCTAAATTTTGACACCAGTGGCGTTAAGATCGGATCACAAATGACGAATCAGTCCGAGGAGTTACGGACATACAGACATCGCGACTTATATATATAGATTATTATTTTTGATATAAAATGTTATATTCTATAATATGGTTCTAAATATAGTTTATATAATGTTAACATTTTTAGAAAGATTTACACGTGCGAGTGAACGTAGTCACAGGAAATAGCCGATATTTCGCACTTGTAACACAATATACAATTATATTTTTATACTTTTGCGTTAATCTTTTTTTACATGTTGGATACGTAAATAACGGCATATTGGCTGAAGCACAGCATTCTTTGTGTCTCCTGAAAATAAACAATATACTGTATTTATTTTTTTTGTTCTTGTCATCTTTGTAATTATTATTGGAAAATAAGCAATGTAGCATAAGTTTCATATTGCGTACTGTCAACGTATTTCATCTCAAGTAGCAAACTAATCTCAAATATAGTCTTAGAGACGTTTTAATGACGTTTGCAACTTCAATAAAGCGCCATTTAAACGATATTTGACATCACCTTACTATATTACGTGCATACATACTTTGACAGAAAAGTTACATTTGTACAAAGAGCAAAATAAATTAATGGCAAACTAATAAGGAACATTCACAAATAACGGCATATTGTCTGAAGCACAGCATTCTTTGTGTCTCTTGAAAATAAACAATATACTGTATTTATTTTTTTTGGTTCTTGTCATCTTTGTAATTATTATTGGAAAATAAGCAATGTAGCATAGATTTCATATTGCGTACTGTCAACGTATTTCATTCAACAAACGCATTCAACGATGAATTATGCAACAAATATTATTGATATTACGTTGTTTGAAATACTTGGTTATTTTAAATCAATTTCCCTAATGTTTAATCTTGAAAGACATACATGCTTCTTGTTTAATGACTAATGCTTAGTGCTTATTGTGTGATTTATACATTTTCTAGTTCATTCGAATTACCTCGGTGGTCGAACTGGCTAAGACGCTCGCACGGAATGCTGAGAGATCCAGGTTCAGACCCTGGCTGAGGTAATATTTTTCGCAATAAATTTTAATATTTTGGAGTATAGTAATCCGTTAATTAATTTAATAATACAATTAATATTGTGATATTACTAATCTAGTTTTGTTTTAAATGGCTTTGTTGAAAGTCCGAAAGTAATGACGCACATTTTGAATAAATGAAAAAAGGAAATGTATAAATCGCACAATAGGCACTAAAATTTGTTATGACTATTTTACCTATTTCTACTTGAATTGTATTATGCACATATATAGTCTTATATATATTATTGCAAAAATATTAAAATATTTATTTGTAACACAAAATAGTTGAACTAATTTTTAACTTTAATTAAATTTATTTTAAAATATTTATTAACTTTAATACTTTTCTTTCTCAAGTTCAGTTTGTTTTTGACAGCCATAAAACGTCGGCATTTTTATACCTGAACAATATTTTATGTTTATGTTATTATGTTAATATTTACTGATTTTTACTTCCATTATCGTCATTTTTGAAACGCTACGCAGTGTAGACATAGTCAGTAGCATTTTGTTTCGATTTTTTAATTCAAAATTACGTAAGATCTTTCTATTAAAGAAATTTTTTTTTGCTTTTGAATTTTGCCTAATTTTCAAGGTTTTAAAATAATTATTTCTATGTAAGATGCCTTAATATATCTCATTATATACATTGCCTAGGTATTGTGACGTTTTCTTCGGATAAACATATGCTACGTAATATAATGAATTAACATTATAATAATGATAATATAATATTGTTCAGGTATAAAAATGTCGACGTTTTATGGCTGTCAAAAACAAACTGAACTTGAGAAAGAAAAGTATTAAAGTTAATAAATATTTTGAAATAAAATTAATTAAAGTTAAAAATTAGTTCAACTATTTTGTGTTACTTGATTAAAATTTGATATTAATCTAAACAAAAAGTACAGTAATATAATAATAAATGCAAAGAATTTGTTTTAATTTTTTAGAGAAAATAGAACGAAATCTCTCTTGTATTATTTATTTTATTTTTTAATTATATCTTTTTAAAATTTTTTACGAATAATGAGCGCACAAATATGTGTTCTGTTGTTATATTTCGGAGGCTGTTTGTTTGATTTTTATGAAATTTCATATATGAGAATTTTTAATAATGCTCTTTTCAATTTTGAAATGAAAATTCGAAATTTAAAATAGATCAATTTTTTGTGGCGCAAATTTTTCTAACAAACTATTGTTTAAATTCTACCTTTAGGCGTTTCTTGAGTCTACGATTACGAGTTTGATATCACATTTAAAAAAAATCAAGATGGTGAATTCAATATGGTGGACCAAAATCTAACATTTTTTAGAATTTTTATAAAATCTGATATCTAATTTTTGGGTATTCAATTACAAATTTGTTATCAGATTTTTAAAATTAAAAATGGCGAATATAATATGGTTGACAAAAAATAAAATTTTTTTTCCAATTTTTATAAAATTTGACACCTAGGAGTTTTTCGGATCTTCAATTATGAATTAGATTTTTAAAATTTAAATTGGCGCATCTAACAAACATTAAAAATTTTTACAAAAAGTGATATATATAAGTGGAATAGCGATGACTTCTGATTTTTTTGAAATTGTATTTGTATATTTTGATGCGTTGATTATCAAAATGATGGTAAAAGTTGTCGCAAATTTAATTTTTATGATAAAAACTGAAAAACCAATTAAATTATGGTTTTTAATGTTTATTTCAACAAATATTAAAAATCTTCTCGTGATTTGATAAACAAATGGAAGAGCTAAAAAGATGAATTACAGAAGCAACTGATACTATTACTCTTGAAATGATCAAGAGACACGGTAGTGTCACGCGTTCAAAATACATTTGAAATACAATCGTTAATTGTAATAGTTGTAATTTTAATAAATATTGTTATAATATAAATGTAAATATTGTAGTATAGTGGGTAAATGTAATTTATCAATAGAAATAGAACTATTTGTTATAAAATTTCACTTTTTTATTAACACATTTTTTATTAAGTACTGCCGAGTCGCATGAAATCTGCGTATCTTTCCTCTGAAATTGTCTTATAAACTGTTGATATCTTGTGAATTTTGAACAAAATTACTTTTTTAAAAAAAGTAAAAAAGAACGTCATGTGTGCGCGCGCGCGTGTGTGTGTGTGGCGTGGAGGGGGTGCGCGCGCGCTTTTTTAAAAAAATGTTATTATGTTACATAAATCCAACTATTATTTTTATTTTACGCTGCTCTTATTTTTTTATATAATACAAAATAAATATAAATGCGTGAATTTACAAAAAATTACCTTTTTGAATAAAAGGACAAAAAATTGTTTTCTTTACCAAAATAATGATATGAATTAAATACGCCAATTGTAAGAACAGATATTTATACAAAATTTATTAATTATTATTTTTAACTTTTTTTACTTGTTTGTTAAAATTGCTTCTTTTATTACAATATGTGTATTTATTTCGAAATAAATAGATGTTATTTTGTATAATGACATTTTACTGCTTCATACCTCACAAAGTGCGATATAATTATGTTTTTATATTTTTCAATACATTTCATTGCAAATAACGTTAAACAATCATTTTAACAGTAAACAATAATATAAAATTCAAATACAGCACAAAAAAATGACTCATTTTTTTCCAGACCGGAAGCTTAATATTAAGCGCCAGAGTAATGTCATCTTTTTTGTAGTTCAACTCACTGACAAGGACAAAAATATTCTAACATTAAAACTAAAAAAGTCCAAAAGAGCTTAATATTAAAATGTTATATTTAATAATATGGTTATATTTAATAATTTTGTATATATTATTATAATGGTAAAGCATTTTGATTAACATATTAACATTATATAGAAATAAAAAAAAAGTACAATAAAGATAAATGTTTTATTAAAAAAAACTTAACACTACTATAGGGAAATAATGAAAATGTTTTATTGTAATATTAATAAATGATAAATGATAAACTGTTCATAATTGTTAATTTTTTATAATTATTACTAATTTAGTACTCTTTAAATTACAATCAGTATATTATCACTGATTTATAGTGGCATATTTATAGCTGTAATAATTAGTGAGTATTTACTGTTTTTTAGTGATTTTGTAAGTTAAGTTATAGTTACGGATGAAAAAAGGGAATAAAGTTAAGTTACAGTTACTGAAATAGGATAATTCTAACTGTATATAGCTTTGTTACTAGTAACAAGTTACTTTTTCCTCAATGAATCAAACGAGAAAATTAAACAGCGTCGCGGAAAAGCAGCGTTATACATATCGAATGCGTACTTTATGGTACACACGGATTTTTTATGGATTATTATTAATCGTATGATTTTACAAATATATTATTTGATACTTATTTATTTTTTATTTTTGCAGAGCGATCATATTACAAATAAAAGTGATTTATCAATATCTAGTATATATAATTTTATAGTAGATTATCACAGGTAAATCTTAAAGTCATCTAGTGTTGAATTCATGTACTGGACAACATTTTTGAGGGCAATGACATTTCTTGCATGAAAGTTTTGCATTTTAAACTTTGCATTGTGATATCTTCTCTCGTAGGACACGTAGAGAATAAATGAAAATAGTTTTCTCATACAAATTAAATCCATGTTTTTGATTAAATCTAGTTAGAACACGGTCGGTTCAAGTGTTATTGAGATCTGATAATCTCAGGTGCTCGCAAGTTGCGTACTCGCGTAAAGATACACGGGCGATCTTGCACTGCGCGTTTACTTGGCGCGAGATACTACCATGTCTCGTGATTTGTTACATACAGAAACTTAATAGAATATCTGAAAATATCATGGAAAACTGTTTTTATATGTTCAGATGTGAGAGGATAACGATACAACCGCGATTGGAACGTTTTATGATTTTCTGGTTTGAAAATGAAGTAAGAGTTACTTCGTTATAAGGTACAGAACCCCGAATCGTTTAAGTATGATACAATTAATGAAGTAAAAGCATCCACTGTCATTATGTGAGATTGTGTTCCTAACGCGCGAACTTTAAATTGCCTGATTTGCCTGCTGTACATCTTATTTAAAAGTATTATAATTGCGACGTTTTTGTATTAGGATTTTTGTCTTGTTTTTACGAAAAAAATACGCCATTAAAATAGCCATGAGTTATCGTGCACACACACAACACACACATACTTTTCCAGGAAAGTAAGTTATTTAAGTTGAATAAGACAGTAATCTATTAATTTAGTTAAATTGTGAGATGTTCTCGGAATTTTAAAACCACTTGAAGTAATAAAATGCTAGAAAAGCGATGTATCCTGATGTTCAAGCGCGAGAGAAAAACAAGAATTTATTTAATGTTGCTTTTGATGTTGCGAATTATTTATTTTTGTTGCTTTTGATGTTGCGAATTAGTGCAGTTAATAATTCAGGAGGCTTTACGTATAAATAAAAAAAAAGACTTGCCGTTGTCTTTAACGTTAACGTTAAACTTTACTAAGTTTTTATCTCGATATACTGTGACGATATCACAAATGCTACTTCATCAGTTACATAATCTGACGCGACGCTATGTATTGCTACGACATACATAAAATACTACGTGTATATGCCGCTTACACGTTCTTATCATTACCACGCGTCAGAATAATGCGTCAAATATTAAAATTTTTTTATTTTAATGCGTCACGGCATTACGCGTACGTCAGAAAAAAAGCACATATTTAACTAAACGAAACGCATTTAATCAGTGAAAACGCGCAAGAAATAGAAATCGAGAATAAAACTTGTATCAAACAATATATAATTAAATTTCTAAAATTGCGGGGAAAATTTTTTTATAACTTATATATCATCCAGTACGAAGCATAAAAAAATCGGAACACGCACGCACACACGCACGCACGCACGCACGCACGCACGCACGCACGCACGCACGCACGCACGCACGCACGCACGCACGCACGCACGCACGCACGCACGCACGCACGCACGCACGCACGCACGCACGCACGCACGCACGCACGCACGCACGCACGCACGCACGCACGCACATTCTCTCTCTCCCTTTCCTCTTCCCTTGCTCTCTCTCTAAATAAATTAAAAAATATATATATTGCAGATTATTTGAAATTATATATATATATATATATATATATATAAATTACAAATGCTTTTTTAATTCTTTCTTTTTCTTGTTTTTATTTTTTGCGTCCCTTTCTCTTTGTATCTGGTGACGCCTGCAGAGTTACACGCATTTATATACGCATTTGTATATGTATATGAGTTCGTGTTCGTACACACGTAGTTATCGTGTGAATGTGATGATGCAAACGTATTATGTATAATGAAGCGAGATAAAGAGAGTATTTATCTCTTTGAACTCGTGATCGACAAAACTTTTTCTTATCGCGGTTACACTGGAACTCGAATGTCGCAAGTGTAATTTTTGTTTATGCCATGTATTTCGCAACAATTCGTATTTCCAAGATATGTTATTTTGTCCTCCCTTAATTTTGCTTGAGATTTTTTGATTTGTTACGAAAATTTGATTTGTTACGAAAATAGAAACGTGCAGAGCAACGTTAAAAACTTTGTCTCCCTCTATTTCCTTTTCTTTCAGTTTCTCTCTCTTTCTGTTTTCCCCCTCTTTTCTCATTTGGAGCGTCACATTGCACTGCGCCGCACAGCGGCTCGACTAAACTCAAGTCGATTCTACTCAATCCGACTCTTAACAGTAGCAACTAAACTTGTGTATAGTGTGCCACGCGCGTTCTCGAAGAGCAACATCCAACATGAACGTCTTGCAACTGATAACGGTTTACACCATTGTAATATATGAGAAGAAAGAGGAATCTCATCTTCCAGAAGTGTAACTAAAAGTAAATATACATGAGCAAAACAAGATGATAGAATAATAAATATGTGATTTCTCAATGCAAATTTGGAAAACCAAAATTTGGCACACGGATTTGGCACTACAGATATTAAACTCAAATTACGTCGAAATCAATGTAGCGATCGTGAGTTTGCCTGGCCGTAAGTTTTGCAGCTGTACTTGCAGTTAATTGTCAAGTCTTATTCAATTCATACATCTTCGGTGCAATTACAAAAGAAATAAAAGATTGCGGATAAAGATACAAAAGGATTGTTAAGAGCGTGATAAAACCGAGAGTCTGAGATAGCCGCGACTGATTTCCGAAGGAGTGAAGCAAAATTTTATTTTAATTAGCTAACTCGTTCCTTAAAAGCCCCGAGCTTGACTCATCTTCTGCTCGCGATTCAGCCACGTGTTATTCGGACTTATAATTTCCTCCAGTCTCTAGGTAGAGGTCATATGTGGGAGACGTATTATTGTACGAACGAGTTCATTCATCGTGCAGATTCCAGCTTGCCGGAAGTGACGAGCAATGACTACTACCCAGTTAGTGATGGCAATGATGGTATGATAGTGGTGGTAGTGCGCGCATGGTACCAATCGAGTGTTGCATTGTGCATACAGAACACGTACGTATTCACGCGTATTCACGCACACACGCACTCATGTGCGTGCTGACCTAGAGGAAGCGAAAGGAGAGAAGGAAGGAGAGGATGTCGACTCACCATCGAGTGACCGCGACCGCATCGTGCAACGAGATGTAATGTCTTGCTGTCGATTGACGGCTAGTGGCTCTTTGAAGATTTTACCTTATCGACAATGGACTGGAGTGGTCGGACAGACCGCGCGAGACAACGAAAGGTCGTGCTCTGTGTATCGTTGTTGTTTCCTCATTGGAGTGATTCCGCGTTGCGATCGCTGACGCGATTATGCAGCTGAAAAAAGCGATGCTTAAGATATTCGATCAATGTAAGTTTCATGTGCGTAAACGCGCGAGCTTTCCGCCGTTACTAATAATAATAATTTTGTCCCTTTCCCCGCTCTTGTCTCCCGCCTGTGCGCAAAATAGCGATGAAAGAGTCGCGCGCCGCATCACTTACCGCTCTTGAACCTCTCGAGGTTACGTGTGATGAACGGCGGACACAGTTTAGACCGACGGCTAAATCGCATAGCGTTTCACATCCATCTATATGCGTAACATAGACGAGACAATGCGTGTGCATGATATGTGATTCTCTCGTAACTTCTATTACAGGTTTTCGGATCGTAATAGTGTAATAATGGCAGAGCACAAGTTGGGTTAAACTACGAGATATTGCGGAAAAAACTTGCGATTCTGTCGCATTGTCGTAGCCGTGACGAATAGTTTCGTGGTAGTGCTCTTATCCGGAGAAATTGCGAATGCAGTTTACGAGAGTCGTTAATTCGATGTTTCTAACGTGAAAATAGGTAGTTTTATTTATTAATTGTAAAGCGGAGTTTATTAAATTAGTTTGTCTAAGAGTTTAAATTTTTATTGCACAAATGTGTCTGTTAAACATATTTTGGTGAATTTTAATATATGGAAGTTCTAAAAAATCGTTGATTACAGATCTGAAGTCAGGTCTAAAGTTTAAAAAAATGTGTAAACATATTTAATTAAAATTAGACTTTAGTATTTTTCTTGGTAGTTATTTTGGCTGTCATATTGGATTTGCCATTAAACATTTTTATTTATTACAATTATGAGTGCAAATTTGATATCAGTGTATATATGATCTCTAAACCTGTAGAGATTTTTAATATGAACATGCTTGTTATTATTTTTACTACAGCATAAATATTTTGTTAAAAAGGTGCCAATTTTTACTTTTTTGCTTATAACTTATTGTTAATACATAGTAATTATATACTCACATTATTATACATTATTCATATGTACATATAAGTCTCAGAAACATAACGAAATATAACCAAATATATTATACAAACCAATTATGGAAGATAGAAAAACTACGGAAAAAGGTATATATTTATATATACGGTATATTATGTAAAAGAGTTAAAAATTGTAAATCTTTTTTAAATATTTTAAATTAAGTTTCATTCTTGGATTTAAATTATAATGATAAAATTGTTAAAATCAAAGTAAATTTTTTTATTACACAGAATAATCATGAAAATAACATTATGGTAGATTGTGTAACTTGACGAGAAATGTTAATATGCATAATTACATTGCGCAGCAACAACTTTTTTATTATATGTAGTACATGCACAACAACAATATAAAGATATTGACATTTTTTAAATCGAATTACAGAATCGCTACTAGGATTTATCATTTGCCCCGCTATACATATACGTAATTTAACGTCATGCCAGGTTAACTGTCGCGTCGATGTGCATACGCGGCACACATATGGATGTATGTCGAAAAATCATTTAAATTCGCAGGAGAATAAAGACAAATATCGATCAGAGGAATATCATGTATTACATTCAAATGATATCCAAATAATACTCCCACACTTACACGAATATACAATACGTTGTTCGTGGGGCTCGCAGTGGCGCTAGCGCAGTTGTTTTCGTTTCTTGTTATCGCTCATTTGACAATCTGGTGATATCTTTTTTTGAACTCTAAATGCACTTCGAGCTACGTAGCATACGTATGCACATATATGTATTTGCACTATGTGGCTCAAAAGCGATATGTTGCGTTGTCGCGCATAAAATGAAAGCTGGCGATTAAAGAAAAGTGAGATATATGATGTGAGCATTTTACACGTGTTTAAATAAATGCGACTTTCTAGGAAAAAGAAAAATAAACATACACTCGTTTTACTATCGGTTTACACTTGCGATGCTAATATCATGATGAGATTCTCAATGATAAGTCTTATTACAAGCAAGAATTACAATTTTTTGAATTTAAAATGAAATTTTTATCGCATTTAGCTCGCTCTAAGTATCATTTATTGATGAAACTGTTTATATTTACGTGTTTGGTAGATAATTATAGTGTCAAAACTCATCCAAGAATAAAACAATAACAATAGTTATTGTTTTATTCTTGGATGAGTTTTGACACTATAATAACAATAGTTATTGTTTTATTTCATCATACAACACATATCATCGACGACCAAATCTTATCGCGTCATACGTATTACATATATTTTTGTTTGAAAAAGAAAAAAATGATTAAAAATTTGTGAATTTTGCGAGTTTTATAGAAGTCGCTTTATGAACGTAAAAAAAGAAATAAATAATTTGAAATTGTCTTTTGCAAATAGTGTATTGCAACATACTAATTAAAAAAATTATTTTTGAAAATAAGGTATCAAATTTACAGAGATTATAGTCAAAATAAAATTAATAAAAATTTTACCGATTCTTAACCCTCACAGTATCGAATATTGTAGTAAAGTTGTAAGGAGATTACAATCTTACACATGTTAATGAGAATGTTACTGGGATGTGCCACTAACCTTACAATATAACTTAACATTGTAATATTGCTGAAAGGCTAATAAAACATTATTTTAATATTCTAGTAATCTTACGCGTGATTATATTATTTTTCTCTATCTAATATGCATATTTTTTATACATATTTATAAAATAATTTATTTATTAGAAATTAAATTAAACTTACTCTCTAAATTTTTTAGAGTAAAAATCTCACTCGAAATATGGAGTGACACACCGAGCCACTCAAATTGTAGTTACTTCTCACTCTTATAGAGTGAATTCTTTCAGTCTTTATCGAGAAGTGAACTTTTTTACTTTTTATTTTGGAGTAAATGTTTTTTTGGAGTGAATATTTCACTCGTAATTGAAGAGTCACTTTACTGTGCCGCCGCGCGCTTGCCATCCAGTTATATTAGTGCGTGGCGTCGCCGAAAGGCGGCTTAGCTCTCTTGGGAGTAAGATGCAGTCGATGCGTTACATAGACCACCGGCAACGCGATTAAAGCAAGCAAAGATCAGTTTTCTTTGCTGCGAGAGAAGCCGCCTATTGGCGGATGAACGTGCAAAGGTGTGGCTAAGGATCGCTACATAATGTTTTTACGGAATGTATTTCGATACAGCTAGGTTATATGGTTTACTTATTTTAATTGAGTGAGTGGATTCACTCCAAGAAAAGTAAAACGTTTACTCCAGTCGAGCAATACTTGCATTTTAATCGAGTAAAAAGTTTACTCTAAAGTTTAAGTGAAACATTCCATCTTATAAAAAATGAGACGTTACTCCATTTCGAATAACAGTATTTTCACCATTGTTTAGAGTGAAATTTTGCTCTTTTGAAGTAACATTTTACATCAAGAAATTGAGAGTTATAAATAACGAACATTAAAAAAAATTTCTGTAATATTGCATTAAGGTGGTTCTTGCATTTAGGTCAAATGTAGATAGCCCAGAAAAAAGACATTAAATAAAAGATTACC
This sequence comes from Monomorium pharaonis, assembly GCF_013373865.1. Classification (NCBI taxonomy): domain Eukaryota; kingdom Metazoa; phylum Arthropoda; class Insecta; order Hymenoptera; family Formicidae; genus Monomorium; species Monomorium pharaonis. The sequence goes on along the minus strand of NC_050471.1, from coordinate 62,251 downwards.
AATTCTAGAATGTGTCTGCAAAATTTCAGACTTTTTTTACCGTTTGGTTCTGGAAATATATGTCCGAAAACTTTACCAATTTTACATGGTGATAATAGGGAAAGGGGAATCAGATTGCACATTCATGGAATATGTTCATACTTCTTTAGATGAACGAATAAAAAACTATTTAATCTTTGCAATAAAAATTTCTAAAGATACTGACGCGACTAAACTGATTAATTGTACCGTATATAAATAAAACGAAATTTTTGACAAACTTTCGGCAACTTTTGACACGTCACGAGAGTCATGGCGAACGTTTTGAATGGCTGCTTGGCAACGTCGCACGCGTCACTGACGCACAAGGCGCATGTCCTATCATTTTCATGTCCTACCTTTCTTCGTTTCGTTTCAGAATGACCTTTGCGTCGAGGCTCATGTTTACACGCACTAATAGTTTGGTTATGACGATACACCAGACACTCCGGCGACCAAAGTACTACAAGAACCATCTTAATCCTTAATGTACACATTTCCGAATAATTGAATACTGTACACAAGGAATCTGCTGGACCACAACGATTAAAACAGTTGCCACGTATGTTGTATTGGAAAATTTGATTTAAAAAAATATAAGGATATTCTTGAAATCGTAGAAAAAGGTTCAATAATTTTTTTAAAGAATTTTAATATTTACATAATGAAAAAAATGCATAAAGAAAAAAACGCGAAAAATGTTTTTTTACTAAAAAAATTACATTTTACGTAATATTTATGATATTAAAAAAATTCCATCGAGGTCATATTCTTAAAATACATTTTGAGAAAAAAATTAGTCCAGATGCCCGCGCTGAAAAAAGGTATTTATTTTGACGTACGAAGGAGGAAATTTTGGGAAAAAATTTAATATCTAAAAATTACACATATACATGATTATAATTGTCATAAACAAATTTTTTAATGTTTAATGGTATTATAGTAATACAAAATACGTTTTAAAATAGAAACAAAATATACTTATAAAAAAGTTTAATCAATTCCGACACAGTCAAGGCACATACCTACATGGTGGTCGCACATATAGCGCTCACATGGAGTACATAAATATTTTGTTTTTCTGTTCATGAAAAATTTGGAAGCTGGGAAAGCCGCGTTCGTGTGTGTAAAAGTACGTGTGAAGGAAGCGGCAATTTATCGAGAGTCTACTGTATTGTACAAAGAAAATTCTTTATAATTTTTTTTAATACTTACAATTTATAATAAGAATCACTAAAAAACAAAAGATTTTTAAAAATTCGGAAATTTAATCGGAAATATCCGTCAAATACACATGGGGTCCACTGGACCCCACATTTCAACATCGAACTATCAACGCTAATGAGTCGAGCTATATATATATATATATATATATATATATATATATATATATATATATGGTACTTCAAATAAAAGATAGATAGTGCCATAGATTCAAGGTTTTGAATACCTTAGTGAAAATTTGGACTTGAATTTTGTTGGGGTTCACTGAACCTCATGTGTACAGTAAGGGTTAATATTAATATCACATTACTGACAACTCACAAAACATTAAAATATACTTAATACATACATTGTATATACATTTATGTATATTGCATATTCCAGATATATACTTTCTTGATGTAATATACATACAATAAATGTGAAATGTATGCGCAAATGAAACCATCTTAATGTATATAGAAGGTTTATAGTATATACATATGTATATGATATATACATTGTATGTATGTATATTCTGTATATACATTATTATATGTAATATGTATATATTACATATACATTTGTACACACATTACATACCCAGTAAACATTAGAACATCCTATGTATGTCTTATGCATATGAATATTTCATATTCTATGTATATGCAAAGAATATGAAAAGTATATAAAACGCATATCATATGTATGTGAAATAATTACGTTATTTTTTTTAAATAAAAATTTTTATAATTCTGTCTTTATTTCTTTTCTTATAGACTGACATATCAATCTCAGTTTAGTATGATATGTCGATGGCAAAATCTTATTTCACGCTCTTGGGTGAGTTTCTTTTATTCATTAGAAAGTGCACTTTGTTCACAAAAAAACGCTACATAGCAGTGGCGAAAACAATACTTTTCACATTCTCTGTATATACATAGAATATGAAATATCTATATATGTATATACATAGGACATAAACAGGACATACGTAGGATGTTTATTGGGATGCATATACAGATGTTATATACAATTTATACATAATTTGTATAAACTTTGTGGTATGTAATATGTACATATACATTGTTGTACATTTTACATATATACAAAAAGATCTTTATTTTCCTATTATTTTCTAAAGGAAATTTCCTACCAATTTAAGCAAATTTTGAAAATTGCTCAAAAATTTTATTTTAGACTAGGTTCCTCCTTAAGATACGTTATTATTGTTATCGTTTTCAAAAATGCTGTCCAGTACATAAATTCAACACTAGATGGCTTTAAGACTTACTTGTGACAATCTCCTATAAAATATTGATATACTACTTATTGATATATAAATACATCGATAAATTGCTGTTGTTTATGATGTGATCGCTTTGCAAGAATAAATAAACAAATAAATGAATGTCAAGTGATATCCGTAAATGGTATGGTTTAATGATCTCTATAAAAAAATTGTGTATGCCGCGAAGTGCGCATTCGCAGTTGATTTGTAAAATCACAAAATGCAAGAATACTTTTGATAAATTCAACCTAAGTGATATTTTTTTATAACGAAAAAAATTACAAATCCAAGATAAAACTTTTGATAAAATTTAACCTAAGTAATATACATTCTTAAAATGGTATAACTTTGATTATTAAGTAACAATTATTTTAAATAAAAAATTATTGTATTTACACACACAAATTAATTTTTCTACAAAAATAATGATATGTAAATATTTTGCGCCAATTAAAAGTGAACGTTAAAAAGATTATAGAAGCAACTCATACTATTACTCTTGAAATGATCAAGAGACATGGTAATGTCACGCGTTCAAAATACGGGAACAAATGTAATTTGACAGGACCATCTTTGTATAAAGTGGGAAAAGGATATTTTGAAATATATATATATATATATATATATATATATATATATATATATATATATATATATATACAATCGTTAATTGTAATTATAATAGTTGTAATTTTAATAAATATTGTTATATAAATAGAAATGTTATAGTATAGCGTGTAAATGTAATTTATCAATAGAAATAAAACTATTTGTAAAATTTCACTTTCTTATTAACACATTTTTTATTAAGTATTACCAAGTTGCATGAAATCTGTGTATCTTTTCTCTGAAATTGTTTTATGAAGTATTAATATCTTGTGAATTTTGAACAAAATTACTTTTTTAAAAAAAGTTAAAAAAAGGACGCCGTGTGTGTATATGTGTGTGTGTGTGCACGCGCGCGCGCGCGCGCGTGCCCTTTTTTAAAGAAAATGCCATAATGTTACATAAATCTAAGTGGTAATATTTTTATTTTACATTGTTTTTATTTTTTACATAATATAAAATGAATGTATATGTAATCAATGTATGTATGTAAAATCACTAGAAAGTGTCTTTTCAAAAATGAAGGAATACAAAATTATCTTTTTTACAATAGTAATGATATAAAGAAAATACCGCAATTATAAGAATAGATATTTATACAAACAAAAAATTTATTTTTTATTACTATTTAATATTAATGTTTATTAATATTAATATTAATATTAATGTTTGTAATATTATATTATATTCCATAATATGGTTCTGTATATATTTCTGTAATGGTAAAGTATTTTAAGTGTTTTGATTAATATATTAACGTTATATAAAAATTAAAGAAAGCATAATAAAGATATGGAACTCTGCATTAGTAGACTGTTTGGGGCTCTGAATTTACCAACGCGGGGTAATTTCTTATTGCTTGGTTTCACTCTTTGTGGTTTCACTCTTGAAATTTAGGGACATAGCGGTTTAGCCAGTTTATGTTTACTTCAAGACTACTAAATGTATTCGGCACTTAATTTATAAAACTGAAAAATGTAGGAAATTTTATTGCTTCCGTATTTTCTTTAATGTGTTTGCGTCACAGCGGCGATCCATTCGACAGGATCAAAGGCGTGTTAGCGACGCCAATCTCTTTGGCAGGCTGCTACAAACGCAGTTCCGAACTGCACATTTTTTTATCATTTGTACTTTTTTTGTTTTTCCGGATCTGTCGACCATAAAATTGCAAACAGAGCGACGTCTCAGGTCAAGTCAGTTGTAGCTAGCCGTCTGAAGAACTCACATTTTGTACTTCTGAACCATCTCGAATAAATTATATTCCCTACACTTCTAATCCATTATTTTTCTACATAAAATTTATAGATATAAAATATTATTAGACAAAATCCAGCTTTGATCGCAATCGGCGTTCCTTATTTACTAATTAATCACAATCTCGCACAAATTTTGATCTTTATGAACACGTCGTAACTACGAAACTGCTTATTACGCGACTGCTCCCCCACTCACGCTACTCACGTGCACGGAGAGCATATAGAGGAGATAATTTCTATTAACGCGGAGTTGACTAAAGTCTATATTAGACTAACGATTAGGATTGAGATTGGATTGAAATCTAACCAATCAGAGCAAGTAAATTAAACAAAAGTTTTAAAAACTTTGTTCCAATTCGTCAAATTTCAATCTAATCTCAATCCCAACTTTTTTTTCAATAAAACATTTACAGTGAAATTTTGCGTTATAATCCCGTATGAAATTAACGATTGGGATCGTTAGTTCTATACGGGTTTATAACGCAGGGTTTCACTGTAAATGTTTTATTAAAAAAATAACTTGGCGCTGAAAACACACACACACACACACACACACACACACACACACACACACACACACACACACACACACACACACACACACACACACACACACACACACACACACACACACTTGGCGCTTTTTTATCTTTTCTAAAAAAGTAATTTTGTATAGTAACTGAATTGATCATGAGAGATTCAAACGCATTCTTTTGCGCGTTATGCCTATTACCAAGGCGAATATACGGTGCGTATTTGTATTAGCCAAGGTAACTGCTGTTATTTTGTTGCGTAACTTAGCAGATTACGAGAAACGACAGGTTTTTCGCGATGACATGCGATTTTTGTCCTCGATCAGAGAATGATTTTACTTTTTGCTTCTGGGTGTTCTTCGATTCGATATAGACAAATTTCTCCTGTGACCAATTACGAAGTACTATGCTCGACTCTTGATTTTTTATTTTTAATATGATGATATAACATCATGTATGATGGAAGAATCGGCGAAAATAGAAAGAAAGTATAATATACAAGGACACTAAAGTGAGATGTATACTTTGTGTTTCGTACGCGTTTTCTAGTCTATGCGACGACGCAACTTATTCGCGCGTATATCTGCGTGCGTGCGTGTATGCACGCATACGTATGATAGTTGAGTTTAATATAGCTGCATGTTGTGCCGCCTTGCGTTGCCTAACATTTACCTCGACACATGCCAAAAGTGAAGCTTAACGGGACGAGAGTCCATTTTCTTTCTCCTTGAGAAAAAAAATTAAAAATGGTGCACACGCTTCTGTTAGTGCTGTTCTCTCGTTGTCAGTCTCTTTGGGTATGGTTTTTCTCGTTCGAATTTGACAATAAGATGCGTGAAATGTTGGTAATTGATCTGTTTTGGCGTGCATTTGTTTACGTTTCTCTTCTTTGATTCAATGATTTCGATGGTTTTGATTACAGAACTGCACATTTTTTGCATTCTTGAAGAGAAAAGTAATTTTCTGTGGTTTTTTGTGTGCTAAATCTGAATCTATAAAATAAAACTATTCTATCATATTTTAAAAAAATTGGGTTGAAGAGCTCTCCAAAAATACGTTTTAGGACATTTTTAAAGCTTTGTAGTTGATTCAATGTATGATAAACTTTAAAAAGAATAAAATTAATGTTTGAACATTGTGTTTTAATTTAAAAATTGAATTATTTATTTTTATGTTGAATTTTTTATCTAATCTTTCTCTGGTATCGTCAAATGTTTGACACTTTTTAAGGTAAAAATATAGTATAACGCTCTCCTTACCAATTTTTTTAAATTTTCAGAATTTGTCTACTTTTATGTGTAGGATTTTTTTCTCCGAAACGAAAATTTGTTGCTCGTGTTTCATTTTATTCTTTTTTTATTAAATAAAGTTTTATGACGTCGATAAGTAGGAAATTGTTAACCTATAACTATATGATACTTTATTTTCTGCACATATTTAATATTATATTGTCTGCCAATTTGAATGGAATCTTTGTTATAATTTTATTAAAAAATAGATTATTCTGTTGAGCAATTAAATAAAAATCTTTGGCCAGTATAAGATGTTGTTGAAGATGCAAAATTGTGACCAAAAATTTATTTTGGGAAAATGTTTTGCAAAATGCTTTGGGACTTGATTAATTTTGCTTTTTTAAATGCCATTTCCAGAGAATATTAATATAACATTTTAACATTTACATTAAAAGAAGCATATACAAAAATTGTGAAACGTGATATTAAACTATAATTAACCTATAACTATTAACAAAAAAATATTTTTAGCAGTTTTAACAAAAGCGACGTAGCCATGTATATATGTAATTACAGTGTATATTTTCAAAAAATATTAGACTAATTAAAATATTAGAACTTTAATCCTTGTAAAAAGTATTGAAATGTAATTATTTTAAATATTATTTTATTCAAAATTATTCGACCTGTTTCATTGCTTTAACAAAAAAATTATTTATCGCTTAATTTAAACATTAAGGGAGTTCATGCTTATAACACAGGTCGACATTAAACGTGCAATCAGAATGGGATATATTATTTCTCGTAAATTTTTGGTTGCTGAAACCGAATCCGTCAACAAAATTTTGCTATCATGTCAAGTTTTTGAGAAAATTGAAGTCAAATGTGCGAAAAAACGCATTTTTCGACATATTTCATATAATGTGGTAGGTGAACATGTCGTGCTAAAGACTTTTTGAATGTAAGGTTGTATTAAAGATTAACCTTCTTGCGCAGTAGTCATTATGATAAAAATAGTTTCCAAATGCAGTAATTTTTTAAATTTAGTCTAAAATACGATTTTGGTGCACTTCTATGTTTTCGAAGTCGCCAATTACGAATCCGTAGTTAGAATTACGAAATTCAAAATGGCGGATTGAATATGGCGATTGCTAATCGTATTTTTGCAAAAATCTTAAAAGTTATGTGATGATTTTGATCCAAAATAAATATATATAAGTTTTTTGGACAAAAATAAAAAAAACAAACAAATGTGCAAGATCGAAATATAATGCCTCTTTGTGGCACATCCTGGGTATATCGAATACTGTATAGCTGATTTTAGTTGTAACAAATATTAATAAATGTAGATTTTTTTATTACTTCAAATAATTACAAACATTCAAATAATTACAACATTTTTGTTGCTCGTAATTAGCGATCTTAAAAACCTATATTATTTTATTTGGTTTAAATAACTCAAAGTTATGGAAGAAATATGATTTTCAGCTTCTATATTCGATCTGCCATTTAGAATTCTGCAAATTTTTCTTTGAATTTTTAATTAGTGGCCGCACAAACTTATACTATATATTGTTTTTGGGTCAAAATGATTACATAAACTTCTAAGATTTTTGCAAAAATACGATTAGCAGTCGTTATATTGAATCCGTCATTTTTAATTTTGTGATTCTGACGGATTCACAATCAGGGACCCCAAAAACTCCCGAGTAAGAATTTTTAAACCGTTTTTAATTAATTTTAAACCATTTATAAATCGATTCAAATTTGCATAATGTAAAAAAGTTTATAATTTTTCTATAATTTTAATGATTATAATAACATAAAAATAGGACTTTCTACCTGTACAACATTATTTTACAGATTGTCAGCTTTTATATCCGCTTTTATAGATATGTCTAAATGAATTAGGTCAAAAGTTATGACAAAAAATGTGTGGATGAGTTAACTTGTCCTCCTGCATATGGGAACAGTTTTGTTTGGACGAGTTAACTCAGTTTTCTGCGCAGGAGAGTTAAACCTTCCGCTTTCTTTTCTTTAGCTGTTATGTACTTAAGGGAGTTCCGCTGCCAAATCAAAATGAACAGATTTTCATGAAACTTTGTAGAGAAATTCAAATTGATTGTTAAAATTTTAAAAAGCTGAATCAGTTATTTAGCCAGTTATTTAGTTACATGGACTCTTATGGGAATCGATGATTTTTCATGATCTTTCGGTTTTTATCGTCGTATTAAATGTAGAAGTAATGAACAGATGTTAGTGAAACTTTACAACGATACATCTTATTGTTAGCTATCCAGAAAAGTACTGTTAAATTTTTGAAACGATGCACTTGCTTATTTGAGTGAAATAATTGATGAAAGGATGAAAAAAGTTCAGAATAATCGAAGCAATACAGCACGTAAGTGTGGTAAATGTATGCTAGTGATGTAACATGAATTTCAAATTGTTGTATTTAGTTATCTAAGGATGGTATAATAGTGAAGAATGTTTATTTTTAATTAAAAAAATAATTATTTTACTAATGAGGGTAGTACTTTATGGTTAATACTTAGGCGAATTTTTTCTCATATTTACTATTATTACTTTAGATCATATACAGCAAAAAAAGAAACAAAATAGTTATTTTTTTACTTGAACCTCTGTGCCGGGCCTGAACAAAGGAATTCCCTTAAGTCTGTGTGTAAAATGTGCGTGAAATGAGCGTATATACAGGGTGTTTCTTAATGGATGTCCCAACTTGATTTTTCAGACTAGTTTGGAGCAAATTTGACCGTTTTTATACTTTCTTTTTATAATAATGAATTTAATACATGGGTTCGAAGGTGCTTTTTATAATAAAAATGTCCTTTTTATTTGTTTAAATAATTATTTTTTAAACAATTTTTGAACAGTTATTAAAAAAAATATATTAAAATTTATTATTACTATATGCAATAGTTTTGTGATCCACAATCGTTATACTATGCAATCATACACGCACTCTTAAAAGCCAAAAATCTGTTCAAAATTTGAGAATTTTATACGAAAATTTTATTGATTACATTGAAATGTTGAATATTTTAAAAATAAATATTCTAAGATACACTGATCTTTCATTGTTAATAACTTATCTTTTTAATAAAAATTGACGAAAATATGTTTATTTTTATCCACATTGACTCTGTATGATTGATTTGTTGAAGTGATTAACGAAACTGTTGAATATTCGCGTAATTAATGGATAGAACATGATAAAAATGTAGGCCTACATTTGCGGAGCATCGAGGAGCCGAGGATGACAGCGGAGACGGCAGTTCCCTGTATACAAGGAGTACAGGGATCTCAGAGCGGCATAGTGAGTCAGAGTATATTACAACAAGATGGAAACGGTGGCAGCGGTGGCGGTAGCGCTTATTATTCTTCGACGTCGACTTCGACAGTGTATGATCCGGAATACTCCCGTATGGAGGCTTGGCTCGATGAGCACCCCGACTTCGTCAATGATTATTTTCTTAGGTAATTGCTCTTTTCGAATTGGCGGTGGATGCACAGATAGATTTACATTTATTTTGCGAATATATTGAGTAGGTTTGAATTGTTATTCTTGAAAAATGTTAAAAAAAGCTATATAATTAAATTGCCTCTTTTGCATCAATCTATTTCTTTTATGTATTCTTTTTATTCTATTTGTGTGTATTATCCATTTTTTTTGCAATATTTAAAAAATTCTTTTTGCTTGTTTTTTTCTAAAGTTTTTTTTGGATATTGGCCAACATCGCAATAAAAAAATAGATAAAACACACGTACACCTATTTATAAATATATTATTACTATTTTTGGTCAATAGAAAAGTGACACGGCAGACTGTGGACTTGTGGTTGGTGTCACATGCGACGCCAACTTCGTCATCCAGCAGTTGCGTCGAACTTTCGAGCCCGAACCACGCTACAGCTGGCAATTCATCTTCCGGTCGAGGTGGCGCTGGCGGTTCGGGGGCTACGACACCTGTACGCAAAATCTCAGCGCACGAATTTGAGCGCGGGGGTCTTCTGAAGCCAATCGTCAACACAATTGACGGGACGCCAACTTTCTTGAGCGTATCAACGAGTGATGCCGGTCAGTCAGGTGGGTCGCAAGTTGGATCCGGTAATTCAAATCGCCCGCAAAGACGATCAAGACACGAACTCAAGCATCTCGACGAAAAGGATCTAATTTTCGAATTGGTAGGATTTTCAATAATATACCGCTGATCTCTTGAATACTTAAACATTTATAAGGTCTCTACAGGTCAAAGACATTTGCAACGAGCTAGACGTGAGATCGTTGTGCCACAAAATCTTGCAGAACGTGAGCACGCTCCTTCATGCAGATCGCGGATCATTATTTCTTGTCCAAGGGGAAAGAAGTGGCACCGCTACTGCCGCTGATGCTGCCGTTGCCACCACAAATTTACCATCTCCTTCAAATTACGAGGCCCCCGCAAACAATTCCGACAAGGAAAACAACTTACAACGCAATGATCAATCCTGTTTGAGGAGTAGGTGTTTGGTGTCGAAGTTATTTGATGTCTGCTCAAGATCAACATTGTTAGAAATGGAAAAAAAAGATGAGATTAAGATTCCCTGGGGTACCGGAATCGTCGGATACGTCGCTGAAAGTGGAGAACCCGTCAATATACCGGACGCTTACAAGGTGAGATATGGAGATACCATCGAATAACTAGCATTTTTATGTCTGTTTCATGTTTAATGAGAACGCGATGCGTTCCACTGTTATCGTACTTATATCGTTAATTAATCACTGCTGTGATGAAAAATTTTCTCAGAATTAAAAAACATAGAAAGAATATTGAGGCTATAACAGTACAACGCGGTAATTGGTGCGTGATTAATATTCATTTTTATTAATTAACGTTTAATACATTTAAACAAATCCGATGCAGAATAGAAATTTGAACGCGTTTCGATTGTATTTTGAATCCTTATCAACGGAAATAAACGAAAATAAATTAATGTAAAAGAAGAAATGACGGAGTCAAAAGAAGTATGATGTGTTTATAAGCCGAGCGATTAAAATTTGTGAATTCTTCTGAAGCTATTGATTCCCCTCTTGTCCATCTTAGTTGGTCTACCGAATGGATCAAACGGGTGTTCACAAATTCCATATGCTCTTACAACAGGCTTTGTTACAGAATAATAAATTAAAGTGGTTGTTAAACATGTTTGGAAAATTTCGCAGTTAATTAGTCAGAGTTTTTTAGACGAGAAACCGACATTACAATATTTCGATGTCATTTGTTTGAAGATCTAAACACGAAACAATGCGAGTATTTCGACACACGAATTTTTAGTATCTCAGAATTTTTATACGAAATGGGATATTTTTAGAAATAGAAAATTTACATCTTTTTGAATTTTTTTATATAACTTGCAGATTTTTTAAAAATGTATATTATATAAATTTTTTAGAATTTCTATAATTTTGCAAGAAAATTATATAGAAATTCTGAAAAATTCTAAAATTTACATAAAAATTCATGATTACGTTGTAAAAAATTTACAAAAAAATTATATTTCTTTATATGAATCTTTTATAGAATATTTCAGAATTCGCAGATATAAAAAATTGTGAGAAAAAATGTAGATTTTCTTAATATTTCTAAACAATTTTAATTTAGATAAAAAAATTATTATGGTGGAACTTTTCAATGAATTATGATTTGTTTATATTCAAAATGCGATTATTTTTCAAGCAAGCAGATGTGCACAAATAAACTTTGTTTCATGATTAAAAGTTTTATTTTGTTTTCCATTAATTTTTATTTTGCTTACTATTAATTAATTTTTTTGAGAGTAGTCTGATACATTATTTATTTGTTGAGAAACTCGGATAGAAATATTTCGATAGTCAAATTTGAAGAAATAGATTATGTACAGAATCTGTTATAAATTTTTAATGCTACAGAGGCATTAAATTTTACAGATTACAAATATTACTCTGTAATATCTGATGATGTTGGCAGACTGTTACTAAAAATCTGACAGAATCTGTTGACATATTCTGTTGACAGAATCTGTTCTTGTTGACAGAATCTGTTGACTATGTCAGCAAATTGACAGCAGAAACTAAACAGGTTCTGCAGCTGATAGAAACTGATGGCAAATTGATGCCAAAAACTGAACAGAATCTGTGCAACACAATCTGACAGCAAATTGTTGGCAAATCGAAGGTCTGTTCTGTTCAGTGAATATAATATTTGCAAGATTAGCGTTAGGTGGTTTTGCATGTAAAATTTAGCAGCTTCTATATAGAGGAGAAAGTAGTAATATTGTCAGTGTGGATAATATGGCTACCCATATTAATCTCCATTATTATTAATGAATTCTAATAACCATTTGTGGTATCATTTGTTTAATAGCCTGATGTTATACAGTGACGCTAATATGACAAAGTGCAATAATCAACATTTGTTATAAGATATTTTTACATTCGAGAATTTCGAAAATTTTGTAAGGTACATTTTAACATTTAATTACACATACTTCCACATTCTTTTTAAATTTAAACGCATTGTCGCCCAAATGTATATACGCTTGTTGTCATTTAACTTTTTATTTGGCTCTACATATTTTGAGTTATACAAAATTAAACAATAATATAGGATTTTGTTAATATGCCCGTCTGAGCGTGCTGGTAACATGGTCTTTTAAGATCTTAATATCGGGACAATTCCTTGATAACTCGTTTGTTGCTGTTTTATTAACCATTCACGTGACAGTATACATATCGAGTATGTCTTGCGACAGAAGGAAGAGATTATGTGTAAGTGTATGTATTTTGCAATATTTTTTTTTCTGTAATTATAGCACAATATATTTTGGGTGCGTTTTACTTAACGTTTGCAACGCTTGCGACTGTCATTGTTGTTTATCAAATATTTAACAATTCGTTCTTTCAATTTAAAGGTTATTTTTATTTAATTCCCATTAACCATAAAAAAATTACCTGTTTTAATATAACAATTTATTTTACATAAACATATAATTTTCTAACAAAATACTGTCACTTTTTAAAACAAAATCAATTATTTACATCTTTTTTTGTGATGGTTATATTACCCTCGTTGTTTCTCTTTGGCCTATTATGCAGTGTCCCTACATTTTTATAAATGATATAATAGAGGAAAGGCACCGAACAGTTTCCTAAATTGGAACTTCCTTATTTCTTGGAAACTAAACATCGCACCATACGTATTCTGATAAAAATATGACCTGCTTATAGTTAATTAAAGAAATAAAAACTCATTTTATACATTCATATCTTTTTATATATAAAATCTGCTAAAAACGAGTTCGTCAAAAGCGAGAGTTATATTTGTACGATTTTGTCTTAAACAAACTTAACAGAATAATTTTTAGTCTGTAGAATTACATAATACATAATAAGAAGTATAAATTAAGAAAATGTAACATGAATACTTCGATCGTATAGAAATTCTAAATTAGGCGTCCATTTTGTCAGGTGCCCTTTTTGACATGTGTTATGAAAACATTAATCATTAAGAAAATACGAAACAGTATTATAAAAATTACTATACCGTTTGATAGAAGATACTTTCTAATTTGTATTTATGTTCTTAACATTATTTTTCTAACTGTTATTTAAGAAATACTGTCCAAAAACAAAGTGGTGTTCTAAACTCGGTGCCTTTTTCTTATAGTAAATATTTTATAATTTTGAATTTAAAATCTAATGAACACACAACACTTTGATGAATATAATGGCAAAGTTTCAATTCATATTGATTATTAACAAAGTTATTGTATAAAATGTAAATGGGTGGCCGTATTACTATCTTTTTTTCTAATATATTTTTATACCAAAATCTATAGGTTCAAAATTTTAATAGGACGACACATTAGCCTAACAAGTAAAACAGATAATCTTTATATTATTTACAAAATCGTTAAAAAATAGTAGTGTTTTTTGGTAGAGCTGAGCACAAAATAAAAACAATATGTCTCGTGATAAAATTTAGCTGTAATTCTGAACAGAATACGTCCTAAGACGCGTAACTTGTTTTCGTAAGATTCATAAGAACTTACGAGAGATTTATAATTCTCTGCGTATCATATGTTATTTATAAATATCTACGATTTTTCATAAATCTTACAGCTAACTGAAAGTTGTTAGTAAAGTTATAGTTTATGAATTTTACCACATTTTCAATGTTATTATTATGTATAAATTGAAACATAAATATACATACATACATACATGGATGTTTAGTTGACGAAGAATACAACAGATATTATAAAAATCATATTAGTAACTTTATTATCATTGAACATTATTATTGAGATAATCTGCTTTAAATTGCGGTGTACGTAAAATTGTAATTAAGCTTGCCTTCAGCTCGTGCGTCCATTTCCTGTATTTGTGGACAGCCAAACCATACGAGTTGCATATGTTATTATATATTTTAAGTGCGTGAATAGTCATTGCGTTCCTCTTTCAGAGATTTTTTTGTGAGTTTATTGTGTCATATTCGTTAATGGATATTTGGTACTTTTGACTGTATTTTTATGATGTGATCTGTACTGTTTTATTATATAACTTTTCCTGTTTTTACAATAAATTGGCATATCACTTTTAAGGTACTAAGCTCTTCTTTTCTCATCCAATTCCATACGTTATCTGGCTTATTCGCTCCAACCTTGTTGAGGCATTCTATAAGATTCATTTTCATTCTTATTTGATCATATACGGTGCGTTCAGGAAAACACTATTAACGCTACGAACGCTAACGTTATCTAGACTGTTCCTGGAGCTAAAGGCATGATAGTGAGTTCCATGAACATCTATAGTGCAGCAGACGTAGTTGCGCAGTTGCTTAGCCACTGCCAACAATATTAATTAAATTTTTATATATTTAATATAATAATTATTATATAACATAATAATATAATAATTATATTTAATATAATTTTTCCTATAAATATATATATATATATATATATATATATATATATATATATGTTATACTATAAATATATATTTATATTATATCAAAATATAATAATAATAATAATAAAATGGTTATTAAACTAAATTTTTAAATGAAAATTTTAATTATTAAAGTTTACTGAATAAAAAATTTGTTAAAGTTATCTACGATTTTATTAAATTTTTAAAATTTTTAAATAAATCAAATAATATAATTAATAAGCTTCATATATTACTCTCTTTAATTGAAATTATTTTATATACATATAATAAAATAAAATAATTTCAACAATTTCCTATGAATTTTCATCTTATTCCATTTTTCTACATCAAATTAAAATGAAATTAATAAATTTGTATTTTTATTTAGGAGCGTCTCAGAGTGCGCACAGTGTAAAACGGATACCACCAATCAGATTACTGCTTTAGTTAAAGTTAGGATAAATTTATAGAATTTAATTGGTTGTGTCTGTTTTACACTGTGCGTATCTGGGACTCACTTAATTATTTCACATATCATATTTGAGGCTTTGTGCCTAATATTATTTTTTAATGTGAATTTATGTTTTTTACCCAGTGCATTATTATGTCATACATTGTCGGTCTTGAAATGCATTATTTAAACTAAAATTTTAAAATAATATGATTACCTTGATAATTAATTTAATCGATAATGATATTTAAGTCGTTTACATATTCGCAATCTATATGATACAGAAAAAGATTGCATTTCAAGACAAACAGTACGCATAGTCTAATGAATTAAAATAGTATATTATTATATGCATATATATATATATATATATATATATATATATATATATAAATTTTTAATGAAAAATGATATTAGACAGAGATTTTCAGTGAAATATTTCACTAATATATTTCTATCAAGATGATCAAGACAAAGATCCAGTCTTGATCATCTTGATAGAAATATATTAGTGAAATATTTCACTGAAAATCTCTCTTTGATCCGTTTTTATTATTTATTAATATATTCACTTAATGCTGCAACTAAATATTTATTTAAATGCATTAAAATTTATTAAAATTCATTATGGTTTATTAAAAATCTTTATCATTTATTGAAATTTATAAAATTTAATAAATAACAATAAAATAAATTTTATGAATTTTAATAAATTTTAATAAATTTGAATGAGTATTAAGGAATTTTAATATATTTTAATAAATTTAATAAATTTCAATGAAATAGATTAATTGAAAGATTTTCAATTAAATATTTTTATTAGGATAATTATAAATAATTACTTACTTTCTACTTTCAAGATCACGCATAAATTTTCTTTAATTTTAAAAGAGATATGACACGTGATGTTTAAACAGACAATGGTGTGGGGTTGAGCCAAACGCTATCTATGTACACTATACGTCATAGGATATGTTATATATCCTATGTAAACTCGCTAGGGGAATAAAACAAATCATTGAAGCGCAGTGTACTATTTCGAAAGGAGTAGGTTAGCGCGCGTTTGTGACGTCAAATGCTACACACGGTAACATTATCATAATTTTGATAGCGCTATCTAGCGTCTCTGTGAACAGCGGTATTGTTGCGTAGCGTTAATAGCGAGCTCCCCGAACGCACCCGTAATGTGTAGTCGAATACAAGATTCGACTACATTGACGGTTGACACTCGTACTCGCTGCTACATTGACATCTGGTGGAATTTATGTAACTCTTTTTTGTTAAGTTGATATTAACACTAGAACGTCATATCAGAGTAGTTTTGTTGCCTAACGCGAATTTGATTTTATCTCCTAATTTAGCAGATGAAGGGATCGATTCGAGACATCGACGATTATTCAATTTAAAGTCTTAAAAATTGTGAAAGACACTAGCTGGCTCGGAACGTCATTAGCTTTCGAGCAGTATAGGCATAAAGTAAAAATGAGGCACATTTATATCCCAATAACGTTTGTGTATGCATTTTATTTGACCACCATACAAATCATTATTTTTTCATGTTTACATTTTATTCGGACGGGCATTTGCTATAGAAAGATTGGTACTACGGGCTGCGAGCTGCAATGTTCCTGTGTGTGAAAACCACAGGACAATACAATGTGGCGAGTGCCGCTTGGAGTCATGAAAATATTTTAATAATTTTTTTACTTTAATAATATATTTTACATTTAAAATATAAACATTTTTTACAATTTTATAACAAAACAGAAAGATTGCGTTTTTAATCATTTTTTCCTTTTACTTAAGCTATCGTTTTTTCAGATTTTGTTTGTTAAAATAATTATACTTTTTAATTGATACCTAAAATTAATTTTATTCCGGTTCTGTGTCTTTTACTTTTATAAAACTTTATTTTTTGTAATTCGTTAAAAATTAATAAAAATACGATGGATTTTTTAAACGAACTTATTCTTGCGACTTTTTTAAACTTTATTTTGTTTAAATTAATTTTTAATGTGTTTAATGTTAAGTAATATTATTCTGGACACCATCGTCTTTGTCATAAAAAGACAGATTCATATAGCATAATATTGATTTTTACCTGTTCAATGCAAAACGCTTGGGAAGGAATGGGGTACATTTCTAATCCAGTTACGTTTGAGGTGGAAAAAATAGGTTTATTGTTCTAGAGTTAAGATTGTAGTGATTAGCTTTCAGTCAGTTATATAGTACTACTTTTTTTCTTGATATATTTGTACGTTAAAATGGGACTTTTATCCTTTTTGTTTACAAAATTTGTACGAAGTAGAACTTGCTTTTTATTTATGTTTGTTCCCAATTTTCTATTATTATTACACATTATTATCACGTTCCTGTTTTTATATTTTCATTCGAAGTACTAATGTCTCGCCTCTAATATTGTGGTCAGCTAAAATTCTATTATTTAATTATTTAATGCTTGTATTGTGTTTTTACTGTCTGTTAAAATTACATTATTTTTGTTACCTATATTACAATGGATCCATTCCATGATTTTTGCTACTGCACGCTTCTCCTGTGTAAATGCTGCTAGTTTTGTTTAAAACTAATATAACAGCTCGTTTCTAGATTTTCTATTACGAAAGCGTTGTCAATAGACTTTTTGTTTTCTTTTTTTGATTTGTCTGTGTAAATTCATAGTATATCATTATTGAGATTTTTTATTTTTTTTATTATTGTCTCTTTTTTTACTTTATCTATGTTTATTGTATTTAATGCCGATTTCGCTATTTGTTTGTTTTTTTTATAATTTCCCAAAAATCTATGTTAAAAATTGCATTTTTAGTGATTGCTGCCAAGATATTCCATTCTTTTTTAATCTTCTCCCATGCTTCTGTATTCATGTTTCCTTCTTTCGTGAGGTGTATACTCAGACTTTTTTGTTTTCTTTTACTAGCTTTTGCAACATTTTTAGATTAGTTTCATCTTTTACCTTGATGCTTTTTACTAAATTATTTTTTGCTAGAAATCTAGCTATTTGTTTTCTACGGATGTTAGTTTTGATTCCGCTAGCATTACATTTGTAGGTGTACTACTGTTTCTATATTCTAGAATCGTTCTGATGACCATATTATATATTGTGTTTTTTTTAATTTTTGCATTGTTTTTAAAGTTATTTGTTGGTAAGTATATCGGTAGTTCATAATTGATTATGGATCTAACTGACCCTTTGTATATAGAAGCAAGGGCATGTTCATCTCCATTTCCCTTGATATTTTATTGGCGTATTTAAAAATTCCATTTGCTTTAATTGTTTTTTTCTTTGACTGTATTGTTTTTTAAAGCATAATTTCGGATTTAGCCATATTCCTAGGCATTTAGCATCAGTACTAAGATTAATCTGATTATTTTAAAAATTAATTTTTGTTTTTTTGTTTATCACTCTATCCTTGTTAAAGTTCATTATTTTAGTTTTGTCCATTTGTATATTTAAAATTCTAGTGGATTTAATTCTTGGATGTCTTCCAATACGCTCTCATTTAGCGGTTTCCTGGTATTTAGCTGTTGTTTTGCTGTATATCGCAATATCATCTGTAAATTGGATTTGTTCCACTTTTTTCGGTATTTTACTTGTAATTTTGTTGATGTATATGTTGTATTGTATTAGGTTTAATACTGGTCCTTGCGGTAAACTTTTATATAGTACACTCTTAGTGATTTTTCCTTATCCTGTAATATAGTATACTTATCTGTAGTATATCCAATTATTAATCATGTTGGCAACTTTACTGCGGTATTTAATTTCAAGTCGATTAATTTTTTAATAAACACATTGTCATAAGCCAAGGATCTATCTGTAAACATAATATGACATTGTCATAAGTCACAATATTGTCACAAGCCAATGATATATTTATAAAAGCCGCTTTAGTATTTTGTTTTTTGTGGAATCCGTTTTAATGTAAGCAGCTATTTCAATCAAATTATTAAGGCACGGTCTTTTTTTTCAGAATCCAAATTGATTTTTATTGCATATTTTGTATTTTTCAACCCACCAGTTTCTTTCATTTACTATTCTCTCGTAGATTTTATCAAAGCACGACAACAGAGTTATTGGTCTTTCGCTTTCTTTATTTTGTTTGTCAATAAATTAGTTTTGGTATTTTTCCCTTTGGTATTTATCTAGTACTTTGCCTTCAAAAAATGTATGAAATAGTTTATTTATTAATGTCAAATATTTTTTTAATAACTTTTATCATTTTGTAATCAATTTGGTTTCTTCCTCGCGCTGAATTTTTTTTTTTTATACAGGTCTCTCTTAATTTCTTGCGTCTTGTTATTAATCTATTTAGGGAGTGTATTTCCTCCTGTGTAATTTGATCTTTATTTTCTTTCGGTACCCAATCTAATGGATAAAGGTATCCATTATTCTCTATTGCCTTTGTGTTTTTAAATCATTGTCTTTAGTTTGTCATTTATGCCATTCATTATAATAAGCATTTATAGAAAGCATAAACAAAAATTATGGCAGAAAATGCGTATGGAACAATATAAAAATTCTTTAATATTCAAAAAGATACATAGAAGTGTGTATTCTTTACGTTATTTTGAAAATATGTTTAGCATTAATCTTTTAACTTTGAAAGTGTAATTTGAAAGGCTTGAAAAATGGCTGTCAAATGACGTAATTAAATTTAATATTGTACGTAATTACATACACGCGGTACATATATTTGTAAAGTTATATTGCTTGTGTTCAGGATTATAGATCACTTGTTAGTATCGTGAGTCTGAATTCCACAATCTTTTTGAATATAATTTGATTATACCTTTATTTTACTTATTAGGTAATTATAGTTTATTATAATATTTTTATAATACTTCTACACACGCAAAGTCACAAAAACCAAAAATTTTTTACATTTATTTTTAATACTTTTCTGTGATATCATGTTTAAAATATTGATACTTTTGTTACACTGATGTGCGAAATCCACCAAAAAGTATTAATTTTTTTTATCTTTTAGAAATAAAAATTTTAAGAATATTTGTTTGATAGTGAATTGATAGTGTTCTATATCTATCACAATCTCTTTTCCTTTTTCAGTAAATTGTTAGTTACGTTATGTATATTTGGAGAACTTCTGTTTATAATTTTTATGATTGGCAGAATTTTATGAGTAACAAACTTGTATCGACAAGAATTATGTCACGTAAATATTTACTGAGTTATTTAAAACAAAATGGTGGTGTTCATAACCTTTTTCTTATCTATATATATATATATATATATATATATGCATATATATATGTATATATAAAATTTGTAACTTACAAATATTGGATATATATATATATATATATTATATATACATATACATATATATCTATATTTATAAATTAAAAATGATTAATGTTTTAGGATTCGAGATTTAATCGCGAAATTGATGCTTTAACGGGATACCGTACACGTGCCTTACTATGCATGCCTATTAAGGATTGCAACGGTGATGTAATCGGAGTGGCGCAGGTGATTAATAAGCTCGGCGGCGAGGGACAATTCACTGCGCAAGACGAAAAGATTTTTGCCAGTTACTTACAGTTCTGCGGTATCGGCTTAAGAAATGCTCAGCTTTATGAAAAAAGCCAATTGGAGGTGAAGAGAAATCAGGTAAGTGTTGAACCAATCGAAATGGTGAGAAGAAGAATTTAATTTGACTCAATATTAACATTAGGTTTTATTGGATCTGGCCAGAATGATTTTTGAAGAGCAAAGTACGATAGAACACATGGTTTTTAGAATTCTTACGCACACGCAGTCGTTGATTCAATGTCAACGTGTTCAGGTAATAGTCGTAAATGATTACCATGCGGAAAATGCGATTATGCGAGCAAAGGAGATATGTTATGATTACTTTCAGGTGTTGCTCGTGCACAAAGCTTCTAAAGGAAGTTTCTCGCGCGTTTTTGATTTCGAAGCGAATGATCTCGCTGGTGAGGATTCTGATTCTCGCACTAGGTGAATCAAGTTTGTAATTATGCTTAGTTTTCTTTTTTCGATATTTGTCCTGAAAATTTTACAATTTTTATCTTTTTTACAGTCCGTTTGAAAGTAGATTTCCTATTAATGTTGGCATCACCGGTTACGTAGCGACAACTGGTGAGGTAAGTATTGTTTGATTAATAATTTGTTATAAAACATTAGACGATATAAGAGATTTTTCAGACTGTCAATATACCGAATGCTTATGAAGATCCGAGATTTGATCCATTGGTAGATGATGGTATCGGCTTTAGGCATCGTACAATTCTTTGTATGGCTATTAAAAATTCATCCGGTCAAATAATTGGTGTTATTCAATTGATCAATAAATTTGACGACTTACCTTTCACGAAAAACGACGAAAATTTTGTCGAGGCGTTCGCAATCTTCTGCGGAATGGGAATTCATAATACGCACATGTGAGTATACTTGTGTATCTTAGGATTTATCTCAAATATTCGACTTGATTTATCGGGTTTTCAGGTATGAAAAGGCTGTGATAGCGATGGCAAAACAAAGCGTCACTTTAGAAGTATTGAGCTATCATGCGTCAGCGTCGTTAGAAGATGCGCAGAGATTGAAGGTTGGTGAATATTTAACTTTATAATATTATATTCATAGCTATTAAAGTTTGTAGTATATTCTCTATTTTGACAGACTTTGAAAGTTCCATCATCGGCGCATTTTCAATTGCACGATTTTAAGTTTGACGATATACATATGGAAGACGACGATACCCTTATTGCGTGTCTCAGGATGTTTCTCGACTTGGATTTTGTCGAGCGATTTCACATCGATTATGATGTACTTTGCCGTTGGTTGTTGAGCGTAAAGAAAAATTATCGGAACGTTACGTATCACAATTGGCGACATGCCTTTAACGTGGCTCAAATGATGTTTGCTATTTTGACAGTAAGTTCTTTTTTTATCCATTATGCAGTTGATTCACGTTTCATAAATGTGATACTTCTATATTATTTCTAGGCTACTCAATGGTGGAAAATCTTTGGTGAAATTGAATGTCTCGCGCTTATCATTGCCTGCTTGTGTCACGATCTCGATCATCGTGGGACAAATAATTCTTTCCAAATTAAGTAAGCGCTTTTATTTACTTTTGCATTAATTTGCATCTGTAATTTTATTACAATTCTATATTCATATGGGATATTTTTTTGTTTTTAGAGCCTCATCGCCGTTGGCACAACTGTACTCAACTTCAACGATGGAGCATCACCATTTCGATCAATGTCTGATGATCTTGAGCAGCCAGGGCAATCAAATTCTATCAAATCTTTCACCGGAAGAATATTCGCGCGTAGTAAAGGTTCTTGAAGAAGCGATACTCTCTACCGATCTCGCCGTTTACTTCAGAAAACGTGGTGCTTTTCTTAATTTGGCACGTAGTGGTGGCTACAACTGGGCATTTAGTGATCATCGAGAACTTCTTCGCGGGATGTTGATGACAGTCTGTGATTTAGCTGCTATCACGAAACCGTGGGAGATTGAAAAAAGAGTAGCTGAACTCGTTAGCAGCGAATTTTTTGAACAGGGCGACATAGAAAGGCGAACGCTCAATATTACACCTATTGTGAGTAACGCAAAATAAATAACTTTATATAAATTTTATAAACATTCTCGTGTTAACGCATTCGTTTTTGGAACTATAGGATATTATGAATCGAGAAAAAGAGGACCAGTTACCGATGATGCAAGTAGGCTTCATTGATTCGATCTGTTTACCTATCTATGAGGTATGTATGTATACAATATGAAAAAAATAATTAAGAAGCTTAAATGAGAAAGTAAGGATTTTTGAAATTAATATAAATGCAAAATGAAAAAGGCAAATATAAAAATCTAGCATGGATGACAGTTATACATATTTAATGAAATGTTATATATAAAAAAAATAAGTTATATATAAAACATTGTACATTTTGTCTCAACTTTGAGCCATTAGAGCTAAATAGTAATTAGAGTAAAAAGGATATAAAATAAAAAAACTATTTTTTAATCAAACTTCTAACTGAACTTTTGGTATCTATGCTTATCTTGAAAGGCATTTGCCCATCTGTCGGACAAACTTGTGTCGCTCGTTGACGGAGTCAGTATGAACAAACAACATTGGTTGGAAATCGCCGAGAGCAAATGCCAGGCGAAGACCTGCACGAATCACGATAGGACGCCATCGATATCCGACAATGAGGAGATCAGCGAGCAAGCAGACCAATAGTAAAAAATTATTACGATGCCGTCACTGGCTGTTAAAATTGAATGCCAGATACAATTTGTCAGTCAGAAAGAAAATATAGGATATAGTTTATGGTTCTTGTGAATTTTTTTGTGACGTCATTTTCTTCGTCTTTAATTATCATGATCTGTATCTTGCGCAAACACGAACAGATAATCCGTCAGTTTAACAGATTTTGTTTTAATTTCTTTTTAGCAATTTCTACAGATTTGTTGATCAAATAAACCGAATATATAATTTTTTCGCGTTAAAATG
Source organism: Monomorium pharaonis (assembly GCF_013373865.1). Classification (NCBI taxonomy): domain Eukaryota; kingdom Metazoa; phylum Arthropoda; class Insecta; order Hymenoptera; family Formicidae; genus Monomorium; species Monomorium pharaonis. Next base: position 38,163 of record NC_050471.1, on the reverse strand, counting down.
TATCTTAATCAAAATTATTCTGCAAATTTTATACATAAGATAAACTTTTGGAGTTTTAACATCGTCTTAAAAATCGGTAATAATATAGATATGACAATTCAGTCTTTCGTGTTTGGCGTTATATATACGCATATCATATATTTTTATAAAAAAACAATACCAATTTTATGAAAATGATAAAAGTGCCAAAAAATAAAAAATCTAAACGTGAGTATATGGAAATCAAATGTAAAAGACCAGATCTACATTATTTGATGTAGATTCATTCGTAGAGTCATTCGTGCACATCATTAATGAGATTTCGTACATATTTCTTTTATAGATTTGGAAATTCTTTTTTAGAATTAAAGTACACGTATTAATATCCATCTGTCAATTGGACTTTATATCAAGAACGGAAACAATTTTTTTTATTGCTCTACTTATTGACTTTTTACGCATATATAACCTAAATTTTTGTTTCGCAATTTTGTTTTAATTGTACATCAAAATCTAATATTTGAAACTCGATACTGTTTGTTTCCGTCGTGTACCAGTCTATGGATACGAATTTTGTAAGTGCGAACTGTAAATCTCATCATTAAGCAAACATTGTTACAATGTGACAGCGAATTAACAATTTCTTTCCATTTTTGGTAGAAACTCCACCTCACAGACTGGTAGTAATGCGTATACTTTTATTCTGGAAAAGGATTTCCAAATTTATAAAAAAATAAAAAGATATTACGAAACAAAAATTACTGTTTTTTTGTCAGTAAAACAAATGACTCCAGCATCTCTTTAAGATGATTAAAAAAGTGCCGAAGGTTCTTATCATGAACACTTACCCGTATTCATAGGTGTTCCTCATTTCTCAAAATTAGTCTGCTTTTGTCTCGCCTACTGTGTTTTACCATACGCGAGACAAAAACAGACTGATCTTGAGAATTGAGGAACGACTATGAATACGGGCCTATATGTATAATGAATTGAGGAAGTTAAGGCGATGCTGGACTGCCTCTCAAACTTGATCGAGGTCGATAATGTAGAGTCATTCGTGCATATCATTAATGAGATTTCGTATATATTTCTTTTACAGATTTGGAAATTTTTTTCCAGAATTAAAATACACATATTAATATCCATCTGTGAATTGGACTTTATATCGAGGACAAAAAAATTTTTTTTTTATTGCTCTACTTATCGACTTTTTACGCGTATATAAATTTTCGTTTCACAATTTCGTCTCAATTAGGTACTAAAATCTAATTTTCGAAACTCGACACTGTTCTCGTCGTCTACTAGTCTGTGAATACGAATTTCGTAGGTATAAACTGTATAAACTCTTTTATATTAAGCAAACATTGTTATGATGTGACAGCAAATTAACAATTTTTTCTCATTTTTGGAGGAAATTCCACTCCACAGACTGGTAGCAATGCGTATTCTTTTATTCTGGAGATGGATTTCCAAATCTATAAAAGAAATAAAAAGATATTGTTAAACAAAAATTACTATCTTTTTGTTAGTAAAACAGACAACTCCAGCATCCCCTTAAATATGATGAGAGGACCATTTTGTAAAATATGAAGAAAACAATTTTAGTTTTTTCTCTCTCCTACTTCCCCTTCCCTCCTTTCTCTCTCTCTCTGTTTCTCTTTATCTATATCTTTATATTGATATTCTATTTCTCAATCCTCCTTCTTCTTGTTCGTCTATTTGTGTCCTTCCTAGAGACTAAATCTCTATGCTACTACTGTACCTGATTATATTATTATATTTACTATGACACAAGTCTTTGAAGAGAAGAGAGGAAGCAGAGAGAGAGAGAGAGAGAGAGAGAGAGAGAGAGAGAGAGAGAGAGAGAGAGAGAGAGAAAACGGCAATAATTTTCTAAATAATAAAATAATTTTTGATCCAAACCAGTTTGTTGAGGGACACAATCGGAATGGCGTCTACATGTGCGCAATTAGATTACGTATTTGTATACCAAAGTGTAAATTTATTGAGATCGATTGACTCACAGTCAATTAACAAACTAACATCCAAGGTAGCAAACACAAGACGTCATTTTAACGTCATTTTTATGACTATTCCAGGTAGTGATCCGCCGTTACTTTGACATTTCACAAATTATTTCGGATACATGTCTTATCCAGCACTTGCATCTACATTACAAAAATAATCTTTCATCGTAATGGTGCACTACACATACCGCGACCATGTAAACCACAATTACACCCTATTTATCACACTGTTTAACTTATACGATCAGAAAAACGGTCACCCTTCCAACTGTTCAATTGTGAAATTGACGATGTTTGACTTCGAAGATCGTATGCAACTTAACACTTCGTGATAATCTATGAACACTTGATGCTTATGAATACATATTTGTTATAGATCAGTTTAAAAGATGTCAGAAAGATGAAACATGTATAGTTAAATAATATTTTTATAAATAAATATAAATTTACAGTTTTTTTTACTGATTTTTACATATGCGAAATAATATGTAGAATAACATATAAAAATGTTTTTGTTGTCTTTTTGATAAAAATAAATTATGTAATTCTAAAATATTAATAGTATTAACTATATAAAATATTACATTAATTATTATTAACAGTGTTGTTTAGTTAATCTCTAAATAATAATTAATACTTAATTTTTAAAAGTTTTTGTTTATATATGTTTTGATTACGTTTATATAAATTAAAAAATAAAAACTTAAAATCAAAAATATTATATTTGTTAACCAAGAAGTAGGATTAAATTATGACGTTCTAATAACGTCATGGAATAACGGCAAGAAATAAGACCAAAATATTACGTCATAAAGACGTTATTGAATAACATCATTCTACCGTCATTTTAATGTCACGGTTACATTTTGGTTATATGACATTATTCGTACCAATATGACCAAAATTTGACGTCAAAATGACTTGTGTTTGCTACCTGAGATTGCGAGCAGTAATGTGTGTTAATTAATTAACGATTAATTGCAACAGACATTGTATCTGTTAAGCTTCGCAATTGCTTTATTTTCTGCTACAAAAATTATATTGAATTCTTTGAATTCCTCCTACAATTGTTTCCGTCTTTGCGTGGAGCTGTTGTATCGCTAGAGAAATAGATAATATGAAAACTAAAAGAGTTTAATGACAAACATGCGTAGTATCATCTTTTTTATATGCTCACGATAAAGTTTACGATAAAGCAAGATTTTTTTAGGTTGATATTTACAGTCTGTTCTTATATTTAAGATCATCTCTTAAGCATAATCTTAAGATATAAACCATTCATAGTTGAATATTTTATATTTGAATAAATATCTTATATTTAAGATCAAGGACTTCCATAGGATTTTTTAGAAGGAAAGGGCAAGTGCTCCTTGTCTTCTCCTTCCCTACGAACGTTCTTGTTTAATCTTAAATATTATCTTGAGATATTACCAATCAAAGCCGTATTAGCATTAAGGTATTACTTGAAATAATTTTGAATTTAAGCCATAATCGCGTCTTAAGAGTGTACTTAAGATGATCTTCAAAGAGAATGGTTAAAAATGGACTATGAATACCGGCCTTAAAATTCTTTTTATGATTTTTATTATTTTTCGCAAATCCTTGCTGTAATAATACTTAATATTTTAGAACATATATTAAACTTTTCATCATAGACATGCCACATCTACGACTTGATCATGAGGGACATGCATGTTATTAATTTTCGCGGAACGGGACAGTCCTCACTTATTATTATACATAGAAAATAGAATTAGCATGCGCGAATACATGATAAAAAAGACCCAATTCCTCATCCGTTAGATACATCTAGTGTCCACAGCTCTGAGAACATGAAGACAGTCTAGGCATTTAGTGATTGTGTAACGTTAGATCGTTACTTGTAATCATAGCGCGTGACATCCTATGTTTCTTCAATCCTACAATTTTTAAAGTTATTTTTTCTTTTTCTTTTCTTTTTTCTACTTTAATAATTTACGAATCTAAGCTTGAAACTTTGTCTTGCGTTGCCTATGATAACGACGACGATGATGATTATAAAACACGAGGTAAAATGATGAAAAATGAGCGTAATAAAGTTTTTTTGTGTATAAATGCACGGGTGTATACTCAAAAGAGGCGAAAGCGTGCGAAAAGCTATGTTTATATATTGTATAATAATGTTTGTGTAAATTATATATTGAAATGGCGTGTACATCGAATTATTACGATAATAATTATAATGCGAATCATATATTGTGTGTGTGTGTGTGTGTGTGTGTGTGTGTGTGTGTGTGTGTGCGTGCGTGCGCGCGCGCGCGTTCTATATAAACATTATTTAATATATTGAAACAAAAATAAATTATGTGAATATACATAACGCATTTCACCTGAACCGCGTCTCTCTTGCTCGCTGCATTTGCATTCCGCTGCGTTTAATCGATAATTGACTAATTGCTCGATCACATGGACCGATCGCCGGCACAATTTCGCAATTCTACCATTCAGGCCTTGATCGTCTTCACTTGATGTGTGCCAGATGTGTGGCCGGAGAGGTCAGGCCAAGGCGTGCTATAAGTTCGAACATGTGTGGCTTAAAAATCTCATCTCGTCGGTATTTTCCATCAATTTTATTTGACTCGTCTTTCACCTTTACAGCGTGTCATGCCAGACTTTTTTATTTTTGTTTGCGCGCTATTGTCACGTGACATCAAGTTCGAATATTTGAAAAATAAGCTTTTGATAAATAAATATCATTATTGCCGCTGTTGTCACGCGATCTCGTGACTTCGTATAACAGATAGAATGATATCGTCGCCGTTGACATTAATAAGCTTATCGTAGATTTGCGTGTGTGTGAGATGACTTATTAGCTTTCTATTCAGGTGGATGACTACGCCCGTTTGCAGACCAGCCGTGTGAGCCAGCTTCCTACCGTTACTTTGCTGCAAATAAGCTAGTTTAAAGATTTTATACAATATAGAATCTTGTAGCAATATACGTATATGTACAGAAAGCGTCAATAATGCTTTTTTATATGAAATAAGCCGCATTCGGGATCAGTAATAACCAGGTGCATCACATCAAGCTTTTCATGTATCATGACTGTTGATCTAAAAGGATATATAGGGAGCTTTCCAGCAAGTGACACAAATTGACACAGTAGTATTTCTGTCTTTGTTTGATATTCAGTAAGAGACAAGGATAAAATTATTGCTGTGTCAATTTGTGTCTCTTGCTGCAAAGCTCCCAATGATATATAACAATAAGGATGTGACAAACAGTCATGATACACGAATAGCTTGATGTGATGCGCCTAGTAATTACTGGCTCCGAATGCGACAAAGTCCAAATTAAAGCTCGATAAAAAAGTAGTATAATAATATATGTATGTGCTATACTTACAATTAAAGCGTATAATCCAAGTTTTTTAAAATTATATATATATATATATATATATATATATATATATATATCATACATTAGACTTCAACATAAGAAAGCTTTATCGATGTAAATGGCTAAAAATAACGGTGTCTGAAAAATCTTGTAAATCTTATTAAAATTTAAACGCATTTATGTTGAAAACTGACAAAGTATCATTTTATTGCAATTATCTTTGGTAACAGTTTAACTACAAACGAAAACGTTTTACAAATTGGGAGACTTTGTTTTTTAATTTTTATGAAACATTAAGACTCTGAGGGCAGCCTTTGGCCGCCCCTTTAAACCGGCCGCCCGCGTGCAGGGCACGCGTTTGCCCTCCGCCAGGACCGACACTGGTTGCCTCTTTTTCGCGATGCTGATTTGTTCTCTCGCTGCGCTTACTTTGTGTTCCAAGAGTAGCTGTCATTGCAATTGAATTTTGATAGCTGTCAAATTTGTATAGATATTATCTATTCAATTATCATTGTAATTTATTTTTAAGAAGTAAAAAGTAAAAAGTTAAGTAGCTCGCGTCTGTTTGCGTACCTTACCTATCTGACAGAGTATGCATTTTATTTAAAAGAAAAGAGATTAGAGAGAGAGAGAGAGAGAGAGAAAGAGAGAGAGAGTTGCGCCCGCGCTGAACCTATATACTTCTAATACTATTAACGGGATGACATGCGCAAGTGTCGCGTCCACAGTTTCGCACGACGTGTCAGAGCCAGAGGAGCCAAGAAAGCTACGGGATGAAATTGGTTTCTGTTAGAAATCATTAGATAGATGGTTCGATTAATGTGAATAATTTCTCGATTTTCTTTGCATCCGCTTTCTCTCCCCATCTTCTTAAATTTTATTCTCGGATCAGTATCGTTTCCTCGCAAGCTTAGCTTCCGCTTCTCTCCCGCGCCATGCTGCGAACGTATCAGAGCGAGAGCGATGTTTGATTTCGCATGAAGGGCGCACGCCCCGATAATGGGGAGATCCCCGGTCCCGGCTCCGGTCCCGGTGATACAGCTGAGTCCTTGTCATATCACGATTGAGTCCAGTTACTCTGACTTCGCTCACTCTTGGAAAAGATTTCGTAGCTCCTGGTACGCCGGCTATACTCCGTGCTGTGTCCCTGTTGTCATACACACAATGTTGATAAATCACATGCATTTTCTCCAGCTTGTCGATAATCGTCTCTCAGGATCTCTTGATTCGTGGGAAGTGAGGAGCGCGTTAAATGCCGAGGGTAAGTGGGGCGATTATTCACTGTTGCTGGGTACGATACGCATTCCAATGAACCTGCTGTTCTCTTGATTCTGTCACTCATCTTTATCGTTTCGCTATGATATTCTAATTTTTTTGGCATATTTTGTGATACCTGCGTTATATAATAGATTACTTCCGTAGAAGATAACAGAGGACATTTTTGGAAATATAAAATTACGTTTAAAGAATATACACATAGGCTATCTTTTTTAATGTGGTGTTAAACAATTTTTTGTGCGTGCTTTTTGCGTGCACGCGACACGCTTTGCATACGTTGATTTTACTTTTCTAAGTTAATACAGTTGATTTCTCGATATCTGCCAGTAGAAAACCGGACGAAGCGATAAAATTTCGATTTTTCGTAACGTTTGTCACGTAATTTTTTTACAGAATGTAATATTTAGACAAGACGAAACAAAAAATCGGACCAAAAGATATTTCTTAAATGTTTTAAAAAACGATTTTACAAAGTATCTTTTTAAGATATCTTTAAAATGTTTCTTGACCTGATTTTGGACTGTGTCTGGGATATGACAGTGTCAATAAAAACAACAATCAAATCAGAGTATTTTGAAATTTGAAATTTTCCACACACACACGCACACACACACACACCCATCCACGCATGTATGTACATACACATAACGTAACAACTGCCAAGATATTCAGGTTTATCGATTTAAAAAAGCGATCACTTATAGTTATGTTATAATAGTCGGCTGCGTTAATTAAATGTGCATATACGTGTGCATTATATTATTAATATTTCAGTGATCGGTGAAGTATCACGGTTCCTGTGAATGGAGAGACATCCTCCGCTTACGTGTAGTAGCTTTGACTTGCTACATTCGGATACACTTCTGTACAATTTCTACGCGTAAGTTTCATTGTTTCACGTGTAATATAAAAAATTTACCTTTTGGACAGCTATGTAATTCGTGACAAAATTTAGGAGAGGACTGTATTCTTGATTTTTTCATGTTACATATAATATGGAAAACATTTGGAAAATTTTACTATAATATATAAAATATTATAGTATTAAATTTAATGTATTAAATTTTACACACACACACACACACACACACACGCGCGCGCGCGCGCATATATATATTCACATTATAAATAAAATTTTATCCTAAAATTTTACACGAATTACAGATTATTTAAAGTGAATTTAAGACTATTTATGCATCATTAAGATAATTTGAATTAACAAATCATTAAAATAAATTTGCAAAATGTTATGAAAAGAGGAACAGCGCGAATAAATGTAAATTATGAATGCTAGATTGCAGACTAAATTCTTGTTTCTCTCTCTTTGATACACGTTTTAGTATCGCGTAAAATAAAGTTAGGAGAGAAGAGAAGGGGAGAGTGAGTGAGTAAGTGTGAGAGAGAGAGAGAGAGAGAGAGAGAGAGAGAGAGAGAGAGAGAGAGAGAGAGAGAGAGAGAGAGAGAGAGAGAGATACGATGTGAAAGGAGTGAAGTTCGAAGAGAGGGATGCGGATGCGAATTCTGGGGGTAGCTGTGCCATGCCAGTGGCTGCATCGATCGTTTTCTACTGATGCTACAGCGTCCGTCTCCAACGGACAATACGACTTTGTCGTGCCAGAAAAATACTATAAATCGTGATAACGAACGGCATTATATTTCAAAAATTGTTGTACCAGACATTGCGTCGGTCGTCACTCAATCGGTGGTTGAAATAACGTCGCGCGTATCGATTTCTTACTGATCAGAAATGTGACTTACATGAACGAAACTTTTACGCAACTGGACGCAGCAGAAGTTTATTTCTTATAATTAAGAAACGCATTGAATAAAAGGTACAGCATTATGAGATTTTTCACTCACTTTCTAATAAAATGAAAGAGCGAATTTTCCCTTAATAATAAAGTTCAAAAATAAAAATAAATGAAATGACATCAAAGTTTTGTTTTTTTATTAAACAAGTTATACTTTGTATTGGTTTTATTTAAGAGAATATAAATAATGTTTGATAATGTGTGTGTGTGTGTGTGTGTGTGTGTGTGTGTGTGTGTACTTAAAATTTTAAACATTTTTGTGGTATATAGAAACCTGTTAATGTTTCGTAGATGGTATATATGTATTATATGTGTGTAAGTGGAGTTCAATCAGTAAAATTGCTAACATCAGCATTCCCTTAAGGTGCTTCTTCGTCATTCTATTTTTATGATTTATTAGAACTTAAAACAATGATAAAATAATAAAAAAAAAAACATGCTAATATTTTTATATGTACATTCAGAATACTATACTGTAATATTTTCGCAATATTGCCATACTTCTAAAAGCGATTTTATCATTGTTGTGATGTTACAGCTGTGATGTTAATATTTTACAACATTTTTACAATATTGTAATTTTACATTAAATTTCTACAATGCTATTGCAATTATGTTATCTTTCCGTATTGTATCTCTCTTTTTCTCTTGCACTCTCAAGCGTTTTCCAAGAGGAAATATTTTTATCTCGTTTGGAATATAAAATCGCGCAACGCAACTCAAATGGCCATGCGGATGCGAGTAAAGCAGAGGATCGAAGGGATTGTTGAAGTTTATTCAAGGTTGAGCGAACCTTACGTGTCACTTGTCAAAGGCAAAGTTAAGTCACTGGAAAATGGACTTTTTTATATATCATCGATTATTCTATTTTACGCCGAGGAAACAAGACGAAATCGTGTGACTGGACTGTCGATTAGCGTATCAGTATTCCCAACACTGTCCGAGACGTGTATTCTATTTAGTTTAAAATAGCAAAATTCTTTAGTGCAGAAAGGAGGAAGAAGGAGGGTGTCTTCGTTTTGTTGGTTAATTATTTCAACTAATTAATTCAGAGATCAATTGTGATCGCGGTTGATAACGACGTATGGTTGTGAGATGAAACGTGCTGTTTACTATTTTGCGTTATTTGTTTCTTAACATAGGTGCGAAGGTGCCCACATCATTATTTTCTCGATGGAAAATTGAGAGGATTGAAAGATTACAGGCAAAAATATGCCTGGATGATTGTCAACAAGAGCGTACAAGCGACCCATTACGAGAAAGGGTCGCGGACACGCCACTTGAATGTTATCGCCGGGGGTAAGATAATTACAGTGAAGTAAGACATTTTCATGATACAGTTTTGTAAGAATCTACTTTTACGGAAAAACACTAAAAAAAAAAACAGCAAAAATAATACTCAATTAAAAACTTCGTATACACACTGGGTGGTTACCACCTATAACTAAAATTCAGCGTTGTGTACTTTTTAAGTACCGTAATAAATAAAATTAGTGTCGCCATCAAATTATAGTTTGGAGTCCAGCTATGTTTTGATTTCACTTTGCAAAATAAGTGTTAGTTAGCTTCTGGCAGCCATCTGAAGTGAATATTGAGTGTCTATCACCTCGTGTGTATATACGATTAATTACGAGACAATTTTTTTCTTTAAAAAATAAACATTTTAATAATAAAATGCTAAATTTTGACTTAAAAATAATAAAAATTACGGAAGTTACAAAGGAACCCACACAATTTATATGAAAAAAAAGCTCGGTCAATTTCCTTGAATTTTTTATATATTGTAGTACTTATAGCCCTAATGAAAAATTACAATTTGTGCGACCTTTTTATGTCTAGTTTCGGAGATAAAAATTTCTGAAAATTGTTATTTTAAGGTTTACTGCGTGCGTTCGCACTTGTTAACTTGCTCGCACACACACACACACACACACACACACACGCGCGCGCGCGCGCGCGCGCGTGTGTGTGTGTGTGTGTGTTACAGCACAGATAAGAATCCCACGGTTCATCACTCCCGTAGCATTTTTTGACTCTAAACTCTCTCTGCTGCTGTGTGTGTGTGTGTGTTACAGCAGAGATAAGCAAAATCCAAACGATCTAATACTCATTAATAAATAATAACGTTGTAATATTAATTAACATACCCCTTTACACACACACACACACACACACACACGGGATCAGATTTCTGCCACATCCACGCCGTTGATTCTGAGTAACGCCAAGAGTAGGATTTACACATGCGCGCGCACGCGCGCACATACACACACACAGAGAGTGTCACGACATTTATACATGCAGATATATGTGTATATATACATATGCGAGCAAGTTGACAAGTGCAACGCACGCAGTAAACCTTAAAATAGCAATTTTCAAAAATTTTTCCGAAACTAGACATAGGGTGCTTTCCATTTAGTGACACAAATTGACACAAGTATCGTTCTAGCTTTGTTACTCATTGAACATAAAAAAAAGATAGAACGATGCTTGTGTCGACTTGTGTTACTAAATGGAAAGCACCCATAGAAAGGTCGCACAAACTATAATTTTTCATTAGAGCTATAAGTACTACAATATATAAAACATTCAAGGAAATTGACCGAGCTTTTTTTTTATAAATTGTGCGGGGTCCTTTTTTTGTAACTTTCGTAATTTTTATTATTTTTAAGAAAACTCACTTTTTTTATAAATCACAAAATATAATTTTTTTAAATATGAAATTTCTTAATACCAAAAGTATGTAAATACTTTCTATAAACATTAAAGTTAAGCCATGAATTTTTTCAGAATTTTAGCATAAATATTTTAGAAGATATAACTGTTTAAATCGCCATGGGTGGCAATCATGCAATATGCAAAAATATAAGTGTATATATGAAGGGTTAAGTGTTATTTTAGATACTTAAAAATGTATTCTTAACTTGAATATAATCCTTAATTTTATCAATTTTTACTAATGCCAATCTTTTTATTGCATTTACAGAATTAAAAATCCTTCTCCACAATTAAAGTATAGACAATAACAATATACGCACGTAACGATTTTATACGAAAAACCCCAAAAAAATTTTTTAATTGTTGGCTTCTGGCGTGAACTCGTAACAAAATGTGCTTGATATAAAAGTTGTTTTATTACACCTTGTACGTATAAATCAAGTCATGTCCGTACACGAGTGAACATTAAGGAACAATACTATGCTTTCAGATTGAGTGTAGACGTCTTAAAAAAAAAGATACGCATTGATAAACATTTCGTGTCTCAAAAGAGCAATCTGAAAAAATTTTTTTAATTCTTGGTATGAAATTTAATTTATAAGCTGATATTAATACATAAACTTTAATTCTGGAAAAGGATTTCTAAATCTATAAAATAAATACATACAAAATTTTGTTAATGACGTGCACAAATGACTCTACATTATCGACCTCGATCAAGTTTGAAGAGCAGTTTAGCATCTACATTATATTAACTCTCAAGTTGAAAATAAGAATAAGCTAAATACACAGTTCAATGAATAAACTAGCGCTTTATAGTTTATACTTCGAAATAAAATGTTAATTTAAAGTATTTTTTAATGGTCAAAATGAATAATATTAGTAACCATTTTTGTTAATTAACTGTTCGTTATAACCATTACTTTTTAACATTGGCGAGAGGGAGGGTAGTACTATCATTACCTTTATGGCATATCTATTATTTATCAGTATTTTTCATATTAATGAAAAAATAAATATCTTTAATATAACCACCAGTAATAATTATTAAAAATTAGATTACTTTTAATCGACTAAACTGTATACTTTATTCAATAAATAACTATAACGTTTTGACTCTAAAGAACCCCGTACTAACCTTATGGAAAATGGCTCGGTGAAATTGGCTAAAATTATAGTATGTTGTTCTTCTTGATGTCCCGAACAAAAGTCTCAACGCTCTGAAATCTGTTTTTGAGCTACAAAAGCTCAAACTATCGATATATGGTCTCTATGGCAATGAGCGCAAATTATTAGTTATACAGTCTGGGTGTGTGTTTGCGTGGGTGTTTTGCAAAGTACGCACAAAAACACAGGAACACCCACGCAAACACACACGCACACCGTATAACTAATAATCTGCGTTCATTTTGCCATAGAGATTATATATTGATAGTTTGACCTTTTGTAGCTAAAAAACTACAGATTTTAGAACGTTGTGACCATTAAGACTTTTGTTCACGACATCAAGGAGAACAATATATTATAATTTTAGCTAATTTCATTGAGCCATTTTACATTAAGGTTAGGACAAAGTCCTTTAAGTCCTTTTTGAGTAGTGAAAATTACAGTAATCAAAGATTTAAGAACACAGGTTTAATTAAATTGCAATTGCAATACTCATTTACTGCATTTACTTAAAAAATTTTTATGCAATTAAGTGTTCAAATGTTTACGGGTGTTCATATTTAATATTTCAGTGTTAATACTGAATGAGATAAAAGTAGAAGTGTTGTTAGTAGTAATGAACATAAATATGCGGTTTTTTGTCGATTAGACTGACAAAATACTTTATTTATTAATAATTACACGACGATAATAATTACGTTTCGACTTAGAGTTTTTTTATCAAGTACAAATGGTTATTTCAGTTTAAAAATTACCTGTACAGAAACATTAATGTTTAGTGAATCCATGGTTACAATTACTGTTTTCTTACAAAAAGAAAGAGATTTTAGCATTATAATAATTTAAAACGAATAAAGCTCTATATAGACTCACAGATTTACATGTCTCTAAACAAGAAATGCACATGAAACATATCCAGACAATACAATGTCCAAAATCGGGACATAAGACGTCATAAAGACGTCTTTTGGACGTCTTTTAGATATCTTTTAAAAAATATGACATAAGACGTCTAAAAGATTTTGGACATGTGTTGTCTGGGTAGAATTTCGTTATGGGATTAAAATTCATAAAATAAGAGTCAATGTTAAGAATCGCTGATGTTAACACACTGTCTGCATAACTGCGATAATCTTACGATTGATATTTTGCACATCGAAATTGATAACAGAGATGAGACATAAATCAATGATTAATGAGTTAACAAGTAAACTCTTGAGATTTGCTTAATCTTGAGACTAACACTTAAAAGTTTAGAATTAACTCATCTATTGAGTGTCATCTAAGTATGGAGAGTAAGAAACTTTTAGATTTTAATATTTATGCACAAACTTGCGTGTGAACATTCAATTCTCACTCGGCAAGTAATGTTGTTGAAATATAGTAATATTTGAAAATGGTACATAAATATTTTGTTAATATTTTAATTGTAACTTTGCATGTGAAATATTTAAAAAATAAATCTGTACCATATTTTTATAATAATGCAAATGCAATATTTCTGAAATCTTTGAGAGAAGATAAAAAAGTTTGCTTTCATATTTGTATGGCTCTGTAATATTACAAAAGAAATGTGACAAATGCATTATTTCAAAAATATTTCTGGAAAATTATAAAGTAATATCAATATTTCTTACACAATGAATATTTCTGCAAAATATCAAACGCAACATTGCATTTAAAGTATTTCTAAAAAATTTCTAAAGGATTGTGTATGTAATAAAAATTTAAATTGCTGAAAATGAATTTCTGCAATACTGCACAAGAAATATTGCAAATATAATGATTCAGAAACATTTTTGAATGTTTAAAATTGACATAAAAACCTATTCTCTATATAATTATGTAGTTAATAATGATAACATTAAAGTATACATGAAATAAACAATAAAAAAATACTTTATTTTAATGTGCATATATTATTTTATTTAATACTTTATAAATATTTAATACTTTATTGCAATAATTACTGAGATATTACCTTTTCAACACTTATAGTTTCTTCGATGCGTTTTCATTCATATAAGTTAAAAAATTAATATCTTGATTACTATTGCAACATTGCAAAATAATATGAGACTTTTACTTCAATCTTTTCTATCTTTCTAGCTATTGTACACTTTAGAGCATTTACTCTAAATATTTATTTATCTTTTTTTATTATTTTCTCATGTAACAAGTCTCTTTTTACGATATATTACTTTTTTGTAATGTTATAAAATGAATATCTTTTTTTTAATGTTACTAAAACAAAATAAAGTTTTAAAAAATTATGACAAAATGGAAGTGTTCTGTTACAAATTTCTATAATAATGCAAATCTATAAACCTTTATTAAAGTAAACCTTTATTAACATAATCAATGTAATAAACATTTTTTTAATATGTTTATTTTAAAACTGTTATAGTACATAAAAATAAGATTGCTTAAATTTAAAAAATATTATTGTAATACAATAATAATAATTGAAATAGGACCGATGAAACTGTCAAAAATAAATATACAAATAAGATCGCCTATATTAATTTATAACAGATCTTGGTGCTAAAAAATTTTGGTATAATTTTTATTATTTTTAACTCATATATATGAACTGTGCGTATTTTATTGGTCTTGAAACAGTCACTAAATATAGACTGACAAGAATGCGACATAGTTCATAAGAAATAGTAAAAATTACACAAATTATTCAGTACCAAAAACCCGCTATAAACCAATATGGGCAATTTCATTTTTATCTTCACATTTAACAATTTCATCGATCTTGTTTTAATTATTATTATTATATTACAAACATATTTTTTAAGTGTATCTGCAATTTCTTGGATAAAATGTATTTAAGATATTTTCTGAAATGTTTTTGCTATCTGCATAGATATGTTTCAGAAATATTTCAGTAATATTATCAAAATATTACTAAAATCTTTCAAAAAGATTGCACTTGAAATGATCGTGGACATTGCAGAAGTGTTGCAGAAATAGTCGTGAAATATTTCTGTGATATTCCCGTATACAGTGTAACATTTCAAATAAAATAGTTTAAAAACATTACATGCCGAGTGGGTTGTGTGTTTTACACTCCAATGTTTGACTATAAACATTCAATTTTTAGTGTAAATACTCCAAGTTACTATAACCTCTTACAGTATAAACTCTTAAAATTGAGTATTAACACTTAAATTTGAGTGCAAATATTAAATATTTAAATGTTTTTTTTTGTAAGAGTAAAATTCTCTAGCTTCGAATTTCAGAATTGTACATAAGTTATTGTGATCTTTTCACAATATTTATTATTTACGCCCAGCAAACACAAAATATAATTTACAAAATATAATACACAATACGACTGTTATCTCTTAATAACATTGAGATTATATATCTTTTTATAACTATAATAAAACTGTATTTTAAAACTATTTTATAACTGTGTTATTTACTGATTATAAGAGATAAATAGTAATATAACACTTGAACATAATGTTTTATTACCAATGTTATATTGCCAAATTATTATTATAAAGCTTTTTATATATAAGTGCTATTTTACATATTACATTTTTTGTTCTATGGAAATCTCAAAAGTTTATATTTTAAAGATACACTTTATAGATAATATACGAATAACTTTAATATAGGTTTTCATTAAACTTAATCATTAAAGTATAAAATTTTTATGATGTATTTTCATATAACAAATCAAATAAGAAGTAATGTATACAGTTACCAAATTTTATTTTATGTTTTACTTTTAAGTAATTGAATTTATATACCATTTATTTACATACTTTAATAATTTTTTGATGATTTCAGAATTAAAATTTTATTCATTATTTACTTGTCTGTTTTAAATGTCTGTTTTATTAAATTTTTTAAATCTTAGAGATATCGGATTTCTAAATTAATTTAGAATAAAGATAAGTAAATTTTACAATTATTATGAATCTGATATCTCTTGAGTGTTTATGAAAGACAGTAGTATGTATCAGTATGATCCAGCAAAGTTAACCACTAATTAAACAAATTGACACCAGTTGAAGTTATAAAACTATCATATAACTGTTAGTCATAATTTCCTACTTAACATTGGAGTTTTTGTTACAAGAACAAATGACCAGGGCGCGGGATGGGCAAGTCCTGGCTCTGGATCTTATTTGCTGCCATGCTGACAACCATGACAATGATGGCGGTGACGAAGGCTGATTCATCTTTGACACCATCTATGTCAACAATTATTTATGACGACATGATGGATGCTAAACGGGTTTGTCTTTATTAACCATAGAACTTATACTAATAGAAGTGGAAAAGAACCCGTACAAGTATGTCCAAGAAGTGAGACAGAAACTAGTTCTGTCTCATACCTACAAATACGGCCACTCATGCGCATTATGAGGAAAAGTTATGAAATGAGACAGAAAACTAGTTCTGTCTCATTTCATCTCAAGTCATGTTCTACCTATCCTTGTCGCACAGATGTTGGACACAGTTTCGGCATATGGACGGTATACGCTATTCCGCTTCCATTAGTATAAGTTCTATGTTATTAACTCTTATTTCATTCGACTATGAAGCGATTTTTTATTCTTTTTCATTAATGTACTGTTCTTACGAAGGTGGCCATCGAGGAAGCTTTGGATGTAATAGAGGCGGCATCGACAGGTTCCTTGGGCGAAGTTTGCGTCAGTATGACAGGATTTAAATCTCTTCCAACTAATGTCATTCTGGACCCGAGACGTTATGACACAGCACGTCAAAAGGCCGACATGACCGCTATGCTGCTTCGGAATCTCGGAGTAGTTGAGGCGATACAACGTAACGGTGAGTTAAGTGATGACTAGTTTTGTTTCATAGAGAGAGAGAGAGAGAGAGAGAGGGAGAGAGAGAGAGAGAGAGAGAGAGAGAGAGAGAGAGAGAGAATGTTTTTTCTAGAATCGTGATAATTATATATTTAACATTTGATGAAGCCAGAATTAGTGCTCTCAATATAGTTCTCTTACTTTACCTGTTGCTTACCCCAATAAAACAGTATGTGATATTCACGTTAATGGTACGTGGATTGGTATCGAAATCCACGTGAATATTCGAGTAGACATCCGCTCAAAAACGGTACTAGAATTTATGTGAATGCGATCATAGATTCGATTTTACAAATTTTAGAAACAACCTCGTAATATACGTACTCTCTAAATTTCTTGGAGTAAAACAGAAATATGAAAAAGAAAGTCGCTAACGGAATCGTGCAGCTCTTTTAGATGCCCTGACCAAGTCGTTGCTCATGTCGGTGGACGACGCGGTAGAAGCAAGGGTGATTGCGCTGAATGCATCCACCGGCACGGTCATCACAGCGGTGTGGCTAAAACGCAATCCCGGAAGCGTTGGTGAGCCTTCTAAGGTCGAAAGTCACGCTCTTCAATTTGGGTCACGACCAGATTCCAGTTTACCATGGTTTGAGAATGCAGACAGTAGCGTCAGATTAAGGTTCGCGATCCGTTGCATACTCATGTAATTGTATATCTATCTGTAGAAAGAAAGAGAGAGAGAGAGAGAGAGAGAGAGAGAGAGAGAGAGAGAGAGAAACCAAACTTTCTTAAATTTTTTCATTCTAAAAACCCGTGAAAATAATGTTATATGATCCGTTACAGATGATACAATTGCTAAAGAAATGATGAACGAAACATTGATTATTTAATTACTAAATTTTCGATTTTTATTAAAAACAAAGTTTTGTCATGTAAAGACTTGTTTTACGTTTTTCACATATTCTTTCTCACAATTATTATATATTTTATGGTTTACTTACATTTATCTAGTTTACTTACATTATATCTAGTTATATTATACGGTTTAAGATAGGTAAGCGATTGTGAAAAAATGACCTAAAAATAAGTTTACAACTATTTATAATTTATATCATCATGGTTTGTCGTGTTTGATTTATCGAATATTAGGGCGTATGTTGTGAACTAAAAGTATGATAAACTAGATCAATATAACATTAAATTAACAAAAATTCTGACTTTTCTGTTTTTATTTAGGATTGTTTTTTGTATCAATTGTATTTCCATTAACGGATAATCTTCATGTCTATTTCTTCCTTAAAATGTAGCACACGCACACATACTTTTTTAGCACTGTTTTGCATTTTGCCATGTTTTGTCATCCTCATGTTAAAAATGTTATCTTTCTTTTCTATCGCGGTAAATAGTAATAACAAAAGATATGGCTATTGGAAGGCTACAAAGAAGGATGTTAAAAATGGGCCAATTTTTGCTCCCGAAGGTGTAAGTAAAAAGAATAGTGTTTTTTATGGATTTTAACCTCCTTGAAAATACGAAAAAAATATTGAGAAGTTTGTGAGCGTTGGGGAACACTGTAAAATTGAACAAGAATATAGTAAGTTGTAGAAATTTGAGTGATGTATTAAGCCATTACAAAATCCATCCATATGAGTTTTTTTGGCAGGTTAAAAGGAAAAAAGGTCAAAGAAGGTATGTTTTGTGTGCATTTGTAAGGGAAAATGTAACAATTAAATGTGGGGACGGAGATACTTGCAGAAATCTGCAAATAATTTAAATAAGAACTTTTGATTGTGTATATATATGTTATTAAAAAAATTTTTTTTACTTTTTATTTAATTAAAATGTGAAAAAAAGTGAAAAATGAAATATACAAAAAAAATATATTAGATGTACAAATAAGTTTCCGCCGTTTTTTATCAAAAATTGGGCATTTATTGTGCAAGAACAGAACCTTATGTTTTATTCGAAGTATTGTCCATCGCTTGCTTGTCTTTTTGCGTTTGGCACGAATCTTGATCCAAAATAATGCTTCCAATTTCGCGTCTTCGTACACTTTTGACCTTCCGCTATGTTCTTTATCTTCGAATGTCAAATTCACCGTTCTTAAACTTTTGAAACCACTCACGACAAATTCTCTCACTTAAGGCAGCTTCACCATATGCTTCTACAAGCAATCGATGTGCCTCAGCTGCAGATTTCTTTAAATTGAAGAAGTAAATCAAAAGTTCCCGCAAATGACGCTTATTCGGCTCAAAACTCGACATTTTCGCACACAAAAGAATATATTGTACTGATAAAAATTTACTAATATTTTAAAGTTTTGTTGTTGACAGATGTTCAACCTTACGATAATGGTGTTTTACATCTGACAATTTTAACCATAACTTACTGGTGGCGCCAACTTTTGTCAAACGGCGGAAACTTATTTGTACACCTAATATAAAAATAAAAATACAACACATTAAAAAACAAAAAAAGAAAAATGAAAACAATATCTTGTCGCATCCCCGTTGCGGTTCCGGTTCGACAGAAAACGAGATTAAAAAAAGCGAAAGATATAAGAAGATAGTTTTGGAAAAGTGAAATGGACAAGTATACTCACACATAGTTTACACAAAATCGTAGCAAGTTTACAAAATGTACAACATAAGTTATAATAAATAAATCAAAGAACTTATTTACACTTATATACACAGTCAGAAGTTCAATTGTTTACATTTTCACTTACAAACGCACACAAAACATATCTTCTTTTACCTTTCTTCCCTTCAATCTTCAAAAAAAACTCATATGGGTTTTGTAATGGCCCAATATATTATTCTTTCTACAATTTACCACATTCTTTTTGTTCAATTTTCACGGTTCCCCAACGCCCACAAACTTCTCAATATTTTTTTCGTATTTAAAAGGTCAACATCTATAAAAAACACTATTCCTTTTACTTATACCTTCGAAGGCAAAAATCGGTCTATTTTTAACATCCTTCTTTAGTTTTTATTAAGTCAAAATAAGAATGGTTCTACATTTTACATACTTTAAATTAAATTAAATTAAAGTTAAAATGTTAAATTATTTTTAAGTTTGTTTAATAATATATTGGGCTGAAATATCGATTAGGTAACTCGATTTTTTGAAACTATGTATTTTTACGTATTTTGGCGTGCCGATTACGAATATGATGAATACGAATGAATAGTGCAAATTGGCACAAATTTGATATTTATGGCGAAAACAATGAAAAAATCATAAAAATCATGGTTTTTCCATTTATTTCCGTAAATGGGAATTTCAAAAAATATTTCGGATAAAAGTTGTAGATCTCATCAAAATACACATTTTATATCTTATTGATTTTTGCTACAAAAATAATGGTTTTTTATAAAAACAACGTTGTTAAAAACTTTATATAACTCATCTAATACAAATCGAATTTTATTAATTAATTTTATTAGTTAATACCTAATAGGAAGGGGGTGCGGTGAAAGCCCCTCCCTCGCCCACGTGTTTTTGATACCATTGGGTTTTTGACTTTCCATGCAAAGCGAGGCCCACCCCTCCCCTGCTTACAGAGTGAAATGTCGTCCACGCTTGTACATACTGTACCATACCACACATTCATTAATATTATTGTCAAAAACAATAATATTAATGAATACATATATATGAATTTTTTAGCATTAATATTTATAGTCGATTAATTGCATTTTTTGAAATTTATAATAGAACAGTAAATTGAACAATTTTTCAAATAAAAAAATAAAATTATATATGATAATTGTTCAGTTTACTGTTCTTATAAATCTCAAAAAGATCATAATCTTTGGTATAAATATTGCACTCAAGTCCAAATATTTAAATTTCACAAAACTATTCAAAAATGTCACAAATGTCTTCTTGCACGAAGTTGCACGTATATTGGAACACTTGATGCATATTTTTTAATATGTATATTTTCGGAATTTTATAATATTTCTGCAACATTATTGGAACGTTTCGGCGTATATTGATATTGCATGTTTCTTATGCGTCTCTGCAATATTACGTCGCAACTCGTAATAATGTAACAATGTTGCTGAAAGCTTCTGTGCTGTATGGGAGAAATAAATTTACGAAGTGCAAAAAAAAGAGAATAAAATTTAATTATAAAAACAAAGACGTGCCCATGAAAATAAATGTTTTAATGATAAAAGTTTAAAATTTATTTAAGTATATGGTAAAATTTTATTTTAAAATTTCCATTCATAAATCTATTGTTTCTTATTTTACATTCAAATACATATAAATTTATAATTTTTAGATACATATTTAATATAAACAAAACAATAGAGCTAAGTTGTTAGCTTGATGATAATTTTTTGTCATATGCTGTAATATAACCTATATTTCTGGCTAGCAAAATGACGCAAATTTTGCCCAAAGTTTGCAGCAAAACTGCGACAAGGTGTGTCCGCAAAGCTTAGCTTTTGCTGGCAAGGTTTGTCGTAAATAGTATGATGCATATTTTGTGCAAATAACAGGGTAAAACTTAATAGTAAAGCATAATAGCAAATTTGTAGCAAGAACAAAGCAAATTTTGCCGTACACAATATAATAGCAAATTTGTGGCAAGAACAAAGCAAATCTTGTCAAAATTAAGATCGACAAAAATGAAATATTGGTCTAATCAGTCCAATATTATAATATATGTGAATGGTGCAATCGTACTTGGTCGGCGAGCCCCTTTTATTCACCCAGTAGGTGAATTTTTTTCACGAGAAATGCTTCATCTCGAAGTAAATAGCGAAGTCACCTAGAAATGAAGTGGTTCTTGTTAAAACTCGATAATGTATTATCGTCGAGTTAAAATATCGAGTTAAATTAAAACAGCAACCCTGTTATTTACATAAAATATGCGTCATACTATTTGCGAGCAAAATATGCGTTATATAAGCATTGCCAGCAAATATCTAAGCTGTTTGCGGATATATTCATTTAACAAAAAATTAAAAAAATTTTTTTAATAAATAGCATAGTTAAATAGATTTGACGGGTGGTTTTACCCTTTCAAATCGTTTTTGATCACAAACGGAAAATTTCTAAATTTATTTTCTCTACGCCAAGTTTCATTAAAATCAGAATTTTCAGGTTTGCGAGGCTCTCTTGTAATTCTAAAATTAAAGCTAAAAACCAGTGAGGTTTATTTTACCCCAAGTGTAGGATTAGGCTTAACGAAGAAATTTTATAACAAGTATTTTATCTTGAAGTTGATATAAATACTTTCATAACTAGAATTTTAGATGTAAACTTATAAAAAATGTTTTATAAACTATTTATGGTAGACAGACCTATATGTTCAAAATAATTCAGTAAAAGAGAATCACATTGATGTAGGCACTCCACGATCATTTATTATTCCTGATATCCTGTACGAGCGTCAAGTCATAGAAACTCGATAGATATACGTGCGGACGATATACGTTTTTATAAAACTTTGAGAAACCTTATATTGTCATTTTGGCCATAATAATATTGGGATGGCCGTGAAATGTCGGGTGTATGACTCCACAAAATGGAAACGTGTTCATCAGAAGAAATATCGAAGTTTCTATGGCGGCTTGTGGCGTTTGCGTGTGATCCCAGGTCACCGAAATTCATGCAGTCACCGCCGATTGAATCCTACAGGGGTTGGTGGACTATCCCATACTTCTCTTGCAAAACTCGCCGTTGGCTCATCTCGTATAGCGTCAACGTCAAGCCACCGGATATCCGACCCGGGTTAGTATAAAGTTTTCGTTTATAAAAAAATTTTTTAATTTATTCATTAACAATAGTAAACTATACTTAACTTAGGTATGGAAAAGTTACTTTTTAAATTATTGTTACTTGTTATCGAGTTAAAAAAGTAACTATTTATCGTTACTCGTTACTGCGTTCTTAAAAGTAACTAGTTACCGTTAAACAACGTTTGTTACTTTTTTAATATTAAAACAAAATTGAATAAAAAATTTGTTTCTAAAATATTTTTTAAATTTAAAATATTAACAAAAGCAATAAATTTATTATGTAAATTTATTTCACATTTAAATTAAAACTAAAAAAATTAAAATTTTAAAGAAATAAAATTTAAAAACTCTTAAAGTATAAATAAAAGAACCAATTTTGATTTCCAGAAGTATAAATAAGAGAAATGCTGTTTTATGTAGATTTTGACTTCCTGTATATAATAAAGTTATTTCATAATTAAAAATTTGTAGGGCTTAGGGAACATTTTGAAAATTAAGCAAGAACACGATGTATTTATAAAAATTTGGATGATGTATGTACATAAAAATTAATTAACTTAGGGAGTACAACAAGTTGATTTATTTTTTTAATTAATCAGGATATAAAAATAAGTAAGAGAAAGTCAAAATATAAGAAATTCCCCAAAAATCTTTAAAAAATAATACAATACAAAAAATTAAGAAATGTAAAATTAAAAAAACAAAAATAAAATCAATATCTCATCGCATTTTTGTTGTTCCAAATTTCAACAAAGAATCCTATCTAAAAAAGCATGTAAAGTCGAATGCTCGTATCTTTCGAAATTTATTGTTGTTGCTTTACCGCGATGCCGATTGATTCTCTTGCTGCGCTTACTTTGTGTTGCAAGAGTAGCTGACATTGCGACTGAATTTTGACAGCTGTTAAATTTGTATAGATATTATATCTATACAATTATCGTTGTGATTTATTTTTAAAAAGTAAAAAGTAAAATGTAAAGTAGCCCGCGCGAAGCGCGCGTCTGTGGTGTTTAGTCTCCTCCTATATAAAAAAGGGTAAAAAAGGGCATGTAAACGCGAGAAGTGCGAATCAAGTCGAATGGTATTGTTGCCACTTTCCGCGCGTTTCTGATTGGTGGTCGAGGCCGTGCGATCGAGTCCGTGGCGAGTTTCGCGGTCAGAGATGATGACAGCCGCGCCGTGACTGACAGCTTGCGACGTCGCGTTTATTTTGTGTTTTTCCAGTAATAATAATATAAGGACGATTTTGTTCTCTCACATGTGTGAAAGGAAAGAGATGAGAGAGAGAAAGAGAGAGAGAGAGAGAGAGAGAGAGAGAGAGAGAGAGAGAGAGAGAGAGAGAGAGAGAGAGAGAGAGAGAGAGAGAGAGAGATTAGTAGAGATAAGAAATTGACAGTTTAGTTAATATAGGCGCGCGCTGCGTCCCTTTTCTAAAAAGTGCATGTTATATCGATAGTTACAAATCTCGAAGTGATTGTTGTCTTTTTTCCGCGATGTTGATTGATTATCTCGCTGCGCTTACTTTATCGTAAGAGTAGCTGTCATTACAATTGAATTTTGATAGCTATTAAACTTGTATAGATGTTTATCTATACAATTATCGTTGTAATTTTAGAAAGTGAAAAATAAAAAGTTAAATAGCACGTGTAAAGCGCGCGTTTGTGTCTTGTCTAGTGAAACTGAAAAGTTAGTGAAATATTAGACCATTTCAGTCTTTCTGTTATGGCATAATAATAAAATTATCTAATGAAGTTAAATCAGTTTAATTCTTTTCTTTAATCCTTTTTCGTTAACATGCCTTTTATTTCAGCCAATGTATTTTTATGATAATTCTTTCAGCCAATTTTATATAATTTATCTAATAAAAGTTTCTTCTCTCTTTGCATTCAGTTGCTTACAACTTTCATACACACATAAAATATACATTGTCCCTACTTTTGTTCCCACAAAAACTCTCATGGATGCGTTTTGTGGCTCTATACCTTATTTGAATTTTTTAATATAATAAATACATCATGTTTGCGCTTAATTTTAAAGGAGTTTTCTAAGCCCTTCAAAATTTTAAATAATTTTATCGTATTCTGAAGGTCAAAATAGTTAATAAAGACTGAATTATAAAAATTACGATATGTCATAAATATGAAATTTAAATATAAAAAGTAACGACAAAAGTAATTGTTAAATTTGTTATTGTTACTTCATAAATATAACTATGTTTCCATTACAGTTACAGAAAAAGAAAAGTAACCTCGTTACCATCAGAGAGAAGATAGAATAGAGCGTGGGAGCCAGCTAAAAAAGCATCAAGCAATTAGAAAGAGACAAAAATCAAAGTGATTTGGCTGTCCTTTTTTTAGCGCGTGCGCAGAGAAGAGTTTACAGTTATATGAGTTATATGTGTTAAAGAAAATGAATACAGATTTTAAAAATCTGATAAATGTTTTATTATCGGTGAAAACATCCCACCAAACACCAAGTAATTGTAATATAACACGTGTGTTATAGTACAATTATATTTTTGAGTGGGAATTTACAACTAACAAGCATGTTACATGTAACTTTGTGTTTGCTGGGATAATATATATATTAAAAATTAAAAATGTAAAATGTTTATTTTTACATGGAAAAAATTTAACTTTTATTTTTAAAGTAGCTAATTAATTTTAGTACATCTAAAACACACACACACACACACACACACACACACACATATATAATTAATGGCGTAAAAAGATTTTTCATCGAAGTATTCACTGCAAACCATTGCAGTTTTTGCAGCAGAAGACAATCCAAGGGCATAAAGCTATTTAATTTTTAGATCAATATTTGAAGGAAATCTATTCAAATAGAAAAATAAAATTTAAATGTAATTACTATTACCAAAATACTTCAATAAACTATCTATGGCTAACCTATAAAAAAAACTGCGATCTAAATTTAATGGATTCCGTTCTTTCTTGCATATTATGCACATTCAAGCCATATTGCATAATAGAATTTTATCTTCTCCCTATGATTGTGTTTAAAAATTTGACAGCTGTCACTGAAGTGACATATGCAATTGCAACGGAAACAATTGCATAGTTAAATATAAAAAACTATGTGCAATGCACGAATAGACAGTGACAGCCAGGTTACTTGGATTTCTGTCTCTTTCTAATAGTCTGATGTTTCCACTTACACGATTACCTATGGCTCTCGCGCTCTATTCTATCTTCTCTCTGGTTACCATTCTGTTACCATAAAATCTGTTTGCATATCTGTTACTATAATGGATACAAGTAACGGCGTTACAAGTACTTTCCAACTCTCCTGACTAATTGAGTGTTTCTTGCGTTTTTTTTTTCATTGAAGGATGCGAGAATTTATCAGCATGGATATCGATATAAGCGGATTGGAAGTGAATCAGTGCGACTTTTCGACGCAAAATCATAACGATGGACTTGAAGCCTCCAATAATCAGATAGCCTTTTTTAAGGGCACCCATAAATGTCACACCGACACCACCCAGGTAAATGTTATAAATGTTCTCTTACTCTTATACAGTAAAACATTTTGAGTTACATGTAACTTAAAACAATTAATATATACTTCTAATAGTTCATCCAAGTCTTTATATTAATTTAATAGGAGAAGGTGATAATATGCGGATAATATGGCTACCCATATTGTCTCCGTTATTAGCTGACAAATTCCAATAATTATTTATGATATCATTTGCTTAGTAGCCTGGTGTTATATAGTGACGCTAATATGACAAAGCGCAATAGTCAATATTTGTTATAAGACATTTTTTCATTCGAGGATTTCGAAAAATTTTTAAGGTACATTTTAACATTTAATTACACATACTTCTACATTCTTTTAAAACTTAAACGTATTGTCGCCCAAATGTATATACGCTTGAGTATTTTGTTGTTATTTTTATTTGGCTGTACATATCTTGAGTTATGCAAAATTAAACAATAATATAAGATTTTGTTAATATACCCAGCTAACCATTTGCTGCCAAATTGTCAGCAGACTGCTAAAAATTTCTTGCGGAATCAGGCTGCCAAAACCATGGCCTACTGTGTCCTCGAGTGCGCCCCAATTGCAAACAAAAATTGTTATCAAATCCTGATATCAAATTGGGTGCAACACCAGAGCAGATCTGTCACTAGCAATACAATGACAAATTCACGCAGCAAAATTGAGAACAGATGTTGCAACGTAAACTCACAGCAGATTTGCACCAAATATTTTATTTTTTTCTGTAATTATAGCACAATATATTTTGCGTGCGTTTTACTTAACGTTTGCAACGCTCGCGAGCATCATTGTTGTTTATCAAACATTTAACAATTTGTTCTTTCAATTTAAAGTTATTTTTATTAAATTCCCGTTAACCATAAATAAAAAAATTACCTGTTTTAATATAACAATTTATTTTACATAAATATATAATTTCCTAACAAAAATACTATCACTTTTTTAAAACCAATTTTTTGCACCTATTTTTGTGGTGATCATATCACCCTCACTGTTTCTCTTTCGCTTATTATGCAGTGTGTTGCTACATTTTTATAAATAATATATAATATAGTAAATATTTCATAATTTTGAATGTAAAATCTAATGAATATAATCGTAAAGTTTGGACTTATAATATTGATTAACAAAGTTATATTATATAAAATGTAAATGGGTAATCATATTACCACCTTCTCCTCTATTAAATTAGTAGGTTAAAAAGTAACACAGATACTATGGCAAAAGATTAACTCAAGAGACATAATACTTTGACACTTTTGATTTAGAAATAAATTGTAAAGCATATTTTTTCAATAAAATTAACATTTATGGTATATTGACATTTTATTAATTTATTATACAATTAAAAGTTTATGTTTTAAACTACACTAGTTTAAAATTTAAAGTGACAATTGTTTATTAAATTTATAGAATATAGAATTATTTAATTATTTACTCATAATACAATATAAATTACTTTATTTTAATGCTAATAAATATTAAATATTAATTTAACACAAAATATTCAAATATTACAATTACTTTAAATGATCAAATATGAAGAGACAAATTTTGCACGAAGTCTGCTATAAATTTTTGACGTCAAAGAGATAATATAGAAACTGACAATCTCGACAAACTATAATAGAATAATTGCTAAAAATGTAACAAAACTTGTTGAACATTTTATGCCGTTAACGTCAGAACTCAACACTGTTGATCACATCTTATTAATAGAATCTGATAAGCGTAAAAAAGAATCTGTACTATTTGACTACATTATTATTATAAGTAGTTTATTAATGAAAAACCGAGCAGAATTCGTACTATTACTAAATACTTGCAGTGATGCCACTAGGTGGTTCCGTTTCTTTATAAAATCTGTTAGGTTGGTTCTACAATACGTCATTTGTATTGGATGTCGAACGCATTCGCAGTGGAATGTCGGCCTTTGTTGAAAGGAGAATGTAACTCTAAAATCCCTTCCTTCTAGAATTCGCTATAGAATTCGACTAAATTAATTTTGTGTGGTGGGCCAAACAAATCCGAGCTTTTCTAGCATAAGCACATTATTTTTATTTTTATTTTAGACTTAATCTATTCGGAAGCCCTTTCTATTGGAAGTATATTATTTTTATTTCTTCTACTTTTTCGGAACTTAGCCCCACGTACATAAGGTGATTTTAAGGTGCCGCCTTCAGTACACTCTCCCTTTCAACATATGCTCTTGAACCACCTCCAACATAATCAATTAAATTACTAATGTTTATTATAAAATTTACTTTATGTTTTAATAAAACTGAAAACTCACATATGCGCCCGATCTTTGAATCGCATCGGTACCCATACAGCACAAAAGCTTGCAGCAACATTGCTGCAACGTTGCAACATTGCATATTGCGATGTAATGTTTTAAAGCTATTGCAAAGACATTATTTTACAATATTACTTCAGCAATGATGCAGCAACATTTTAAAATATTATTAAAATAGTGAAAATAGATAAAATTAATATTTAATATAGTTTGAACAAATATATTACAGTAACTTTTCAAAAATAATGTGAAAGTGATCGTTTTATATTATTAAAAAATTTTCGTCTATAGGCATACATGCATTCTGGAGTAGTTTTACTTTGTGTGTAAAACTATTATTATGTAGATTTGTGTATAACAAAGTACAAGGTTATTCAAAATTATTTCAAATAACTGTATTTTTTAATTTAACAAATACAGAGTGATTATAGTGACGTACATTTAACCAAATGATCACCCAAATATCAACCGATCATTCAATTTTAAATAACTATATTTTGAATCTAACAACAGAGTGATTAGTGATTACATCAATCAAAAGATAAATTTTGCAAGTTTTGTCTCTCATCTTATAAATGCACTTATATAAGATACAATCTTATATAAGATAAAAGATAAAACTTGCAAAGTTTATCTTTTGGTTGAAGTTTCACTATCACTCCGTATTTGTTAAATTCAAAATAATTATTTAAAATTGGATGAATTATTTTGAATAACCTTTTTCTATATAATATTGCATACATATTTTACTGCAATATTGCTACAATATTATGTGGCAATATTTCTGAAAGCGGACATTTTACCATTGCTGCAATCTTGCAGCAACATTTTACAATGTTTATGCAATTTGCAATCTTGCGTTGAAATGTTGCCACAATGTTGCTGTAATCTTTCTGTGCTGTATGGGTATATGACTTGGAAAGTTCTGCTCGGGGCCTGTAGGGGCGCGCAACAGTCGCTTAGCGAATAGCTCGAGCGGCTCGGTGCTTTTCTTGGCGCGTTCTTATTGGTACAATTTGAAAAATTAATATCTCAGCTGTCATTGGAGATATCCAAAAATTATTTCATCTCGATCCCGTCTATCTTCCTATTAAGAAATGGACGATGCTCAGATTTCTCCTTGTATAATAATATTTGAATGAGCAAATGATATGATTTTATCTGTATATTTGTAATCATATTCAGTTACACAATTGTACATGAAAACAGATTTGAATAAATATGATTACAAAAATATAAGATTATGTTAGCCTGTCAAGCCAAAATTCCAATATTATTATACATATATGATCATACAAAACTATATATGTTATTAGATTTAATTATATCTAATTTATATTTAATTATTTATATTTATATGTGCCCATTTTTTCTCGGGATTAATAATTGATACTGACATTTTATTAACTACTAAAATCTGCTTTGGCCAAGAAATAACATTTTTCTCATAATGGTATTATCTCTATATATATATAACTATATATCTGATGTCTAATGTTCAATTTATTATTGTTTATATATAAATACAAAATATATTATATTTTTATTATAATATTACAATAATTTTTACTATATCTGGATGAAAAACAAGCGAGTTTTTATTTCTTTTTAGTGCGTATATCAGGGACCTAGTAATCGAGTGAATGAAAATGGAGTGGGTGCCGGTTGGGCAAAAGGCGCGTACGTGTGTAAGTGTCGGCAAGGCTTCTACAGCATCAGTCATCATCGATCGGGTTTCGACGGAAGCCTCGTGGAAGGTCAGAATCAGTTATCATCGCGTGCTTTCCAGCAAGACACAGTGTAACACAGTGTCCACTAGTGTGAGTGAGACACACTGATATGTTCTTTCTTACACTAACGGACACTGTGTTACACTGTGTCTTACTGGAAAGCACACATCATTTGTCGTTTATTGTGCATATAATTATTTTTCATTCATATTCATTACAGCTGCATGGAAAGAAATGAAAGAGAACAAGAGTGACTCCTACGAGAAGGTATTTTTATGTCTACGCTGCGCACCAGGTTGCGCTAGGTGCAAAGGCCCTGAGCCTTGTTTGGCGACGTATAATTGGCCATTTAGGTACTTTCAAGCTAACAGTATATTTTGTTATCTCATCATTCAACATTGTTATAATACTTGTATTACTTTTCAAGAATCTCACTGTTAGCTGTTTCAATTTTCTGTGCGTTTGGTACCATCGTTCTGGTGGCGTACATGTACCAGCATCGTAAACTAAAAGTATTCAAGGTTGCTTCCCCGATATTTTTATCTATCACACTTTTGGGGTGCGCCTTGATGTATCTCGAGGTAAGTGAAGGGGAAAGCGTTTTATTCTTTTTTCTTTTCTCTTAAAAAAGGTCTATATTAATTTTTTCTTAAAAGTTTTATACTAATCAGGAACTCTCGCCCGCTGTAGATGGCTGCTATATTCCCGGTCCTCGATATGTATTCGTGCATTGCTACAAAGTGGACAAGACATATGGGATTTTGCATTTCGTATACGGCGCTTTTAATGAAAACCTGGAGGTAAGCAGTTAATCTGATATCAAAATAGAGATTAGTTTTCTTTTTTCTGATTGATTAACTTCCAATGCAAACTCAATTTCAATCTCTAGTCTTATACGAGACTTTATAATATACATGTAATTAGTGCTATTTCAGTGTTGAAAATACGTGAAGATCAAGTTGCGCTGTTAGGTTTAAAAAAAAAACAAACAAAACAAAAGTTATTGAACTGTTATAGTCATAAAAGTTTTTTTTAGGAAAATCTACTTAAAGTTTTTTTTTGTTACTTGAAGTATTTTAAAGTACATATTATGAAGTATACTAAGAGTAATACATATATACATATGATATTAACATATTATTAATAATATTAAAAAGACAAAGATGGTATTATGATTCTTGTAGATATTATGAACACCCGTAATATTTTTGTAATATTATTAGGTAAATTCAATTCTAGTAAATATTTGCGAATTTATTTGTTTATACTCAGCTATGCAGTACTAAATATGTCAATACATTAATATGTCAATACACAATAAATGAACTGCGGTGTAAAGAAACACTCGGATGCATTTAGATATCATTTTGAAAAACAAAAACAAGCTTTGTTGTTAGCTGTTTTTTGTATTATTCATTTATTTATTATATTTTTACAAAAAGAACCAACTACCCGTAGGAAAAAATTATGCAAAAATTACTGTACAAATATTGCACATTATTGTGCATGAATTTCTGCAGTTTTTACAGATTTTTGAAGTTTTCGCCTTTAAAATTTTTCTACAAAATATTTTACAGAATTTTCTGCAAAAGAATTTTGAAGGCAAAAACTTTGTACAAAAATCTGTAAAAACTGTAGAAATTCATGCACAAAAATATGCAATTTTTTGTGCCGTAATTTTTGCATTATTTTTTCCTACGGGTATATATTTACATTTAAAATTTTAATTTAAAATCAACATTGATATCTTTCAATTGAACAACATTGGCAAATAAAAGAAATTATTAATATTAAAAATACGTTTATATTTAAATATACATTGTTATAAAATTTTTATATGCGTACAAATAAGTATTTAAATAAGCGAAAATAACCTGACAATTTTTACCAATCTTTTTATTGCATTTACAGAATTAAAAACCCTTTTCCACAATTAAAGTATAAACGATAACAGTGTACGGACGTAATGATTTTATATGAAAAACCAAAAAAAATTTTTTAATTGTTGGCGTCTGGCGTGGACTCATAATAAAATGTGCTTGATATAAAAGTTGTGCACCTTTTGTACGTATAGATCAAGTCAGATCCGTACACGAGTGAACATTAAGGAACAATACTATGCTTTCAGATTGAGCGTAGACGTCTTAAAAAAAAAGATACGCATTGGTAAACATTTCGTGTCTCAAAAGACTAATCTAAAAAATTTTTTTAAATTCTTGGTATGAAATTTAATTTATAAGCTAATATTAATACATAAACTTTAATTCTGGAAAAGGATTTTTAAATCTATAAAAGAAATACATACAAAATTTTGTTAATGACGTGCACAAATGACTCTACATTATCGATCTCGATCAAGTTTGACGAGCAGTTTAACATCCTCTTTACGATAAAGTATTTTATAAGTATGCATTATTTGAACCAATTTTATAATAAAATGTTGAAAACATTAACTTGTTCTTTTCATATTATTTTTATTGTAGATTTGTCTTATATATTTTATTAATTTTTAACATTAAAAAATTCATAAAACATACAAGAAAAATTTGTATTTTAAATACATGGTCTTAAATTCAACAACTTGTCGCCAGGCATCAATTTCTTTTTTCACTTATTGTTTTTCAGCCAGATCGGTCATCACGTGGATACAAGAGCACAATGATAAAAAGTAATTTTTGAAGTCTATTACTCATATATTTAAAATTTTGAACAAAATTTTAAGTTTATTACTCACATACTTAAAATTTTGAACAAATACTGTAAAACTCAAAATTTTGTTCAAAATCTTTGAAGACTTTGAATACAAATTTTGCCGTATACTTGCTTTCAAAGATTTTGAACAAAATTTTAAGTATGTGAGCAATTAATTTATTAACAAGTAATTATTTTGATAAGTAATTTTTTTTATAAACTTGTAATTTATTTAGCTTTTTTAAAGTAAATTTTCCTAAGGGTTTCTTCGTGGTGAAAAACGATTCTTGATTCCAAAGTTTAATCATTGTTCTTTTCTTTCAAGAGAAATTAATGAGGAATGATAAGCTACTACGTCTCTTCGTTGCAATTAGATTTTGTTTTTTGTATATAAACAAAAAATGGGGAAAGAAAGGATCGAGCGCTTGCTTTTTTCTTTTTAAATTAGGCAAGGAGAAAGAAATAAATTAAAAAAAATAATTTTTACATTGAAAAGTTGATCAATGCGTGATTCACACGCGTGCTTTATATTTTCCAAGATAAATAAAAAAATTAAAATGAAAGGAAATTAAAAAAATTGGAATTGTTAGCAGAGGTGTTAGAAAAAACTAGAACTTTGTCTTCCTTTTGAAACCCTGAATACTCTCATGCTTACTCCACTTCTATTTTCGGTGTTTTAGTTTCGGTGATTCGGTCACACGCAGTAACAAAAATAAATCTATTTTGTCTGCAGGGTTTCACTTACGTATCGAGTGAAAAGCGCTCACAAGGTTAAACTGACGGACAAACAGTTGTTGCAATGGATGGTGCCTATCCTGTTGGTGATGTTGATTTATCTTGGAACGTGGACCGTGAGTGCGCCCCCTTACGCAGAAGTAATCGCGGATAGTAACGATTTGAAGTTTTATCAATGTTCTTATAATTGGTGGGATCATAGCCTGGCTATTGGTAAATATACGAAAATGGTTTCTTTTAAATCTATAGAATAATTCGAGTGAATAATCGATAAACGATTTCTGCTTTGAGGTGAAATTCTTTTTCTCGCCTGGGGCATAAAAGTGTGTTACAACGTGCGAAACGCGGAGAGTCTGTTTAACGAGGCCCGTTTGATAAGTTACGCCATTTACAATATAGCCGCGGTGAATATAACCATGATAGCTATTCAGTACGTAATTAATGTAATGCATATTATTACATACAAACTTAGATAACGAAGCTTGTCTCAACAAAATTGTACAAATCTATTGCTTACAAATTGTTTATGCTGACAACTTGCCGTATACTTGTCTTTAAAGATTTTGAATTGAAGTGCAGGCAACAACGTACATACATGTATTGCCAGAAGTGTAAATAGTAACATCAACTTATCTCAATCATCAAAGTTATTATCAGTAAAATTGTAACATTGTTTTATTGTTATTATGACAAAATATTGACAACAGCACGAACTTTGATAATGAATTGATTTTACCAGCAAGTTGTTGGCAAATTACTACATATAGCTAGATATTATTATGTGATAATAACATTAATTAGCCAACAATTCAACAAGAAATGACTCGTCGAATCGATGCTATGTCGAAATTATCGATATAGATCATATTGAAATAATGCTCAAAATTTTAAGTTTAATTCAAAGTTTGTACTTTACAAAATATTTTTAAAAGAAAACGATTATTTATAACATAATTTTATCGTCAGATTTATAAAGAGGTAAATTTTGAATTGTATAAATTTCTTATTATATACTACATAGAACCATTTAATTGCCTAAAAAGATATTGAATCAAAAGATCTTCTAAATCTTAATTAAATTCTGGTGAAATGATGATGAATTGGCGTTTTTTGAAGAAATGTCGGTAAGACTTCTGTATCCGACTTTCTTCTGATTTTGATAAAATTTTATAGTATGTTGTATTTACTAAATGTAAGGTACCTGTACCTAATATGCCGTCCCTCCCCTCTAAGTTTTGGAGATTTTTGTAATTTTTTAATAAATATGAAATAGAAATATGTACATACATATATGTACAGACATTAACGGTTCCGAATTTTTTGCTTAATATGTAACACGTGTAACTCAATTGTTAAGGTGGCGGTGCCGACGCGCTTACAAAAGTAAAGTAGCTTAAAAAAAATTAATTGCTGCATTAACTTTGTTGAACTTACAGTGAACTTAGCACCTCCATTTTTGGTATGAAAATGATCGTCTATTTATCTGCACTTAAAATATTCTGATCACGAATTTTTGCTCAATATTTAATTTGTTTAATTCAATTGTTAAATTTGGAGGATCGTGCTGACGAGCAGATAAAAAATTCGGGATCAGGATATTTTAAGAGTAGATAAATAGACAAAAATTCTGATACCAATGTCGATGTAGCAACTATTGTTTTAAGGGTTCTGTATTTTTGTATTTTTCTTGAATTTTAAAGATTTTTCAAGTTATTTTGCAAGTTTAAAATTTTAATTGTATATTTTACGAGTTTTTGATTGAAGAAGTACTTTTAAGATTGTCGTGTACGGTTAGCTTCTTATTTTTAATCGTTTTCTCTTATATTGTTTCAGTACAACGGTTTTAAGTACCAGTACTTTGATAACCGTTCAATATTTTTAATATATCTACAGTATTTTAAAGCATAAAATGAGCACAAAGTTCTGGTATATTTGTTTTTTGTTTATCCTTTTTTTTAATTTGTGGGCATGCTAACATCACGTGAACTTAGCACCCCCCCTTTTGTTTTTAATTTCCTGTGAACGGGTAGGAGTAAAACATTCAGAACTAAAGTAAAAAATTAGCAGATAATTAGCAGGAAATTATGCCATATGTTTAAACTTTTTTATTTATGGATGGGGATGCTAGGTTCACTGAGATAAAAACGTTTCAGTCACAGTTTGTAGAATATTATTTGTTAGTGATTGGAAAAATAAAAGAATTAATATGTAGCTCATCGATGTGCGTGCAATAGTGCTGAAAATAGAGTTTTTCAAAATCGATGAGAAAAAATGTAACGAAAAAATTCTTGCCTTTATTTGTGGCACACACATATTATCATTAGAATTTCACTAGAATCTCGATCTCGAGAATTAGAATTTTGACTAATGTTGAGGTCATATATTCATGATGTCAGGTTAAAATAAAAGCGGTATTTATATAAATTATGGTGCCATCAAGTTATTTCATTAAAAATTTATGGTATTTTTAATTTTTATTTATTTTAAAATAGATATGTTATTTGGAGTTGAAATACTTTGTTAGCGTTATATGTACGAGTTGAATATTTAGCATCTACACGATCGACTTTTTAAATGAAAGATAATATCAATTATACTTCTAATATTTTGAGTGTGTTAGTACAGATGAATAAATATGAAATAATTACGTGAAATTATAGAACTAGGTTTTTGCGTAACTTCGACGAATACGCGAAGGCATGTATTTACAATGTAAATTTTACATTATTAGTAAACCTATCAGTCGTACGCTGTGGTATAAGTTTTCTGCCGTCAGCACCAAAATGCCTTCGATGGCGGGGGCAGCATAAACATAGCTCTTCACTTGTGTGTATACCGCCACCATCGAGAGCATTTTAGTGCTGGCGACCGAAAATTTACACCACAGATCGTACGGTCTATTTCGATTATATTATATAAAATTAAAATAGTTTTTATTTAAATTTAGTTTTAATCCTTTAACACGCCGCGCTGTAAAAATGAATCACATATGTGAATTGTAGTTCGTAAAGTAGCTGCTTATACTTGTGTAAAAGGTTAAAAATGTGCTTGTAAAAAAAATTTTAACTGAAAATATTAAAAGTGGATTTGTCTATAGATATAGTATAATTTATTACAATAAAAAATTACATTTAATTACAATAAAAAACAGTATTTAACCTTTTGTAATTACCTGGGGTCTATTTGACACCAAAAAATTTTCACATCGATATTACGAGTACTAGATTCTCAAAAGCTTGACCTGTAGCGCTATTTGGTGATGGTTTGAGGTGTTTAGTCCACGACTGTATATATGCCATAACTCACAAAACATTAATGTGCTTTCTGCTGTCGTTTGAAGTAGACGTTCCAAAATCTGAGGTCACGTCAATCCTGAGTGTTATTAGAACGTGAGTTTTTTGTTAATTTTGGGCAATTATTCTTCCACCATTTTTGTGCTCCGAACGTCTCAAAAAGTGATAAGTCATATTGTGATTTTGTCTAATTTTTTTATTGCGTTTTCTTATGGTTTCTGAATATTTAGATGGGGCATAATTTGCGTTCGCACTTGATTGTAGAATAAAAATTAAAAAAAAAGAATTGAATGAATTTTTAAGAATACAAATCCATTGGAATTATTTTTATAATTAAAGATACTCTTCACTACTAAATCATTACATTTTTCTCAAAATCATCAAATTCAATCTTTAAAATAAATATACTTTTTAAAGTACTCAGTATCAAACTATTTTTTTCTCAAAGTATCATATCTCAAAAGTAAAACTTTAAATTTTTAGCTAAAATTATAAAAAATTGAAAGAATTATGAATTTTTGAATAAAAAAAGGCTTTTTTATCTTTTTTCAAAAATTTTTTTCAATACTTTAAACATAAAAATTAGTTATTTTAATTATAAAAACATGTTCTTCAATGTACAAATCATGTATAGGAATTTTTAATTCTCGATAGGACGAATATTTTTGGTACCGTAAGCGTTCAACAATGTCGCTGGGGTCAAAATAACCCTGTATGATTAGGATTGAATTTTTCAGAAGTGTGATTATAAAGGGCTAATATTGACTTGAATCATTTTAAGTCGATAATGTATCAAAAGTTGTGATAAATCAATCGAAATCACTGAGTATTTTGAATAATTTTTGATATATGTTTTTGATGTCGAATCAATCATATGATATCGATACGATAAGTCATTTCTTACTGGACTCAATTGCTGTAATTCTGGTAACAACGTACACAGTGAGGCAAATGTCAATATGTTA